>NC_060120.1:165745000-166052037 GCF_021461395.2 Schistocerca americana | reverse complement strand
GTTGAAAGAAAAGTTCTTCTGTCTTCAACTGCGACTCTGGAACGCTGAAATGAAAATTTCTATACTACTTATTATCTGTGTTGTAGCAACAGAGTTTTTCGAGTTGCTTAGCAATATTTTGATGGGTATGTCTTTGACATTATTCAGCATGAAATGCTCTAAGATCTCGGTGTGCGTATAGCCCAATAATTTTGTTAGTTCTACGATGTTGTAACAGATACGCACCAGGGTGCGGTATGTTAACAATTATATAAGGTCCTTCATATAGCAGACGCCACTTAGCGTTGCGTCGTTTGAGTGCAACAGATTTATGATGAGTACGAAGTAGTACAAGCATTCCTACCTCGAATTTTTGTTTTCTTTTTATTATGTTTCTGTGATGTTTGTTTCGTATTTGTGCGTGATGTGTCAATGTAGTCAATACTTCTTTTATTTTCTGTTCAGGTGTGATTTCCTTGTCTGACAACTTAGGTAATGGTTCTATCCACTGATCGTTCTGTTTGCAATTGAACATGATCTCGTTAGGTGTGTAATTTGTATCGTAAATATTTAAGTTATTGTGTACGTCTTCGAAAAGACTTAGGTAGGACACCCAATTAGTATGTTTTGATGAAATATAGGTCCTCATGAAACGATTTAATTCTCGGAAAAGTCTCTCAGTCGCGTTACATTGTGGACTAAACCTCGAAATAAATATACTTTTAATGTTATTGTCCTTCAAGAAATTTCTCCATTTGTACCCAGAGTTGTATGCTGCATTATCTGATAGAATTGCTTTAGGTTTTCCCACGTGCGTCAGGTAATCACTTGAGAATCTTCGTATTATAGCACTTGCAGTGGCGGATTTTAAAGCATAAAGTTTAACATGTTTAGAAAATATATCGTAAAAAGCTAAGATATATTTGACGCCTCCAGAGCTTGCTGGATACGGTCCACTGATGTCAGTACACAGAATTTCCAGGGGTTTACTAGGTAAAATAGAATGTAAATCTGTTTTTGTGGATAAATTCTGGGGTTTTGATTTTTGACATATGACACATGTTTTCAGTTCCCTGTAAATTTTTCTTCTCATATTGCTAAAATAACAGTATGTACTGAGCTTCGCTAAACACTTTTTTGTCCCATAATGACCCCATACTAAGTGTGTGTGCCAAATTAAATTACGTTCAGACTCTTTGGGAATGCATACACACCAGTTAGTAGCATTTGGATGTCGGCGGTAAAATAGCACATCATTGTGTAACTTGTAATACTTAGTCAAAGGATGATTGTGTTTTTCTACCAGTAATGTTATTATTTTATACCAGTGAGGATCAGATTTTTGTAATTCAGCCATGTTTCTGCACATATCAATATAATATTGGTGATACTGCTTGTCTTGCATTAAGAGAATCCTGTAGTCATTTATATTTTCTAAGTCACTGTTGGTATCATTCATACCTTGTGGAAGTCTAGACAAAGTGTCTGCAATGGTGTTGTCCTTACCTCTTATGTACTTAATTTCAAAAGAGTAGTTCTGAAGTGTAACTGCCCATCGTGATAGTCTAGGATGTACAAGTTTACAAGTTAACAAAAATGTCAGGGCCTGGTGATCGGTGTAAATTACTGTATGTTTTCCAAATAAATAATAATTGAATTTCTTGAATGCCCATACTATGGAAAGTGTTTCTAACTCAGTAGTGGAGTATGTACGCTCACATTCAGTTAGAGTGCGACTCGCAAACCCAATAATTCTTATCTGTTCCTCCTCTTTATTCTTTACAACTTGAAATAAGCAACAGCCCAAGCCAGTACGTGAAGCGTCACAAGTCATACAAAAATCTAAATTGAAATCTGGATGGCTCAATATGTTAGCATTCACTAAAGCATGTTTAATTGTATTAAAGTCATTCTGGCACTGTTCCGACCAGATCCAAACTTGATTCTTTCTGAGTAGATTTAGCAGATGTTTACTGTTCAAAAGTGGTTGTGGCAAAAATCGTCTGAAAAATGAACATAGCCCAAGGAATGATTTTAACTGCTTTTTAGTTCGAGGGCTAGGAAAGTTTCTGATAGCATCTAATTTACTGGGATCCGGACGTATGCCCTGTGAATTAATGATATGTCCTAAATACTTTATCTCACTGCAACCAAACTTTGATTTTCTAAGATTGGCTGTGACTCCAGCTTGTGCAAATTTTTCTAAAATTCTTTGAAGTGTGTCAACGTGTTCATTCCAGGATTGTGTAGCTATCAGTATATCATCTACATAGTGTGTGACTGTCTCAACTAAATCGTCGCCAAGCACGGTATCCAGGGCTGTAATGAATACCCCAGAGCTGACATTCAGTCCGAAGGGTAGAACACAAAACTGATAGGTTCGCCCCCCGAACATAAATGCAGTATATTTCCGAGAATCAGGAGTGATATCCACCTGCCAAAACGAATTAGCGAGATCTATTGTGGAAAAATATTTTGCATCTAGAAATTTCTGTAATTGCTCTTCTAAATTTTCAGGTTTTGTGTGAACCGGTAAAATTATTTCAGTAATAGCTCGTGCGTCTAACACTAACCTAATGCTTCCATTTGATTTTTTGACAACAAGTAGAGGACTACAGTAAGGTGAGATGGATGGTTCAATGACCTTCCAGTCTAACATTTGTTTTAACTCTTGCCACACAGCAGGTCGTTGACATAACGGTACGTTATATGTCTTATGGTAGAAGATCTTGTGAGGCTTAACTTCAATCTTGTACACATACGTGTTGATAACACCTAATCGTTTGGTAAAAACTTGTAAATATTTGGATAACACTTCCTGTAGTTTTATACGTTCATGTACACTGAGAGCTGTAGCTTCACTTATCTTATGATCAAGCAATGTTTTCAAGTCCATTAGCTCTGCGTCAGATGAGTGTGTTTGCACGTCTTGAATGTCTTTGTCAAGTACTAACTGAACCTTGTACCCTGTACAGTGTTTGTCATGCTTTAGAGTTCTCCTGTCCAAATCAATAATAATTACCCTGCTTTTATCATTTAAAATACATTTACCTTTGGAGAAGTCTATAATGCAGTCCTTCTCGCTCATAATATCTATTCCTAATATGCAATTTGTCACAAGGTTTTGTACAACCAGGAATGGCCATTGTACGGTTCCATTACCTATTTTAACGTTTACAAAAACCTGCTTCGTAACCCTACATGACTTATTACCTAGTGCAGTAGTTATTTTACAGTTTTGGGCAGGAAACTCAGGCACAGGTTCCAATTCACACATCTTTTTATAAAAATTAAAAGATAAAACGCTCACAGCTGCACCTGTATCTAGGATAATAGTAGTTGGAATCCCACCTACTACACCAGTAGTGGATGCTAAAACAATTTCATTTGTGTTTAAACGACATTGTGTACTGTCTTGTAAAAGTTCATCTGATATATTGTTATTGTGGTTGTATCTTATAAATAAAACAGGTAGTTTTTGTTTAGAATTATTCGGCATATCATTATTCTGTTGTTCAAGTGTGGTGTCAAATAACTGATTAACATTGAAGCCGCCCCCCAAGGATTCTTCAGCCACGACCTGGGGCAAAGTAGTGACTGTTTCTAGTTTGTTGGATTAGCATTTGTACTAGGTTCTGACACAGATTGAGGTTGTGCATCAGGTGTCATTTCTATTATATTCACATTCGGATATTGCCTATTATGATCTCCAAACTTTTGCGGTTGTTGTTGCTGTTGCGCATTATAACTTACCTGTCGGTCGTAAGGTATGCTCCAATTTTGACCTGGTGGCTGCTGTGGTAAAGCAGAGTTTGAATGAAAGTACTGATCGTTACGAGTCCATCCTTGATGCTGTCTTGGCTCGTAGTTATTATTATTTCTCTTTCTGTTTGTGTTTTTGTTATTACCTTTGTATCCGTTGTTACCGTTGTAGTTATTACCGCGGTGCCATTTGTATGGACTGCCGCATGAAACGTTATTACTGTTGTAACTATTGTTTGTATTGGAATACGCGTGTTGATTTTGATTTCCGTACTGAGACGGCATGTGAGTTTGCTGTTTTTGTTGTACCGCGTATCCAACTGTGGGCGCGCCAGAATTGTGTTGGCAAGCCTGCATGTTTTGCATACCAGTAGTGTAAACATTGTGGCTGCTGTTTTGCCGCGCGAAGCGCTGATCTTCAAGTAACATGTCAACCGAATCTAAAGCTGTTAAAAAATAATCTGAATCGTCATCCGGGATATGTAGGAGTTTTTCTTTAATGTTGAAAGGCAATTTGGCCTTCAACGCACGGAGTATATCTCGCGTTGCGACTGGTTCGTCTAAAAAGTGTCCCATGTTCAAGTATTTTTCAAAATATCTGCGTAAGTTACCATTTTTACTGTTAAAAGTTTCAGGTTCTAAAATTTGTCTTCTGAGTCGCTCCTGAACGGATTGCGACCAGAATTTGTTCAGAAAAGCACGCTCAAACTCACTGTACGTGGTACATACGTCAGCTTGACTGTATGCCCAGACAGCTGCATCGCCTTGGATGTAACCGACAATATATGAAATCTTTTTCCGGTCACTCCAAGTGCGTGGAAATGCGTTACTAAAAGATTTGAGAAAAATCACCGGATGAATGGTTCGTTTTTCTGGGATAAAAATCTGAAATTGCCTGTGTTTCATTAAGCTTTCGTCTTCCTTTGCATTATGATATGGATTTGTCCCACTGTAATTACTACTATGTCCAGCTGGCGAGTAATTACGATAATGTTGCTGTGGTTTACCATGATAATAGCTTGTGTTTGTGTTTGCACATCGTGGTATGTGTTGTAGTCGTGGTGTGTTTTGTTCTTGTGTGTTTGTCGTGTGCGGTATGTGTGTGTCATACTCGAATGTATATTGGTTCCTGGACTGTGCATTTTGACTGATATTTTCGTTACATTCAGACTGTGGTCGATCGGTGAATTGTCTCATGGGTGCAGTGACGGATTGTATTGCGTCACTGATCAGCTGTTTGTTATTAGTAATGTATTGCGCTACGGAGTCGTGCACAATTGTTTTTAAATTTTCACGTAAGCATCTATCAAAATGTTTGTCTTTGTTGACTACCCAATCATGAAATTCTTTATTAATATTTTGAAAATGAGCTGTGGCATCAGATTGTAAGATGTCAGTCAGGTGTTGTTCAACATTGTCAAATTTATTCTGTACGTCAGTAATTCGTTTTTCATGGTTGTCATGTACTGAAGGATATGTTTGAATTTGTTCAGTAAGAACTTCACACGTGACATTAAGGTTTTTTACTTGTGTCTGTAAAAGTGCTACGTCAGTTGTAGTCTTTTCTTGTCTCGTATTAAGCTGGGAAAATTTAGTACTGAGTTCAGTCATCTGTTTGGTCAGTGTGGCGTCTATAAGTTCCACACGCTTACATAAAGTGTCATTACCTGTCTTGAGTGCTATGAGATCAGATTTGATTTCGTCATTTTGTGTCTTTAATTGTTCATTTTGCGTCTGTAAGGTTGCCATGTTTTCGGCGTTTTGTTTCATTAGCATTTGTAACATGTCGGCAATGTTTACCGTTTGCAAGGTCTCTGCCCCCGCCGCGTCATTAGACGTGACGTCATGCATTAACATGGGCTCTGATTGAGACTTTGAAATTTTTGTGGTGGAGGGCCTATTGTCAAAATTTTCGTCAACACTTGCGTCAATGTTTGATGAATCGTCACTACCGGTTGCTGTCGTAAAGTCATTTTCTAACATTTGTCTCTCGTCCGAGTCGGATTGCGTCTGAATAGTACGTCTTTGCTGTTCCATTTTTGCGTATTGTTTTCTAGTTATTACCATGCCACACGTGATATATGTTTCAAGAAAATATTTGACACTGATTTTAAAATAAAATGCAGTTGAGCATGAATCGGTCGTAGCAACAATGGCTGTCTGTTAATTTAAAAATATAAACTGAATTTGAGATTATTGGTAATGGCTGCTGGCCATGTTACATGATATCGTACAGAAGTCGGCCATATTGTACACTCGTGTATTGGTATTGTTGCATACGTTATTGTTTAAGGAAAAATACTGAGAATGGAATTTATCACTGAAACTGTTATGCGGAAAAGAAACACTACAGAATTTTACTGAAAAGCTAATACACTGAATTATACGTCTGGTCAAGCCTGCTAATGCAAAGATGCTGCGTCTTACCTTATTTTGCTGGAAGCTTCTTTGCGTCTTCCCGCAAAAATTTTATAATTGGCAAATATCTTCTGATTTTTGTTATTTCTCATATAGTCAAGTCCAGGTCCAGAAAGTTGATTTTTCACATGAAACAAAGAGAACAATGTAACAAATGACAAAATAACAAGTCCGACACGCAGTCGCCAATATAAAATAAATAAAATAAATAAAATAAAATAAAATATTAATTATTTTATTTGTATGATTGTCTCTCCTATGAGTCGTCAGGTTTTTAATTATTCGGTATCAGACGCTTGACAATGGCTTTTTCGTAAAGGCAATGTTACTCGTAGTTGACCGTGAAATAAAACTGAAATAATCGGACTTCGTAATTAAATCGTTTCCAAAGACTGCTGCGGTAGGTGCGGACTCATAATCTAATTCTCAATATTACAATAATTTGCCAGCCATGCCAAAACGTCGTACAGAGGTGATTGTCTACTAAACAAAAAATTACACAGTTAGTTAAATCAGATATATTCAATGAATAAGCCTACAGTTCACAATCCTACTTACTTTTATAAATATAAATTCTTTTCAGAATCGAGTGCCTAGTATGGTTGCAACTCGCAGTAATTTTCTATAACATGAAATATGGCGGTGTGCCAGACAATAAACTAAAATACGTGCTTCTCGCACCACTTCAACCAGAGCTCTCCTTTCTTAATCAAACATACGAGTAACGTAATTGTGCTTTTGTTTTATCAGCGACACAGCGCTGCAGTTGTGTGACATAGGCTTTATTTATTTGTCACTGATTATTTATTTAATTAATATCTCGCGTTTCCGAGGAAACTCACGCTCGGCATGCAAATGTGCCTTTATAGACACCAAAATTCCGATAGTGACTGTTTCAAGAGGCGTCTCACCAAATTAATTGTCTTCGGTGGTCCTCTGGCAGTGCAGTGGACGAAGTTGCCGCAACAGATAGTTCCTTAGATGCAGCTGGCTTCAGTCTGTCACCAACCCGATCATTTTGACTGCTACACGTCTCCTCAGAATGCAGTACAGCTGGAGCGTCTTCTCCAGCGCGGTACTGTGATAAGCGTGGCCCTCGGGTTTAGGCCTGTATACATTGATCAGCTGCAGCACGAAGACTCTAAGGCACTTGAAGAGGAACATCCATTAACAGCAATTGTAAGACTGCTCGAACTGCTCTCCAGAAACTTGCAGTCTTGGCAAGTTGTGCTCTCTAACGGAACACCACAGTTTCACTACGTTACAGAGTCAAAGCTACGATAGTGGCAAAACCCCTATCGATAAGAGCCCATACACAGCTTAGTTTTCCTCCTGCCTTTGTGTAGCTTCACGTTCGAGTCAGACAGAATATTTCCGATTTTGTTACGTTATTTTAAATTTTGGTTCCTGTCTCGTCGAAGGGTGTTTGTCACTAAAAACCTTAACAATATTCGGGATGATATTTTGCTCCGATAACTCAAACGTAACAGTGTATACGCTACTTTGGTCGGACATTTCGCGCATTGACTGGAAATCTGTGCCCAAAGATCGATGTGATGATGCAAAATTTGTAAGTAGGCTGTTTAGGTTTTTTTATTGGTAACGCCACCTCTGTATGAAAATCACTGGCTGTGCTATGTGCAGTCTGTGGCTGCTTTGCATTGTTGTAGTACTCGCCATTGTAGTGTTAGGCAGCTGGCTGTGAACAGCGCGTAGCGTTGCGCAGTTGGAGGTGAGCCGCCAGCAGTGGTGGATGTGGAGACAGAGATGGCGGAGTTTTGTAATTTGTCCTGAACTGATATATATATTATGACTTTTAAGGTAAATACATTGTTTGTTCTCTATTAAAATCTTTCATTTGCTAACTATCCCTATCAGCAGTTAGTGCCTTCCGTAGTTTGAATCTTTTATTTAGCTGGCAGTAGTGGCGCTCGCTGTACTGCCGTAGTTCGAGTAATGAAGATTTTTGTGAGGTAAGTGATTTCTGAAAGGTATAGTTTAATGTTAGTCAGGGCCATTCTTTTGCAGGGATTTTTGAAAGTCAGATTGCGCTGCGCTAAAAATATTGTATGTCAGTTTAAGCACAGTCATGTATAATTGTTCAAAGGGGACGTTTCATAAATTGTGCGGTAGGCAGCACTTCGCTCCCTTTCAGAGTTCAAAATGGTTCAAATGGCTCTGAGCACTATGGGACTTAACATCTATGGTCATCAGTCCCCTAGAACTTAGAACTACTTAAACCTAACTAACCTAAGGACAGCACACAACACCCAGTCATCACGAGGCAGAGAAAATCCCTGACCCCGCCGGGAATCTAACCCGGGAACCCGGGCACGGGAAACGAGAACGCTACCGCACGACCACGAGCTGCGGACTTTCAAGAGTTAAGTATACCGTGGGAGCTGCCCCTTTTCTGCGAATGTCCCACCCCAATAAGAGACTGCGACTTGTTATTTTCTGACAAATCAGTTGTATTGTGAGTAGTTTGCTCATTCCTGGTATTTCAATAATATCATACTATACTACAGTAGACAGCAGAGCCCCGTTCATCCGACCTGAAGAGGCCGTAGCCTGCTCTGATGAGCAGGAAGGTTGGAGAACACGGAAAATAGCACTACGACCTCTAAACTGAGAAAATATACTAATTTTATCATTCTTTCAGCTTCCTTTTTTATACCATATGACTCGGATTAAATAGAAGATGGGATTAGTGAAAATCGGATGACAGGGGCTCTACTTTATTTAGATATAATTGTTGATACCAGTCGCCTTCAAAGCAGATCACTTCTACACACCTCTACCAACGCTGGTCCACTGCCGTGAAACATTTCTGGGAAGCCTCTTTGTGCATGGTGCGCTACTACTCTATCGAATGGTGCTTAATGGCTTCCCTGTTCTGATTTCTGGCTCTTTGAAAAGCCTTTTTCAGTTCAGGGGAAAACCAGAAGTCAGTCGATGATAGGTCATGGCTGTAGGGAGGCTGAAAAATAACACTCCTGTTGCGTTCGACCGAAAAACTCTGATTTAATTGAGAAAGGTGAGTGGGTGCGTTATCGCGGTGAAAATTCCAACTCCCCACTGCCCACAAGTCCGTGCTTTTGCGTCTCACGCTACGCGAAGGCGACACAGAACCTCTTCACAGCAATCCTCACTGACATTAGTTCTTTTTGGGGCGTAATGGTGTTCGACCATGCCATTTTGACCCCAATGTCAAAAAATTCCGGTCGAAATGGGTTTCACATTGCTGCAGAACTGCCTCGCTATTTTGGGTTTCAGGAAAGATGTATACTTCCACTGCGATGTCTGGAACATTGTTTCTGGGTCGTACCCTTAAACCCAGGACTCATCACCATCTCCGTGTTAAGAAAGTTGGGGTTACTGTTCACAGTATCCGGAATGTCCTGTGCGATCCCAGGCACAAATTTTGCTGATATCCTCCTGAGGTCCAAATATTCCGTTAAAGTGGAACAAATTGATCCAACACTAATTTTAACCTCGTGTGCAAGTTCTCTGATGTTGATTAGTCTATCCTGTATAACCAGTATTTTCGTAGCACTCCTTTATCTGTGTTGTACCCATTGCTTTGTATCCAAACACTTACCGAATGTAGTGGATTTTTTTCGACTTCAGAATCACAAAGTTTAAGAGAAAATTTGTTGCAATAACATTGTCCCACTTTTTCTAGCATTTTGTACATAGCACAAAATCCGACGATTTCCTCTTACATGTGTTTACTGGCCGGTGGATAGTCAGTCGTACACAAATCGGTCATGCACACTATATATGCCGACAAATACAGAGAGAGCGCCCACCATGATACCATTGTTGGTTGTAACAACAACAAATAAGCTCCGATACTTTTTATTTATAAAATCAACCTTTATTCACGACAATTGTTGATACTAGTTGCCTTCAAAGTAGTTCACTTCTACACACCTCTCCCGACACTGGTGCGACTGCTGTAAGACATCGCTGGGAAGCCTCTTTTAGCATGGTGCGCAGTAAATCAGCAACCTAACAAAATTATTTGACCTGTAGGGATATCACACGCAACGGTACGTCGGCCTTAGTTATTCGTATTATTCTTTCGTAAGCTGTTCCATGGCTACATCGCATGGGAGTAATCAGCAGGGCGAAGATGGCATATATCATATGTAAAGGCAACATTTGGTATGAAAAGCAATTTCTCGGACACTTTTTACACTGTGATACAAGAAAAAAACAAATAACAGCGGAATCCTAACCAGAGATGTACTGCACTGCTACAGAGGACTTTAAAACAAGCCAAAGCAAAGCAGGGAAAAGAGAGTTTCAAAGGATTTTGAATAACACCCAACCAGTTGCAAAATACAGGTTTATTAAACCTTGACCATGATTTCGACTGTTAAGAACTGTTTTCTTCAGAAGGTACTGTAAGTAAGTCACATTATCTGTATCCAGTGTGGGAGTCGTTGACTCTGTCTAGTACATGTACACGTCATCCACTTAATCACCATTTAAAATAATGACTTAAAAGTAGTATCTCTTTCTCTATTTTAGAGCATCAGCTTATTATTTTTTATACTACAGATTTAACACTGGATCTAACAAAGTGTGTATATGACGTTAAATAAAAACGTGGCTTAATATCTTACAGAGTGTAAGTATGCCACGTACAGAACTAATGACATTGGTCGGCGCATGTACAGTTGCCAATGCGCAGCCGTGTTTAAAGTCTTAAAAAGTGACAGTTGACTATCGTTAGTTAGGAAAGTATGACGTTATTCAAGAAGACGGGAAAGAAAAATTTATTGTGCCAATAATAGGAAACAACAGCATTATTTTGTACTAAGTGCATACAGAAAAACTGGTCGACATATTGCACGATACTCACTCTAGTATTGCACATGGAGGTCGAACCGGAGGGCAAAAGAACTACAAACTAAATACAAAAATGTCAACAATGAAGTAATTACATTACATCTCTGCTCATGCAAGCCTTCTCAATCTGAGTTGTCTAATCCCTAGAAAGGCTTAGCTTCTAAACCTCTCCTATTTAAAGAACTCCATACGCCAAGTAGATTTGATAGACGTGCAAGGTAACTCTGACGGTGAGTATTTTTTTTTTTTTCCACAGGGAACCATCATACATTACTGTAACTTTGAATGATTATTGAAAGTAAATGCTCCAAACTGAAATTAGCAGAGGGGTATCGTATCGAGTCATACAAATAGAAAGTATGTGTGATATTTATTTAGCTGCACAGAAATGTCGTCAGATGGAAGTAGGATTAGTTTACTGATGAAAGTTCATAAACTTCCGTATCGTCTAAAGTAAATAATAAGCTGTACAACGTAATGATTTGTCTACACACTGGGATCACAAAGTGCTATACGGCTTTGGTAAGTTAATTTACAGAAGCTACGTCTTATCGTCTGCATTTTGAACAATTGCTTGAATATATACTCAGTACACTTAGCTGTTACTCCAAGGGAGACAGTATCGTAGGAGAGGTATTGATTTCTCATGAGTCCTATCTCAAGGCAAATATCGTACTCAAAAAGAATCGAAAAAAGTTCCAAACCCAGAGGTACCGATATTGATCTTTGAATAAGTGATTATTAGCAGCTGGTCCCGGCGGAGGTTGGAGTCCTCCCTTGGGCGTGGGTGTGTGTGTTAGCCCATAGGATAATTTAGGTTAAGTAGTGTGTAAGCTTAGGCACTGATAACCTTAGCAGTTAAGTCCCATAGGATTTCATACATATTTGAACATTTTTGAGTAAGAGATTAGATTAGATACAGACTATCACACTATCACCTCAAGTCTCAATTTTTAGAAATTTTAAACAGAGTAACAAATGACGTAGGATTTCTGTGGCGTGGATTTGGCTAGCGGTTGTGCAGGCGAATACTCTTAACCAACTGTAATTTAATTTTAATATCAGTATGAACCATCCAATTAGCAGAATGCATACAGCAGACAAAATAAACTAGCAATTTGTGCTCAAATTTCCATATGATTTAACACCGTATATAAGAGATCACGAAAATATGCTCTCAGCCTGAAAAATGCTAAAAATCTTAAATAGGCGCAAATGAATATATAATAAGGAAATATTAACCTAATATACATACATCAATCAATACAAATACTTCGTCCACAGAGACAAACTTTACAAAAGGGGGCACTCATTGTAATCTGCAACAACGCACACCAGTGAACAAGGTAGCAATGGTTACCCACCATACAACCGATATCTTAAAGAAACACGACCCAACAACAAGCACGATGAAAGGTATCTGAGCTATGCTGCGGCTCGCGTTGGTGCCGTTGCTAGGTTGGCACCGTTTTGTTGGTATAGTTACGGTTGTCGTCTTCTTGTGTTCATTGGCGACACTCCGTTTGCAAGCATTGTCTGTCCGCTAGTTGCAGCAGCGGTGGTTATCGATATCTAGTAACGGTGGTACTATCTTTGGGACGACGTTGTGGTGTTTCTGTGTCGTGTGAGTCAGCAGTTCGTTTGGGGATGGACAAGCAGCCAGGCCCTCGCAGCGCGAGAACACACCGGGACTACTGGTGGCACACATGCACTTCCGGATGGAAGGGCTCTAGTCGGGAGGGATACAATCATGTGTTCAACCTGACCCAGGAAGTTTAAGTTGAGTGGGCCTTAATTCAAGTAGTGATACCTCCATCACTGTAAGATCTCGCCATTTGCTTGCGTGTTGCTGCTTGCAGTTTTAAATTATTACTATTGGAGCCTTAAGCCGATAAGTAGTTTGAATTTGTTGTCATTAAGGCCTTCAGCTGTGAGTGTTACTTGTCTATCAGTGAGACTTGATGATTGTTCTTTAAAAAATATTTTAATAACTGTAATTGCAAGTTGAAGAGGTTAACTGGTTCTTAAAGGATTGCTATTCAGGCCTTCAGCCGTGAAACAGTTTTTAAATTATTACCATTGGAGCCTTCAGCCAAAAAATAGTTTGAATTTGTTGACATTAAAGCCTTCAACCGTGGGTGTTAATTGTTTTCAAATATTAATTAGACAACTGTAATCTAGCAAAGAGATTTTGATCATTGTTCTTTGAAAAATATTTTAATAACTGTAATTGCTGGTTGAAGTAGTTTAACTGGTTTTCAACATTGCTAATCAGGCCTTCAGCCGTGAAACAAATTCAAATTACCACTATTGGGGCCTTCAGCAGAGAAATAGTTTGAATTTCTTGTCATTAAGGCCTTCAGCTGTGGAACATTTATTAATTTATTGTCACCTTTTATTTGTTGTTCCCAAACAAAGTGTGCGTGATTGAAAAAATAAACTACGCAACAATAATTGATTATGGCAAAGTCCACAATCGCAACCCAATCCTTCCTTCCTTGGTACCAGGACTCAGTATCCTTATACTCAATTTCGAATACGAAGGGTAAACTACTATGAGGGGTGTCTTTACAATTAATCATGAATGGTAAACTATTGCCTCAATAAAATTGTCATAGAAGTGGCATGAAGTAGGGTGAAACCTAGATCAGACTTGGATGAAGCATGAAGTGGAATTTTAACAGTGGGACTGTAAACACGAACTCTGGAAAAGAACATTTATTTGGTTCAGTAAACTTAATTCCATACACTAATATGTACAGAAAGTGATATGATGGTAGCTGTTCCCTGCAATGTACTACGATCCCGATTAATGATATGTAGAACTTTATTTCGGTGTCCCCCGAAAGGTCTATAATCTATAAGAGCAGGATGATCAAAGGATGGTGTATTCACAACCAATTATCTTCGCAAGGACTTCAGGACTAAACAGGAAGGAAAAGAACTAAATACCTTCATCACAGCACACTTGGTTAGCAAGAGGGGCTGTTCCCTTGATTTTTTAACACGCAGGATACAAGAACAAAATTACTATTGAAATGAATTGCTAAAATATAAAGCTCACATAAGAATCGCAAATAATTGAGATACACTCTGGCCCATGAACCATGGACCTTGCCGTTGGTGGGAAGGCTTGTGTGCCTCAGCGATACAGATGGCCGTACCGTAGGAGCACCCACATCGGAGGGGTATCTGTTGAGAGGCCAGACTATCGTGGGGTTCCTGAAGAGGGGCAGCAGCCTTCTCAATAGCTGCAGAAGCAACAGTCTGGATGATTGACTGATCTGGCCTTGCAACACTAACCAAAACGGCCTTGCTGTGCTGGTACTGCGAACGGCTGAAAGCAAGGGGAAACTACAGCCGTAATTTTTCCCGAGGTCATGCAGCTTTACTGTATGGTTAAATGATGATGGCGTCCTCTACGGTACAATATTCCGGAGGTAAAATAGTCCCCCATTCGGATCTCCCTGCGGGGACTACTCAAGAGGACGTAGTTATCAGGAGAAAGAAAACTGGCGTTCTACGGATCGGAGCGTGGAATGTCAGACCCTTAATCGGGCAGGTAGGTTAGAAAATTTAAAAAGGGAAATGGATAGGTTGAAGTTACATATAGTGGGAATTAGTGAAGTTCGGTGGCAGGAGGAACAAGACTTTTGGTCAGGTGATTACACGGTTATAAACACAAAATCAAATAGGGGTAATGCAGGAGTAGGTTTAATAATGAATAAAAAAATAGGAGTGCTGGTAAGCTACTACCAACAACATAGTGAACGCATTATTGTGGCCAAGACGGACACGAAGCCCATGCCTGCTACAGTAGTACAGGTTTATATGCCAACTAGCTCTGCAGATGATGAAGAAATTGATGAAATGTATGATGAGATATAGAAAATTATTCAGCTAGTGAAAGGAGACGAAAATTTAATAGTCATCGGTTACTGGAATTCGAGAGTAGGAAAAGGGAGAGATGGAAACATAGTGGGTGAATATGGATTGGGGAGAGAAATGAAAGAGGAAGCCGTCTGATAGAATTTTACACAGAGCATAACTTAATCATAGCTAACACTTGGTTCAAGAATCATAAAGAAAGGTTGTATACATGGAAGAATCCTGGAGATACTACAAGGTATCAGATAGATTATATAATTGTAAGACAGAGATTTAGTAACCAGGTTTTAAATTGTAAGACATTTCCAGGGCCAGATGTGGACTCTGACCACAATCTATTGGTTATGAACTGTAGATTAAAACTGAAGAAACTGCAAAAAGGTGGGAATTTAAGGAGATGGGACCTGGATAAACTGAAAGAAACAGAGGTTGTACAGAGTTTCAGGGAGAGCACAAGGCAACAATTGACAGGAATGGGGGAAAGAAATAAAGTAGAAGAATAATGGGTAGCTTTGAGGGATGAATTGGTGAAGGCAGCAGACAGTCAAGTAGGTAAAAGACGAGGACTGGTAGAAATCCTTGGGTAACAGAAGAAATATTGAATTTAATTGATGAAAGGAGAAAATATAAAAATGCAGTAAATGAAGCAGGCAAAAAGGAATACAAACGTCTCAAAAATGAGATCGACAGGAAGTGCAAAATGGCTAAGCAGGGATGGTCAGAGGAGAAATGTAAGTATGTAGAGGCTTATCTCACTAGGGGTAAGATAGATGCCTACAGCAAAATTAAAGAGAGCTTTGGAGAACAGAGAGCCACTTGTATGAATATCAAGAGCTCAGATGGAAACCCAGTTCTAAGCAAAGAAGGGAAAGCAGAAAGCTGGAAGGAGTATATAGAGAGCCTATACAAGGGCGATGTACTTGAGGACAATATTATGGAAATGGAAGAGGATGTAGATGAAGAAGAAATGGGAGATACAATACTGCGTGAAGAGTTTGACAGAGCACTGAAAGACCTGAGTCGAAACAAGGCCCCGGGAGTAGACAACATTTAATTGGAACTACTGACGGCCTTGGGAAAGCCAGTCCTGACAAAACTCTATCACCTGGTGAGGAAGATGTATGACACAGGCGAAATACCCTCAGATTTCAAGAAGAATATAGTAATTCCAATCCCAAGGAAAGCAGGTGTTGACAGATGTGAAAATTACAAAAATGGTTCAAATGGCTCTGAGCACTATGGGACTCAACTGCTGTGGTCATAAGTCCCATAGAACTTAGAACTACGTAAACCTAACTAACCTAAGGACATCACACACATCCATGCCCGAGGCAGGATTCGAACCTGCGACCGTAGCGGTCGTGCGGTTCCAGACTGTAGCGCCTTTAACCGCTCGGCCACTTGGGCCGGCGTGAAAATTACCGAACTATCAGTTTAATAAGTCACAGCTGCAAAATACTAACGCGAATTCATTACAGACGAATGGAAAAACTGGTAGAAGCCGACCTCGGGGAAGATCAGTTTGGATTCCGTAGAAGTTTTGGAACACGTAAGGCAATACTGACCCTACGACATATCTTAGAAGCTAGGTTAAGGAAAGGCAAACCTATATTTCAAGAATTTGTAGAGCTAGAGAAAGCATTTGACAATGTTGACTGGAATACTCTCTTTCAAATTCTAAAGGTGGCAGGGGTAAAATACAGGGAGCGAAAAGCTATTTACAATTTGTACAGAAACCAGAAGGCAGTTATAAGAGTCGAGGGGCATGAAAGGGAAGTAGCGGTTGGGAAGGGAGTGAGACAGGGTTGTAGCCTCTCCCCGATGTTATTCAATCTGTATATTGAGCAAGCAGTAAAGGAAACAAAAGAAAAATTCGGAGTAGGTATTAAAATTCATGGAGAAGAAATAAAAACGTTGAGGTTCGCCGATGACATTGTAATTCTGTCAGAGACAGCAAAGGACTTGGAGGAGCAGTTGAACGGAATGGACTGTCTTGAAAGGAGGATATAAGATGAACATGAACAAAAGAAAACGAGGGTAATGGAATGTAGTCGAATTAAGTCAGGTGATGCTGAGGGAGTTAGATTAGGAAATGAGACACTTAAAGTAGTAAAGGAGTTTTGCTATTTGGGGAGCAAAATAACTGATGATGGTCGAAGTAGAGACGATATAAAATGTATACTGGCAATGGCAAGGAAAGTGTTTCTGAAGAAGAGAAATTTGTCAACATCGAGTATAGATTTAAGTGTCAGGAAGTCGTTTCTGAAAGTATTTGTATGGAGTGTAGCCATGTATGGAAGTGAAACATGGACGGTCAATAGTTTGGAAAAGAAGAGAATAGAGGGTTTCGAAATGTGGTGCTACAGAAGGATGCTGTAGATTAGATGGGTAGACCACATAACTAGTGTGGAGGTATTGAATAGAATTGGGGAGAAGAGCAGTTTGTGGCACAACTTGGCAAGAAAAAGGGACCGGTTGGTAGAACATGTTCTGAGGCATCAAGGAATCACAAATTTAGCACTGGAGGGCAGCGTGGAGGGTAAAAATCGTGGAGGGAGACCAAGACATGAATACACTAAGCAGATTCAGAAGGATGTAGGTTGCAGTAAGTACTGGGAGATGAAGAAGCTTGCACAGGATAGAGTAGCATGGAGAGCTGCAGCAAATCAGTCTCAGGACTGAAGACAACAGCAACAACAGCACTCTAGCGCTGTGGACTATCTCATTAGAAGATGTCCACATAGTCCTCACAAACAAAATAGAGTTCGAAATTTTAAATGAAGGAAAGAGTTTCCACAGAATTCACTATAAGGAAACCAGGTCTACGAGCTTAAGACTCATTGATCTAAACGCTGACACGTGGTAACATAAATAAGCAAATACCAAAGAAGAAAATCATCAGATGAGACGAATTGCTTAAAATACAGTCATAATATCACGGAAATCATACGCAATATAAATGAACTAGCAAAAGAAACAATAACCTAAATGAACTGAATCACAAATGCACTTAACACAGCTCCACGTGTCCGAGTAAACAGTTCACAATAGCCTACACAGCCCTGGTTTCTAATATAATTAACAGTCGCGGACTAGAAAGTAAAATTTCTCACACGCAGTAATAAACTACGAACGATGAAAGAGATAATTAACTTTGAATGGATCTGAAAACACAGAACAGAACGTTAGCTTAGTATTGAAGAGGAACTCTTATGTGCAGCCAGCCTTAACCATCGCCCATCCTACGGTACAGAGGCGGGCTCGCGCTCCGAGAAACGGGGCTTGTCCTGCAGCGGAAGTGACCAGAGAACCAGCCTTATTTATTGTGCGAACCAACGCAAAAGGTCTGACCAAGGCAAACAGAAATGTCTTACTTAGCCGCTACGTGTCTCCTGAAGTTGCACACTACCTTACTCCCACGAATGCATACACTGAAAGTATATTTACACACTCTCATTCATACGTAAAATTATTCAGATAAGAAGAAGAAAAGACATGTTGTGGGCCTGCGAGAATCAGAAATACCTCAATGAACTTCTACTTGTCCACCTGGACCCGGCGATTAGCGGACAAATATATGAAATAAGGAAAACTTGTTAATTGTCGCCTGCATGAACACACTCAGCCGGCCGGAGTGACCGAGCGGTTCTAGGTGCTACAGACTAGAATCGCGCGACCGCTATGGTCGCAGGTTCGAATCCTCCCTCGGGCATGGATGTGTGTGATGTCCTTAGGTTAGTTAGGTTTAAGTAGTTCTAAGTTCTAGGAGACTGATGACCTCAGAAGTTAAGTCCCATAGTGCTCAGAGCCATTTGAACCATTTCCTGGAACACACTCAACTGCTCAGTCTTCTTTTTATATCGAAGGGTACTGACAGCACTGAGAACTAAAGTATCAGAGGTATAGTTGAAGTAATTTTTAATGGAAAATCATGAAGAGGCTTACACAGAGGTCCTTCAGCGACAACATGATCCACAGTCACACAATAACCAAACGTACACCAGTTATCAAGGCACATAAAAAGGTAACTGGAACCACCAAATTCACTTAAACACAGTTTCTCAGAAAATTCACAGCCTTACATTATTCAAGCCTCACACGGCATAATGAAGCTTCATCAAACTGCAGTACACTAACAAAAGAACTGCTCCTCAAATTAAATGCCCAATAGCGGCCCGCCGCCTCATAAATTCAAAATCTTGACATCACGTTAAAACTACCACAGGCCCAAAGTTTAGCGCAGCAAAATGGCACAAGTAACTGTTGCGCTGAGCCTTGCACTCGCTGTACAGGAAAGTCCTCTTCCGCAAACTCTTACTGTCTCCCAGCTGCCGTGTCCTCTGGACGTACGGAGGCAAACACCGTCTGCTGGTCTGGCCAAACGCTGCCTCGTGTTAACAGTTGGCAGCAACAAGTGTTGTTGGTCCACACCCCTACGCCCTTGCTGCTTCCAAACGATTCACTCCTACTCCAAGAAGCACTCTTGAGCTTACCGAGCGAGGTGGCGCAGTGGTTAACACACTGGACTCGCATTCGGAAGGACGACGGTTCAAACTTGAGTCCGGTCATCCGGATTTAGGTTTTCTGTGATTTCGCACAATCGCTTCAGGCAAATGCCGGTATAGTTTCTTTGGAAAGGCTCGGCCGACTTCCTTCCCCATCCTTTAATAATCCGATGGGACAGATGACCTCGCTGTTAGGTCTCCTCTCCAAAAATCAACAAACCAATTCTTGAACTTCTACCAGGATCTAATGACTCTTACCGGCGGATCGCCACTGTCGCTGCAACGTGACTGCCTCATACCAATCGGTTGTCAACCAGCATCCGTTACAGATAATGGTGCACACACCGGCTCATCGCAGTCTGGCCCAGCCGCTAACAAACGGCCTCGGCTCTTGCGATGACAAAGAGCAGTACATACTTCCCCTCACCGGTTCGATTTACAATGGCAGAGTGTGTAGGGCACGAATAGAACTTCAGCATAGGTAAACAGGACGACGCAACTCTCAGCTGTTTGAGAAAATCGTTTTCGAAAATTTCAGGGTTGCTAATATAAGCCTACCATGCAGGGACATCAGTGTTAACGAAGTCTGCAGCCGAACGAGTAGACTGTTGGTTTTGTAAACTCGAGGTCTATGGATCGAATCCTGTCGGCAATTTTCTTTCCAAACCCATGTAATTCTTGCAACAGATTTATTAAAACCCTGCAAATTATCAATACTTAATCATTCATTTATAATTTTCTTAGTCTATATCCTAAAAAAAAGAAAAATTTATAAGAAAGTTGAGTCACAGAGGACATAACACGCTTTTTATTTTGTGAACGGTTACACATACCGGATCGCGATTTTCAGGACATTTTAGAGGGTCGAAGTGAACGTAATTTTTGTTTGGTTAACGATACTAGCGGTGATATCAATGGAGATATTGAAGCAAGTAGGTTTTTTTTAATGGAACCGTATACTTTCTACAACAGCTTTCGATAGCTCTTGAGAAGATAATTACAGTGATATAACGCTTGTTAATATTGAAGTTGAAACCTGTCGTTAAAAATGTCCTACAATTTGAGAGCACGGTGGCCGGAAACGGCATTTGCGCTGCTAACACTGCCAGGCAGGCGTCTCGGACTTGGCTGCGTAGTTGTACATCATAAGGAAACATTGCGGTATGAGAATAAAACTTTATTTTCCCTCGAACCAACTTATTACCTAGATGCAGGTTGACCTACGGAAGTTTGTGTGGAAATACGACATAGGCTAGAATCTAGCGTATCACAAGAGGGTTAGGAAAGCTGTTTCACATTTGTGTATCGTCCCAGATTTACGTGAGCTGAGAAATCAACTGTTGATTCTTCAAAAATAAAGAGTCTTATACACTGCAAAAAGTAACTACTGTATTAAATGTCTAAATGTTAGAAGGAAGATTTGACCTTCCTTTTCCTGTGCGTAGCTGTGTGCTTCTTAGAGGTAAAATACACGCTGTCGGTCAACTGCCTCCACAAATACTGCTCTAAATTATATCATATGGGATACATTAGTTGAACTAAACATTTTATTAAAAACACTTTGGTGACCACCTGTATACCGAAAAGTAAATATTGTTCTTAAGGAAATATTGTTTCATGTTGAACGCAAGTGCATATTGAGATTGGTACCAGCTACGTGCAATACACCCTGTCGATTTATTTGACACTGCGATGCAATTTCGTACACACGTAAATGAAACAAACCATTGACTATGATTTCGTAACCAACCAATTCACACAACATAGATTTTTGTCTTGCAAAAAAATAATAATAAAAAAAAAACTTCATCCTTTATTTAAGCATGCATCCAAACTGTTGGCCATGGTCTGAAGGCACATTTGTATTCAACATTTGAATCAACGATGAACAGATGTAATTACAATGGATGATATGGCAGAGCATTCACTGGAGATTCGATGACACACTAGTTTGGCGTAGTTGGGGCTTCCTTACACACTGCATCTTTGAGTGCTCCCCAAAGATAGAAGTCGAGAGGAGTCAAATCGGGGGACCTCGCTGGCCATTTGACAACAGAATTTTGTTGTATCCAACGTCCAGGAAAGTTATCATTCAGTATTTACGTTAAAAACTGGAGGAGTGAGCTGGAAACCTGTCGTGTCGCAGCGGCATACAGTGTAGAATGGTTCACATCGCTCTGAGCATTATTGGACTTAAAATCTGAGGTCGTAAGTCCCCTAGAGTTAGAACTACTTAAACCTAACTAACCTAAGGACATCACACACATCCATTCCCGAGGCAGGATTCGAACCTGCGACTTTAACAGAAGCGCGGTTCCGGACTGAAACACCGAGAACCGCTCGGCCAAAGCGGCCGGCACAGTGTCGGATAACCAGTGGTACCTCTTCTTGAAGAACCAGCAGAATTTTCGTCAGAACGTGTGTACAAATGTCCATTTATAAACCTGAGGCGAAGCATGGACCTATGATGCAGCACCATACGTTTGCGGTCCACGATCGTTGATATTGCACCTGACGATGTCACAGTGTATTTTCGGCTGTTACCAATGTGACTTAGGAAGTGGGGATGAAGGGTACACTTAGCATGAAAGGTCGTGACCTCTATACTATCACTCCTGAAACACAACAACTAGCAATTTAGAAATAAATTAACAGTTTATTTTAGACCACATTAATGAAATAGATAACATACAACCAACATGTGGCCATCATTAAGATAATATCGAAAAATGACAGCTTCTTTCTTAAGCAAGCAGCAAATTACAATTACTTAACGAACAGTAAATTACGTCAGAAGTGATTTACACAAATGTGGAATGTGGCACCAAATATATAAACAGGGTGGTCCATTGATCGTGACCAGGCCAAATATCTCACAAAAAAAGAGTTAAACGAAAATCTACAAAGTGCGAAACATGTCTTGCTAGAAGGGGGAAACCAGATGGCGCTATGGTTGGCACGCTAGATGGCGCTGCCATTGGTCAAACGGATATCAGCAGCGTTTTTTAAAATAGAAACCCTAATTTTTATTACATATTCGTTTAGTACGTAAGAAATATGAATGTTTTAGTTATACCACTTTTTTCGCTTTCTGATAGATGGCGCTGTTATAGTCACAAAAATATGGCTCACAATTTTAGGTAGGTTTTTTAAAATTAAATTACAGAACGCAGGTACGTTTGAACATTTTATTTCGGCTGTTCCAATATGATACATGTACCTTTGTGAACTTATCATTTCTGAGAACGCACGCTATTACAGCGTTATTACGTGTAAATACAACATTAATGCAATAAATGCTCAAAATGATGTCCGTCAACCTCAATGCATTTGGCAATACGTGTAACGACATTCCTCTCAACAGCGAGTAGTTCGGCTTCCGTAATGTTTGCACATGCATTGGCAATGCGCTGACGCATGTTGTCAGGCGTTGTCACTGAATCACGATAGCGAATAACCTTCAACTTTCCCCACAGAAAGGAATCCGGGGACGTCAGATCCGGTGAACGTGCCGGACATCCATCATGTTGGAAGTACATCGCCATTCTGTCATGCTGAAGAACATCTTGTAGTAACATCGGTAGAACATTACGTAGGAAATCAGCATACATTGCACAATTTAGATAGCCATCGATAAAATGGGGGCCAATTAGCCTTCCTCCCATAATGCTGCACCATACATTAACCCGCCGAGGTCGCTGATGTTCCACTTGTCGCAGCCATCGTGGATTTTCCGTTGCCCAATAGTGCATATTATGCCGGTTTACGTTACCGCTGTTGGTGAAAGACGCTTCGTCGCTAAATGGAACGCGTGCAAAAAATCTGTCATCGTCCTGTAATTTCTTTTGTGCCCAGTGATAGAACTGTACACGAAGTTCAAAGTCGTCGCCATTCAAATCCTGGTGCATAGAAATATGGTACGGGTGCAATCGATGTTGATGTAGCATTCTCAGTACCGACGTCTTTGAGATTCCCGATTCTCGTGCAATTTGTCTGCTGCTGATGTGCTTGGGTATCATCATTTGCTGTAGGTCGTGGTTGAAGTTTCACATGTGGCTGAGCACTTCCTGCTTCCTTAAATAACGTAACTATCCGGCGAACGGTCCGGACACTTCGATGATGTCGTCCAGGATACGGAGCAGCACACATAGCACACGCCCGTTGGGCATTTTGATCACAATAGCCAAACATCAACACGATATCGACCTTTTCCGCAATTGGTAAACGGTCCATTTTAACACGGGTAATGTATCACGAAGCAAATACCGTCCGAACTGGCGGAATGTTACGTGATACCACGTACTTACTCGTTTGTGACTATTACAGCGTCATCTGTCACGAAGCGAAAAAAGTGGTCCAACTAAAACATTCATATTTCTTTACGTACTACACGAATATGTAATAAAAAATGTGGGTTCCTATTTTAAAAAACACAGTTGATATCCGTTTGACCTATGGCAGTGCCAACTAGCGGGCCAGCCATAGGGTCATCTGGTTTCCCTCTTCAAGTTAGACAAGTTTCGTTCTTTGTAGCGTTTTCGTTTGATGCTTATTTCGTGAGATATTTGGTCCGGTCACCATCAATGGACCACCCTGTATATATTTTGAGCAATAATACAAGTAAGACATTATAGTTAATATAATTCATTGGCAAGCCAATTTAATTTTTTTTTTAAATTATACATGCGAGTTTACCAATCGGGCAGTGACGCCAGGCTGCCCTGGGCAAAAGTCGACTTAACTTAAAATGCCGGAAGCAGCAGATCAGTCGTCCAAAACAACACCTAAACGCCGGGGCCCAACCGGGAATCACTTCCCATTAGACGACACGTCACAGCTTTTGTGCACTGAAGCAGAACGTGCTGCCGCTCCCACACACCCCAACTCGTACAGAACTGGAACACAAACAGACCGCAGAAAACACGGCAAAGCATACATCAATTAATATAAGTTAAGAGATAAGTGCTATTAATAGAAGTAACAGATTTTGCATCAGTATCAATGCTGTAAAACCTTTAAACTAAGAAATGTACACAATTCCAATGCTGAAAATATAGTATCAGACCTTTACACCCTCACAGTTTCCCAAACAATATTTCCACACGTGATTAAGAACGACAATGTGAACAAAGATGAAAACGGAAAATTTTCGAGATACTATCACGTTATTCAAATGCACATCTTTGCTGTAAAACATTTAAATTAAGTAATGTACACAAATCCAATTCTGAAAGTATATTATCAGACCTTTACACTCTCATAGTTTCCCATAAAATATTTCCACGTATGATTAAGAACGACAGTGTGTACAAAGATGCACAACTTCAGCACAAACTAGGTTTTGTGCATCTTAATTTCCTTGTATCGGTCTGCAATGTAACTAAATTTAAGTTTGGTATGCAGCAAATTACAACTAGACTATGACCTAATATTTTCAATAGCTTACAGTCACTACATCTTTCGGGGACGCTGATATCCTGAAGGAAGTATTGACTGCTGGTATCCTTCCGGTCTTACACGTTGCCGGCTCCTCTTACTTCATCAACACATACACTAGACCAACCAACCAACCCACAAATGACAGTCACCACAACGCAAATGGTTCCACGAAACGAAGGCACCAAAACCACTTACACCTCTCATGGAGAGCGTTGTTCGAGATGGTCTCGAGGAAATTGTCTGTTCGAGAAAACAGGTACCAAGGCAAGGCGACGAGCAGCAGTCGACATCAGGCAGGTGCACCATCACCCGCGAACGTCCTGAAAGGTAGACCGGCCGCGCCGCTGCTGGCCGAGCCCGCGTGTTTCGCTCCTTCGTGCCCTGAAGCACGTCCTAGCGCCTCGTAGTGAGTCCGACGACCAACTCCCCTACCGCAAATACCCGCCGCCAGATCACAACAGGGGCAAAGACCGTAGTACAGCCGGGTAGTCAACAATACTGCCAAAGAGCTGGTGTGCCAGAAAGGCGCACCACGGGTCAACCAGTAATGCGTGTTATATAAATTTGAATTAGCATGGTTAGTTGCTTCATCGGTTAAGAGCACACGTTAGAAAAACGTAGAGTCGTCGCATAGCTGCTGAAAGGCCACATTGTGTACGATTTTCGAAATCACGCTCGCTCGAGTGCCTGATGTAGTGACACATGATATGGAAGGAAACTCTGTCGATGCGCCGGCCGAAGTGGCCGTGCGGTTAAAGGCGCTGCAGTCTGGAACCGCAAGACCGCTACGGTCGCAGGTTCGAATCCTGCCTCGGGCATGGATGTTTGTGATGTCCTTAGGTTAGTTAGTTTTAACTAGTTCTAAGTTCTAGGGGACAAATGACCTCAGCAGTTGAGTCCCATAGTGCTCAGAACCATTTGAACCATTTTTTGAACTCTGTCGATGCAGGATGCGAATGACACTCGTCTGGCTGATTCCACATTCCTTGGCAATATGTCTCGTACCACAATGCGGATTCATTAGTGTTGTAACGAGAATAGCTTATTCGTGTTTTCTGTCAGTTATTGTCTTCTTTCTTGTCCAATTTTTGACGTTCAAGCAGCCTGTCCGAAGTAGCGTCTTTTTAATTCGTGCAATTGTCTGGCGCGTCCGACATTGGCGATCCGAATAGATAGCCTGTACCGCTGTATTTCTTTTGGGCATTTCTGAAAGATTTACCATATAAAAGACGCATATACAACTTCTCTTCGTAGGTACACATGTCTGCACGCAATGAATGTTGGAGCAGAAATGAGCGGCCTGCGGTGGAGACAAGTAAACAGGAACGTTTGTTGGCATTCTGACACAGCGTAGCACGAGAGCTCAGCTTGGCGTTGTTTGCACCCATCGCTAATGACGATTCCGGCCACCGTACTCTCACATTGTAGGACGTTACAAAAATTTTTTTCACTGTAGGTTTCAGCTTCAATATTAACAAACTATATAGCACTGTAATTAATTTTCTTCTCAAGAGCTGTCGAATAAAGTTATGAAAAGTATACGGTTCCATTTAAAAATAACCCATTATCTTCGGTATCTGCGTTGATTTCAGCACTAAAAACGATAACCAACCAGAACAATACGTGCCCGTCGACGCTCTAACATTTGCCGAAAATCGCTATTCGATATGTGTAACGTTCCACGAAATAAAAGGGGTCTTATACTTTACGCGACTCATCAGGTATATAGGAGACCAAAGAAAAGAAAGTATACACGAAATCTAGCACTCAAATCAGTGCAGTCATTTTATTTACATTTCTGTACCTAAGCCTGCGACAAGTACAGTGTTCAACCCACGGAGCACTATACGAATCAGGATGTTAGTAATTGTAGAAACGTTTAAGAACAATAACTAAAATGACATGCATGAGATGTTGAACGCCGAATTTTTGCATGTGTGTATTGTTTCTTCATTGGGTCTATCGCAAAACAAACTCTGTTTCCAGTCATAAACGGTTCACAGAGGTCACACCATTTCGTCGCGTATCATGCGTATTGAAGCATATCACCGGATTTTGGTTCAGATAGTTCACAACAAGAAGTATTAGCAATGAGATTCATATCCGAGGCTCCGCCCTTATGAAACTAAGAGCTTACTCGTTCGAGTGAGTGTTCCGTCTTCTTGTGTATACGGGGTATTTCACAGTTCGTGTTTTACACTTCTAGATATTACGTAGGGGGCTTACTTGATCAAGTTTTACATAGGAATCCTCGTCCGGAAACGATTCGTTTCCGTGTTACAAGGAAACAAGAGCTACACAATTGTGCGCTAGATGTTTCTTATGCAGTTAGCCTATAATGGTAGACTATCCGCGTTCGTGAATGGAACGATGACGCGATGTCCTAGGTTTCTGTCTGCCGTGTTTTCACACTTCCTGGTGATATGTCAGTTGACATTACGGCGACTGGTACTCCAGTAACAGGATGCCTGAGAAGACGTTCACAGTGTACACCGGAACGTAGTTAATTTACGTTGAAGCGCAAAGTAGAGCAACGACTGCGGAAAGTGGAAAATTTACAAGCGATAGAGCAAACTGTGGTATTCCAAGAAGGCGGCACAGTGTCACATTCAAACAGGAAGTGTTTCATCCAGGGAGTACACGTGCCATCGCTTCTCTTACCCGTCTACCTGGCGTGTTCAGCATAACAGCAACCTCACCCATACCACCAGAAGGTACATGCCATGCTCCCGCCGGATTTCGTGCCAAGTGTCAATTTCTGTACTTTGTTTTTGCACCGTTACAAGGATTTTTCTCAGTTTCCAAGGCGAATTCTATTCACCGACGAAGCACATTTCAGCAGGAAAGGTGTTTTGAACACTCGAGACAGCCACAAGTTGAGATGAAGAAAGCCTCAAAGCCACGTGTACACGAAGATTTCAGCACACCTTCGGAATCAGTGTCAGTGCAGGTATCTGCAATGGTCGTGTTATTGAGCCGTACCTCCTTCCTCCCCAGTTAGTGCGTGCCAGGTACTTCATATTCCTCAACAAATGCTGGTACCAGCATGATGGAGCGGCAGTACACCTTGCAGTTCGCGTCCTAAACCATCTGAAAGTAATCAAAGGGACAGGGAGATCAGTCGAGGTGGACTGCATACCTGGCCATCAAGAACCCCAGATTTAAACACTTTGAACTTTTTCTTGTGGAGCCAAATGAAGAATCTAGTTTACAAGACACCAGTTCAGTCGGAGGAAGATCATGGCTGCGGCAGGAGTGATTAGCCATACACCCACATGTTGGACAGAATTTATGCGAGCTTACTGCGCCCGTACCTTGGTGCAAACAAACTTGGTGGTCGTTATATCGAACGGCTGTTGTAATACCACTGTAATTAGGAGTGAAATCTGTACATATTGTTTTCCTTGTAACATGGGAACCATTTCGGACATGCGTTACTATGTATAACAACCTCTACAACCTCTACAAATGTTGACATGAATTATGAATTATGAAAGACCCTGTATATGTTGCAGTCCTGGTCGGGCCCTACACACCCAGCCAACGTGAACCACATCGATGAGGAGAAACTCGTGAGCTAGACCAGAAGATGTGGTCACCTAGCCGGCCGCTGCGGCCGAGCGGTTCTAGGCGCTTCAGTCAGGAAGCGAGCTGATGCTACAGTCGCAGGTTCGAATCCTGCCTCGAGCATGAATATGTGTGATGTCCTTAGGTTAGTTCGGTTTAAGTAGTTCTATGTCTAGGGGACTGATGACCTCAGATGTTAAGTCCCATACGCTCAGAGCTATTTGAACCACTTTTTTGTGGTCAGCTCTGTAAATGTCGCGCAGCTCGTCTTCACCGAATTGCACTCACTGTCACAACTGCATGGGTTAGCCGAGCTATGCAAAATAAATTCATCCAATGTGATATGCAAGGCCCCCCCCCCCCTCCCCCCAACACCCTCCGCCATACAGAAATTTCTCTGCGGTCTTCCACAGCGGCTCGGCGCAGACTTTCAATCAAAGTTGCCAATCCCGTTCCTTACTTCCAACTACCTCTACTGCAATTGCCTCTCTTGATGGCGACAGCAGCCGCATGTCTTCCGACTTCCCGTAACAACGTCCAACCAGTTAGCTCCCTGGGATATTATACAAAACAAGGTCGGCCGGCTCACTATGTATGGCCTCTGCAGGCACACAAAAAACTTGTCTGCTGGACACCACGGCCACAAGGCACTGGGTGTCAGATACTCTTGATGTGGCCAGTTCGTTCCCAATCTCCAGCCAGCATTTTGTTGTCCCACATCACCACAGGAAACCTCGGCATGTCGCTGCATCTGCTAATCGCCCCCCCCCCCCCCCTCCCCTCGACTGTGCATATGGTGGCACTTGACTTTCGCTGGCATGAACTGTTGGCCAGGGTGAAAATTCAAATTTGCTATGAAATAGTTGCTTCTTGGCACAGTTATGTGCGTTAAATGAAATAGTGGTGTTATTTTTGTTAAAAAAATTTAAAATTAGGAAATTGAAATATTGACGCAGAAGAAGCGAAGTAACACCGTGGTGTAGTAGTTATGATACTAAACTGTTGCAAGAAGGGTCGTGAGTTGAAAGCTCACCTGGACTGTACAATTTTAATTTCTGTATCCGGTTGGAGTACATTCTAGAAGAAGCCACGAATGTAAGGAATCACTGTATGGAATATTCTGTTATATATATACTGTTTGTGTTCTGACCGGAGGCAGTTAGCACCGTGCTCTTGTATGTGCATGTGCTGAATGATCCTTTGTGAAGTTAGTGTTCGTCATTCATCTAATCACACCCTCTTCTACGTGACGTTATTCTGGTGGAGACGTTGGGTATTGGAACTTGTGATAGCGGACATATCGACGACACAGTGGCTCCCATCAGGCCACGACAGAGCCATCGTTTACTTGGCGAGAAACCCGAGTTAGCGCCATATTCAACAGATCGCCAACTATCGGAGACAGAAGAAGAAGAGGATGTTACGATGACAGCAGCTTGTGTGCCACCACATGAGACGTCCTTCCAGGTTCTCTGGTGACGATGGCCAAGATCGAAAAAGTGGCTGAAGGTAGATGAACATATAGCCAAATTTAACAAATGGGGTGACACTGTTTGTTTGGCTAACGTAGTTTTCTACTTGGAGGGTACTGCCAAGCAATGGTATGAGAACTACGAGGAGAAGTTCACAAGCTGGGAAGTATTCCAGGCGGAACTGCGCAAGTATTTCGGCGACACACAACGACAGAAATGCTAGGCTGCATATAAATTAAAGTGCAGGGCACAGCGACCAGGAGAAACTACAGCATCCTACATTCAAGACGTCTTGGAGCTGTGTAAAATAGTGGATCCTAGAACGAAGGAAGAAGATAAGGTTGCACATCTCATGAAGGTTGTTGCTGAGAACACGTATCAAGCTCTACTCCTGAAAGAGTTTTCGACATGAGACGACTTCATAAAATAGAGCCAGTATATCGAAACAATAGATCAAAAAAGGATTACACGCAAGAAGTTTGAACGGCTTCCAAACGTCGCATCGATGTCTGTGATGGGGGAAGCAACTGATTTCACAAGTGTTCTTCGTCAGACAGAGAGAGAGGAAGTTCAGAAGGTACTTGGATTGCAAGGCGAACAAAAAACCGAGACGCTTCAAGAGGTCATAAGGGAGGAAGTGGAACAGACATTGAACCCAATCTCTCGTCCTTTATTTCCCTTTAAAACGGTGAAAAGATCGAGACCCAGACAGAGTTACGTTCCTGCAATGCCGGATGAGGAACCTGTTTGGGCACCAAGGAAGACTGACGTCTGGAGGACCCAGGATAACCAAGCAGTACGTTTCCACTGCGTACGTCCGGGACATGTGCGTCGCTACTGTCGAGAAAGGCGGCGGATATTTGATGACGCCCGCGCCAGAAGGCAACAGACCGATATTAGCCGACGCCAACTACGGGACGCCGAAGATGAACAAGAAGATGTGGGTGCAGGACAACGTAGGTCACCATCGCCGCAAGCTAGCTGCTGGAGAGGACGTTCCCCAACGCGCCGATCAAGGTCTCCATCGCCGTTTAGAAGCTCCAGCCTATCACCTAGCCGTCGCAACCTGGAAAACTAAACCTTCCTTGGAAGTTAGGTCGCCGAAGAGAAAAATCTTCCGCCGCCGATCACTACAAAAATGATAGGAAACTACGTCGATATCCTCATGGATGTCCGACCAGCCCAAGCTCTTGTGGACACTGGAGCATCATAATCAGTCATTTTGGAGAAGTACCGTCGCCAGTTGCAGTAAACCGTATTCGTCGACAATAAAACGTCTCTGCTGAAGGTGGCTAATGGGAAATGTTTAAAACCCACAGGAAGATGTGTCATTCATGTAGGTATAATTGGCCATACACATTCCTTAGAATTCATCTACTTGTAAGAGTGTAGTCATGACGAAATTCTCGGATAGGACTTTTTGAAAGCTTCTCATGTAATTGTAGATTGAGGTCGCTCGAAGATTATGCTTGACGAGAAGAGATACTGTGGACAGGAAGATGCGCATCCGATTGTGTGGAGACTGTGTGTGCCGGATGAAGTGATCATTGCTGCAGTCAGCGCTAGAAAGATAGCTCACATGTCATGCCATGCACCAACCCACGGATCTTGTAGTGGAATGTAAGGGAAGCATACCACTGAAGAATAGCTTGGTCATCCCAGCCTCTGTCGTCTAGGTTAAGAACGGATTCGGTGAATTTTGGATAGTTAACTGTCGCCGAGAGCCGCAGATCCTCCCAAGACACATGTGCATAGCAAACGCTGAGCCGTTAATTGAAGAACAGCTGAGCATCATCGAAACCTCCCATGCCGAGTGTGTGGGCGAAATTAGCGCTACCACTACCAAGCGAGATCTTCCATCTCGACTATCACCAGATCTCACTAAGAAACCACAGAAGAAGCTACTTGCCATTTTTCAAGAGTTCTCTGAATGCTTCAATCCACAGGTGAAGAGGAAATTAGACAAATCGACGGTGAAGCACCAGATTAGCACTGGAGACCATCAACCAATAAGCCAGAGAGCATACCACGTGTCATCAACGGAACGTCAAATAATTCGCGACGAGGTAGAGAAAATGATGAAGAATGACATCATTCAGCCTTCGCAGAACCCATGGCCGTCAGCAGAGGTCCTCGTCAGGAAAAAGGATTGATTACAGGAAGCTTAATAACTAAAAAGGACGTTTCCCCTCTTCCACGAACTGACGATACACTAGATTGTCTGAAGGGGGGCTAAGTTTTTCTCAACCATGGACATTTACTCGGGATACTGGGAAATCCAAGTAGATGAGGCTGATATTGAGAAAACTGCATTCAACACCCCTGAGGGCGTGTGTGAGTTTAAGGTAATGCCGTTTGGTTTGTGTAATGCACCAGCAACTTTTGAACGGATGATGGATAATCTTCTAAGGCACCTCAAGTGGACGATGTGTCTTTGTTTTTTAAATGACATTATAGTGTTCTCAGAGACATTTGGTGAACATATAAAAAGGCTGAGGTCCGTTCTTCAGTATCTCCAACAAGTCGGACTGAAACGTGGTCCAAGAAGTGTCTCTTTGGAGCAAAGGAAATCAAAATACTTGGAGACCTTGTGACAAACGAAGGTGTGCGGCCAGACCCAGAAACGGTGAGATATATAACTGAATTTCCTAATCCAAAAATTATTAGTGATGTGAGAAGTTTCTTCGGATTATGTTATTATTGCCGTCGTCTTATCAAAGACTTTTGTATCAAAGCCAGGCCACTCCAAGAGTCGTTAAAAGCTGATGCTAAATTTATCTGGGGTGGAGCTCAACAAGATTCTTTCGATGTGCTGCGCTCTGACGACCGACCCTGTACTTGGCCTGTATGATGAAAGAGCACCTACAGAACTACACACTGATGCCAGAGGGTATGGGATCAGTGCTGTTCTGGTGCAAATTTCGGATGGAAAAGAGAAGGTTATAGCCTATGCTTCTAGTACACTTAGAAAAGCCTAGAGAAACTACTTAAATACAGAAAGAGAATGTCTCGCTGTGATCTGCGCTACGTAGAAGTTTCGACAGTATCTCCATGGGAGGCCATTCACACTTGTTACAGATCATCATTCACTTTGTTGGTTTACAGGTCCTAAGGCTCCAACAGGACAACTCGCCAGGTGGGCACTAGGTCTTCAACAGTATGACATTACCATAGTGTACAAAAGTGGAAAAAAGCACCAAGATGCCGACTGTCTCTCAAGAAACCCTGTGCAAGACCACCAAGACTTCGATGAAGATAGTGACTGTCTCTCTGCACTCCAGGATCTCTCTGCTGAGCAGAAGAAGGACGCCAAGATATCTCAAATTATACTTGCCTTAAATCGGTCAGAGTATGTGAAAGGACAATTGAGGTAGTTAATGGATTACTTTGCAAGAAAAACTTTTATCCTTTTGGAAACAGGTGGCTACCAATGATTGCTAAACACATGCGCTTAGATGTTCTACAGAAATTACATGACACACCTGAGGCCCGACATTTAGGATTTATTAAGACATACGATAGAATCCACAAGAGATTTTTCTGTCTAGGTTTATTTAGGAGTGTCCGTCACTATGTGTCGCACTGTACAGACTGCCAGAGGAGAACGGCAGTTCCTCATAAACCACCTGGCCGACTCATACCATTTCCACCAGCCGAAACGCCTTTCCAGAGTGTTGGGATTGACCTCTTCGGACGATTTCCAATGTCTGCTAGTGGATTATTGTTTGCACTGATTGTATGACACGCTATACCATTACAAAACCGTGAAAACAGCATCTGAGGTGGCCAAATTCATCGTGGATGACATTGTAGTAAAACACGGTGCCCCCAGTTTGTTAATTATGGATCGAGGGAAAGTTTTTCAGTCGAATCTTGTGACAGGGATAAACCGTCGGTGAAATTTTACTCATCACATGACGACTTCCTACCATCCGCAAACTAAAGGGCTTATTTATCGCCTTAAAAATACCTTGGCCGGCATGCAATCAATATTCGTCAATGTTGACGAGAGAAACTGGGATGAGGTGCTACCTTTCGTGACGTTTGCCTGTAGCACCGCCAAACAAAACACCGCAGGATTTACGACATTCTTCCTGGTAGATGGGCGTGAGATGACAAAATGGCTCTGAGCACTATGGGACTTAACATCTATGGTCATCAGTCCCCTAGAACTTAGAACTACTTAAATCTAACTAACCTGAGGACATCACACAACACCCAGCCATCACGAGGCAGAGAAAATCCCTGACCCCGCCGGGAATCGAACCCGGGAAGCCGGGCGTGGGAAGCGAGGACGCTACCGCACGACCACGAGATGCGGGCTCGTGAGATGACAACGACGATGGACACTGTGCTTCCATTACATCCTGGTGACGTGGACGACGACTACATCGGCCAGGTGTTAACCAGAGCTGAGGAAGCGCGGCAGTTAGCTCGACTCTGCACGCTGCAGGCTGAAGAAAAAGATCGCCGGAGGTATGATGCAAGCCACCGCCCTGTTGTCTACCAGCCTGGTGACCTCGTCTGGATCTTCACTCCTGTTCGGAAGGTTTGTCTCTCTGAGAAGTACCTCAGGCGCTACTTTGGTTGTAAGACAGTTGTCCTATGTTACTTATGAAGTTGACGATTTCGACCCTTACGCAAGACGACGAACCCAGGGTAAATTCGAAGCTCCAGCGACAGGCACCAAGCGGAAGGGTGACGAAGAGCGCAGCGGCAAAAGAAGTTCTAAGAAGATCACCGCCAGGGCGAGAATCAGTCATCGGGAGTCGGAGTATGCAGGACCGATGACTCATTCCTGGACTAGGACGACGTAACATCGAGACTCTGCTCATTAAGGAGGGAGCAATGGCACAGAAAAAGCCGATTTAAACCGTGGCGTAGTGGTTATGATACTAAACTGTTGAATGAAGGTTCGTGAGTTCAAAGCTCACGTAGACTGTACAGTTTTAATTTCTATATTCGGTTCGAGTACATTCTAGAAGCAAGCACAAATGTCAAGAATCATTATAGTGGAATGTTATGTAGCTGTATATATACTTCATCTTCTTCTACATGACAATATGAAGTTACAGAACATCAGAGAAACAGATCTCTAATGTAAATACACTCTTAAGAATAAAGAAGCACCACAAAGGAATTATCCGTATGAGGAAGAAATTGATAAGTGTAATGTACATGTACCATCAAATGATAAAAATTTCAGAAAAATTGGATGACTTATTCGGGAGAAAGAACTTAACAAAGGCAAGCCAGTAACGCGACGGTATCCCCCAGGCCTTTGTGCAAGCAGTTATTTGGCTTTGCATTGATTAACTAAGTTTTTCTCTCCTCCAGAATGTAATTATGCGAAATTCTGTTCAGTTGCAGCGTTACATCGTCAAGATACCGAGATGGTTGTAGGGTCCTGCCCATAATGATTCAAGCATTGTCAATTAGGGTGAGAACCAGCAACCTTGCTGGCCCCGGTAGGGTCTGACATGCACGAAGACAAGCAGTAGAAACTCACGCCGAGTGGTGGTGATCATTATCTTGCTGAAATGTTAGCCCAGGACGGCTTTCGACGAAGAGCAACGAAGCGGATTATAGAATATCGTCGATGTACTGCTATGGTGCATGGGTGGCGCAGATGACGACCAGAGGATTCCCGCTTTGAAAAGCGATGACATCATACATCTTGAGTCCTGGCTGTCGGGCCGTATGGCGGGCGACATTAAGGTTGTGGTATCAGGCCGCTCTCTGGGGCATCTGCAGACACGCCTTCGTCCTGGAATCTCACTGACTGGAGTAGAATTATCATGATGAGCCTCGCTTCGAATTCATCTCCGATGACAAGTTAAGATTTTTTTATTTAGCGTGTACTTATATAAGTAAAAGTACCAAATTTAAGCAATAGAGTGAAAAATATCGGCAACATAGATCAAAAGTACTCGATACCAAGAACTATGGATAATTCTTGGGTGTTGGTATTAACTCTCCACCCAACAGACTGCCATATACTCTCTGTGTTACAAAATACATAGTGCGTGAACGCCAAAATCCTGATACAGTCAGTAGACTGATGACAAAAAAAAAAAAAAATATGTGCATCATACACGACGTACGCAAGGTCGACGCGACCGACTCCCCGCTACGCTAGCTCGTAACTGCGTGCAAACAAGTCTGAAACGGGAGCTGCGTTCAAACTTTAACGATGTGTAAATTTACATACCTCTCATTAGTTTACACTGGTATAATATTCCGACAGGGAAATTAAACATTCTTATAATGTAATACACTCACTGATATAATATTCTACGTAAATAATTATTAAACAAAGTGAACAAACATAAGTAACATCGCCTACAACTAGTGATCAGGTTAGAAAATAAATTGCCTCATACGCATGCATGGGAAGCAGTGGCTAGTCAACTCAACATGTTTCAAGTGTACTTCGGCTCCGGACTGTGTTCTTACAGGCAACTAAAACTGAAGTTCCTTGTAGCAACTTCTCTGTCACGAAATAAAGTCATTGTAATAGCGTCTGGCTTCAATGTGCACCTAACTGTTGTTTCGGTCACTTAAATCATCAACGAAAAAGTTACGTATGGTCTATGTTTCGCAAGTTAGTGACTGATAACCATGTAAAAATTTTACCCGAAGTCACTTGTACTTTGAGGAATTCAAGAACTACAGTAAATGGCATCACTCTATTTGGCTATAGTACCTAATATGTCAGGTTTCGTGTAGTTCGTCACCAATGAAGCTAACTAAGTATTTGCTAAGTTAAATGCATTTTGGTCTGCCGTTTGGAGTATCTGTACAGCATTTGATATGTACTGAAACTAACACACACGCTATGCACCAACATAATTGACAGATCCCACACCAAACGATCTCCAACTTCTGAAACTATCACATTTTGTTAGAAAATGTGTTACGGCGTAAATTCAAGCGCCGGCGCGCCATTCAGGAACGAGAGAGCAGAGAGGGCTGTGAAGAAGATGTCAGCCAATTGCACGCTGACCGACCCCTCTCCAGGACGACAACGCAACAGCAGCGGCCCCTATGTGAAGAGGACATAAGGGCCGCTCCGGACTGGTCGCGGCCCAGCTCTACAGCACCATCAGGCATCTACTTACTGTGACAGCTGTTCGATATAAAGACTACGAAGTTTGTTTGCACATACAGCAAACAAGCACTTTTATAGCAGACTTAGGAATTGCATATTCTGAAGAGCTTGTTTATTTTGTTTGCGACGCATCTGTGTAATATTCAAAGTTAAGTATTGTGATTTACTTCTTTGTAATAAAACACATTAATACCATTTTCATGAATTGTTGTCTAGCAGTCCACGAAATCTGGTTTCCTAGCTCTCAATCACACTCCTGGCCTTGTGACATGGCGCATTATGTTGTTGAAAAATACCACTGCTGTCGGGAAACATGATCGTCAGGAAGGGGTGTACGTGGTCTGAAACCAGTGTACGATATTCCTTGACCGTCACGATGCCTTGCACAAGCTTCACTGGACCCTTTTTCCACAGAGCATAATGGAGCCGCCACCAGCTCGTCTCCGTCCTGCAGTATGGGTGTCAAGGAGCTTTTCCACTGCCCTCGCATCAGCATAATGAAGAAGGTATGGGGATTCGTCAGACCATGCAACGCTCTGGCACTGCGCCAATGTGTAGTGCCGATGGTCACGTGCCAATGAGTAGTGAAACATCTACTCTGACGAATGTTTCCCTCATTCTGATTTTAGTTCGTTATTCACAACTGAAGGTCGGTCTGATCATTCTTCGGTATGAATATTCGCTAGCCCGCCATTAACCCCACTAGTACCTCTGGGGTCAATATGACCCCATAAGCACATTTGAAATATATGTCTCCCTTATTTTCACAACGATTATTTTCAAAATTTGTGGCTTTCTCTATAAGTTGCTTGTATGCAATGACATATTGTTCAGTTTTACGTTTACAACATATTAAAATTTATTCGTGGGCTAAGCACTGAGTACCACTGGGGTCAGCAAGACCCCTATCTAAATTTTTGTTTTGTTTCTTGAATGTAACGTTATGGAAACAGAATGACGAATTTTACGTTGAACAGACGTTACACGAAAGACCCGCAACAATGAGATTAGCATTTTACACTTATTATTTATACCCATTCTTGCCGTTTCTTGCCTCAGCCGCTGTTGTGTATTGCCTCATTTGTAGTTAGTGCTTTGCTCAGCATGTGCAATAGAGATCTCTGCTAATAGTTCCCGGGAACGGGACACGGTCCTTCTCGTTCACGCAACGACACGTTGGCCGGTCTCCATCCATCCTCGCTCCCGTTCCCGTCTGTCTCGGTCTAGCTCGGCCGGACTCGTCCTTCTTCGCGTGGCCACTCGTCGCAGTTCCACTGCCGACTGTTCATAGTTAGTTGGGTACCGAGTTGTTGTTCGTTTCATTCGCTGCGCACCCCTTTCTAGATCTGTTTCAAACCTTTTTTTTTTTTTAACTCAGGACTTCTAGTTCTTTTCGTATTCTATTCAGCGTCCATGACAGGTAATTAAAATGTATCTTACAATTACGTAAATTACATAAAAATTTCGTGGTATGTAATAAAAACATCTTTTCAGGTAACAAAACGACATATCAGCTTACTTCACTCTTTCGATAAACAGCAAAATAAACACTTGTAAAGAGGCAAGATTTTTTTTGTTATTGCACATGCAAAGAAAGTGGCCATTCACTGTCCTTTTTTTGATGCAAGGTAAAAGAGCATGTCATTGCTATGGAAGGCAGACCGACTTACAACCGAATGAAGCCTGCGCCACATAATCGAGTGCCTGGTGTCACATTCTGTAAAGAGAATATGATATCTTTCACAATAATATTTCAGTTGTACATGGTGGCGCACGAAAAATTGGCCCCTAGTATTAAACTGCTTATTGTCGCACACCAATCGTCATATATTGTTTCATAGTTCTTGTTTGCATTAGCTTATTTGTTATTTCTTCACTGCCTAATTATTACATGTTTATCTGTTCTGCTTGTAGCGGTCAACAAATCGAGCGTAATTGGCGAGCAGTCTGTACACGGGGCTGGTTTTTTGTGCGCTGCCTTATATTATTTCACAGCGATCAGTCACATAACGCTACAATTGGCTAAACGAGAGATTTTGCAGATTCACGAAACTTACAACCGTGTGAGAATTCCGTTATGAATAAAAACTCTGTACTCCATGGGGGAGGTAAGTGCCCCTCTTGGCGCCTTCCATCTTCAGTCACCTATGCTACTAATTTTCAATTTTTCGTAAGAACCGTTACCAGGCACAAATGAATGGTGAGCGAGTAAAAACGAACGGTTCTCAAAAAAGAGCGATAACCAGTGGACTAGTTCCTAAGGATGAACAAGATTGCCCATGTCCGTTGTGCAAGAACTACACTAAACGTTTGAGTAGTTCTGAAATACAAGCAATTTTGAATGAAGAATTGGAATTAGGAGATATACCGCCTGATGACGATGAAGAGATTGATGCTATTACTTCTGAGGTAGTGCATCAACTGAAGATTCTGATGAAGATGTTGGAGACTTGGAAAATCTACCAACTGAAGCTGCTGACAACTCAAATCATAATGTTTTCAAGTAAGAGTCTATAATCTACCATATGTTTGCAAAAACTTTAATGATGGTACTAATAATAACAATATGTAAGTACATAGGTAAAATAGTAATCCCGTTTTTTACAGGTCAAGAAATGGAAATGAAACATGGGGAAAAAATCCAGAGTGGTTACATGGGAGACACCCAGCACGAAATATATTGAAGACGGCTCCAGGTCCCACGAGGCATACTGTAACGAACGTAATAACTGTGCAGTCAGCATTTGAATTATTTATGAAGACCAGCATTTTCTAGATTATTTTTAAGTGGACCAACAAAGAAGGTAACTTCACTATCGGTAACAAATGGACGGATCTTGATAGAGAAGAATCTGAATGCTTTCTTGGGTTGGTTATTCTCACTGGAGTGTACAATGGGGATAATTAGGGCATAGTGAATTTGTGGAACGAAGAGCATGGCTGACCTATTTTCAATAGTTCTATGGCTAGGAACCGCTTTACAGAAATATCACGCTGTATTCGGTTTGATGATGCTCAGCACCGGTGACAGAATCGTATCTCTGATAAATTGTCTCCTATAAGGGATTTATTTGAAAAGTGGGTGAGCACATTAATTGATGCATACGAATCACAAGAGAATATTACAGTTCTGAACAACTGGTAACTTTTAGGGGTATGTGTCTATTTCGTCAGTACATCCCTTCTAAACTTGGAATAAATGATATAAAGGTATCGGCTGCATGTGACAGCACTAATTAATATGTCACACACTTGCAGGTGTACACAGGAAAGGGCGAAGGCCAGCCTAGAGAAATAAATCAGAGAAAATGAGTAGTGTTAGAATTGACAGGACATTTATCCGGGAGTGGTAGATATTACACAACAGATACCTTCTTTACAAGTTTGGAGTTGGCAAAGTAACTAGAACGAAAACAAATGACTCTACTATGAACACTAAGAAAAAGTCGTTGTGAACTACCGGCAGAATTTATCGAAGCCATTGAAGAACTGCAGCTTCATGTCTCTTCGGATTTCAGGAATCAACTACAATAGGCTCCTATTGCCCAAAGAAGGATGAGATATTGACATTACTGAGTACTATGCATTTCAGAGAGGAAATAGGTGACGTCGAAGCAGCAAAACCTATTATAATCCTAGACTATAATGCAACTAAATCAGGTGTAAACAGAATGGACAAGTTAGGCAGGACCCACACCACAAAACGTATGACAAATATATGGCCCATGGTTATTTTTTCATAATATTTTGGATATTAGTGCCCTAAACGCTTTCATCATTTGGCTGGACTTATATCCTGACTGGAGTAAAAACCAACTACAAAAGATCAGAATTTCTTCTGGAACTGGGAACATGTCCAGTACAGAAAAACAGAAGTCGGCGCAGCAAAGATTCTCTTTCTCGTCTTCCACCTTCAGCAGAAGTCCATACGGGGGCAAAATGTGGACAGTGCTCCCTATGCGAACGTTCAGTGGACGGAAAACGTACAGAAACGTGCAGAAGATGATTTCCTCTTGTCTGCAAGCAACATTCAGAGATTCTTTGTTTTAAATGTAAAGAGTTGCTTTTGTTTTGAATGTAGTCGGCCGCGGTGGGCGAATGGTTCTAGGTGCATCATTCTGGAATCGCGCTACTGCTACGGTCGCAGGTTCGAATCCTGCTTCGGACATGGATGTGTGTGATGTCCTTAGGTTAGTTAGGGGACTGATGACCTCAGATGTTAAGTCCCATAGTAGTCAGAGCCATTTGAACCATTTTTAAATGTAAGGATCTATAATAACAAGAGTGCGGCTGATCCCGGCGGAGGTTCGAGTCCTCCTTCGGGCATGGGTGTGTATGTGTGTTTGTCCTTAGGATAATTTAGGTTAAGTAGTGTGTAAGCTTAGGCACTGATGACCTTAGTAGTTAAGTCCCATAAGATTTCACACACATGTATAATAACAAGGATTAAGACAAGATCTGTATACATGTTTTACCTGGTTTCAATCAGCAATGTATGCTTTTATGTTAGTTCATTAAAATAAATAAAATACTGCCAATATATCCCGTGTTAATTACTTGAGGTTATATTGGCCCCAGTCGTACTCATCGTTAAAAAAAAAATATCTGGAAGTAGGAGGCTTAAACAAGAAGACCCATTTTCGAACTTAAGTTTCACTCATCTCATGTCTATAAACTTCGGTTACCTGTCTAAATTTCGACAGGGCGGACTTTTTTCATTTAGAAACCATGTAATACTTCGAGCCTCACGCTTTACGCTATCGCTAACTTTTTACATATTTTAAAACCGTACGGACAAATAGTAAACGACTGTTCCTGTTCGCTTTCAGCGTCTTACGGGCGCCAAGGATTATGAAGCTCTTTGATATAGCAGCGGGGGTGCGGGAAGAACTGTGCGGTTCGTATATCAAAACGTTCGTTACTTTATGATAATCCTGGCGCTATAGCCGAAGACCAAGCAATACGTAGAACCTACGCAGCAGTCTGGAAGCGGCCAGTTGACAGAATTAAAACTGTATCGGATAATTGGATGGACTGCTACATATAAGCGAATGACCACTCGCTGGCATTCCTCCTAACACGTTCATCAGACGCAACCAGAAAATGAATCTCTTCGCTTCGACATTTCGTCGTAATATGTCCAAAGTTTTTGACCCAGCTTGAAGGTCATGGCTGTGTCCCACTGTTCTTTACATCATGGAACGAACTCTGTACCTCCAAAAACATTTCTGCTTTCCTGACAAGTAATGCAGGAGGCGAAATTACTGAGTGCAACAGATGAACAGAAAATTTAGTAGGCCTGAGTTGCCAGTGTAATGTAACAGGGGGAGAGCGAGTGGGCGCCGTCAGTTGTTGCTCTCATTTGTTACAGTAATGACCATTGCTCTACGATTATATTGAATAATGTTGAGGCTGTCGCAAAGGAAGTTGAACACTTGTTCGAAGACAAGTCAAAAAGTAAAGACAATGTTGTAAAATAAGCTTTTATCAGGGAAACAACATTGCTGTACTCTCCTGGCTGCGAATTAGATGATGTGATCTGTTATAAAAACATTTTCAAATGCACATCTATATGAAAATTGTAATTATGACGGACTTGAAGGGTTTGGAGGAACGATAATATGTTAAATTTCTAGAGTCCTCAGTGGACTGATACTTTCGGTATAATGTCAGTCAAATTCTCCATTTGTGTACATAGCATCAATCACTGCTTTATCAATAATTTATTAACCCTGGTACTATACGTCGAACTACTGAAACGTGTTTTTTTCGTTACAACAACGTTTCAGTTTATTCAGTTGAAACGTCTGTATATGACCCGTCGATAAGGTCAGGCCTGTTTGTAGCTAAAGGACGCAACTATTTATAAATGTTTTGTCAGTCTGTTCTTGTCGAAGTTAGAACATTTGTTGTTATGTATGAGTGGTGAAGAACAAAAGTAAGATGTAGAATATTTCTCATGTACAAACTGCAATTTAAACGTCCTTTGTACCCCGTTAATTACAGTAACGCTTGTCTTGTAACGTTAGGAAACACCCCTGAACACTGCTATGAAACTTCCGGGACTCGGACCGGAACCTTGGCTTTCACGGGCTGTGTTCTTCTCGAATTAGCCACCCAAGCGCCTTTGACTACAATCCCCACAGCTTCTGTTCTGCCAATACTTCTCTACTAATTTCCAAAAGTGTACAGAATACGGTTAAGGTTATTCTGCCCTCGTGGATTAATATCGGAATGCTGATCTAACTTCGCGCTGCTTGATGTAAACAGATAAATTCTACATAGTGTTTTGTCACAATACTATGAGCAGGAAGTGAACTGCATGTTGCCCAGCGTCTGGTGTTGAAAATAACAGCAAGACGTTTGGCATGGATTGTTCGAGTCTCCAGAATGTATCCCCGAGATACACGGCGCCATAAATGTACTCACAGGTCACGCATTTCCTGTAGATTACTAATTCATAGTTTGTTAGTTCTGTGGGGTTGCGTTTTGTGCCGTCTATTCCTATTGGACAATATAGACGCTCCTCAAATTCGGAAGCCAAAATAGTGATTGCAGTGTTTGGAAAAAGTAACGACCTATGGGAACAACATAATTTAGTAACGGATTCAGTAGGTTATAAGTAATATTACTGCCTTCTGAAAGTATCAAATTTCAATCTACCCCATATGGTAACACTGTAACCATTTGCATCTGCCCCGTGATACGTTTATCGAGCTGACATGCTCGTGGAAGACGTGGTTTTCTGACGAGGCCAATTACGTGGTTTAACATAGTCGATGATTCAGTATTCCAAATCGCTTTTGCTGCCCCGGGAATTATAACTCTCTATCGGTTCTGCCACATATTGCTACGCATTCTGGCTCACGCAATGGTCAAGACTACGACGCCCATTTTCCTCTATGGGTCGTGGACGTCTAACAGTCGACCACTTTCGTAAGACACTACAGGAAACCCTCTCAGTTTGTATGGTACTCTTATAGTCGTAAATCAGCATGGCGTGACTGACAGAAATTACCAAAAGTAACAAATTTCCCCGTTCTCTGTTCAGGTCGTCTGGCTAATGACTGGCCTGCACTTTTGGCTTTTTTTATATTCTCATTGTACTACGTAATGTTGTCTGCGTATTACCTACACGAATTTGTTTCAGTGCTAAAGCGCTGAATTTGGTGTTCTGACTCATTAAACGACATCGTCCCACTCGTCGAAATACCTACAAACGTATTGAAAGACTGGACAAAATTCCGTGTATATGTCGGGCGCATGTTCGCAACGAAACGTAGTATGAACTTTTCAGTGTGTACAGAAGTAATGTCTATTTTCTTGGTATAATGGATTGCAAATGGGAAAGAATATTCTTATGAAAAATAATGTTTTTCATTTCACAATGATTAAGAATCGAGTGGTGCATTTATTTTTGATCCAAAACATCCAAACGATGAGGATTTTAGATGCGCGGAGGAAGGTTTGCTGCTTTCGACGTGAAAATCCTAACGGATGTCGCCAAATTACATTGAGGATCAAGATTAGAGAATGCTTTTCTGCAGTAGCTTAGAGGTTGCAAATCACTACCAGTAATTAAACACGCCAAAACAGCTGAAGGCCACGTTGTCGGAAAGATTTGGGTCAGCTGTGTCTTATAGGTATTACAAAGAGGCTACACATGAAACAAATTACCGATTATTGTAATATTAGAGCCAGGGCGGCGAAACAACAATATTGCTCCAGGTTTCCGCGGAAACGGCACTCAACAGAGCCGCAGTGGCTATATAAGGAGACGCGCTGCCTCTGAAATTCAGTCCAGTTCAGAAGCAAGTGAGGGCAACATGGGGTGACGGCAACTGCGAGTTTTCGCGTGACTTCAGCTTCGTCTGACTCGACAAGTTCGTTGGCGGATGCAAATCCGCGGGTCTTCACATCAGCGGCTCTTCATATCTGCGACATACGGGCCTGCACGACTACGCGTTGGTGACTTCACGCGTGTGTGGTTCAACACATCTGTCTGGAACAGCTCTTCTGTGACTCCAATTAATTAGCGCAGTACGACGTCTAGGATTCTACCATTTGTGCTGTGACTTGGGCTGTGACTTTGATGTATTTAGGACTGGATATCTAAGCTGCCTACGTTTCTGTACTCTATATGTCTGCGAATCAAGTCGTTCGGAACTGCACGCTGCGCCTCTGAGAATCTTTGCCAGCAGTACGCCTCTGCGAGTCTGTGCTGTGCCTCCAGAAGTCTACGCATCTGCTACTCTTACTTTACGCGTCCGTGATTCCGCGCTTTGCATCTGCACTAAACGTCCACGAGCCTACACTGAGTATCCGCGAGCTTACGTGATGCTTCGGTCAGGAGAAGAACACTGCAAGGGCAATGGCAAACGCCTTATAGCGCGATGCCAGTCCTGTTGCTACCACGTGTAACACCCAGAAGACCTTACGCTGGACCTTTTAGGCCATGCGTCGCCTTGCTGGACCGTTCGACGGTCTTTCGCAGGAGGGTCTTCACGGTTACTGCTTCAGACTGTCTGAGCTGACCGTTGGCGGGTGGACACAAAGTGTAGTCTTGTGAACGCGTAGTGCAGATCGCGTAGCGTAGATTCGTAGACTTGGAGGGTCGTAAATACTCAGCCTCGTGGATGTATAGTGCAGACACTCAGTTCGCGGACTCACAGCGAAGATTCTCAGACTCACCACCGTAACATCCCCGACGGCTTCAGTCGCAGACGTGTAGAGTACAGACACGTGGGAGGGCTAGGAGTGTACTCCTAAATACGTGAATCTCAACCCTGTAGGCAGAAGTACCGATCCAGTCATGAAGAGTAGTACCAGACGGATGTGTTGAAGCACAGACGCGTTAAGATTCCAACATGTAGGCGTGGCATGTGAGTTTGATGTAGAGAGCCGCAGAAAAGTGAAGAGGCGCAGTCCCGTATTCGCCGATGGACATGTGGAGTCAAAACGTAACTGTACTTACGTGAAAAATTTCTCGTGTAAAGCTGCCGTCACTCCGTGTTGCCCTATCCTGCTGGACTGAACTGGACTGCAGTGGACTGCAGTGGACTGAAATTCAGGACAGCGTGACACTACGCTGCGGGTCGGTGATAGTCTGCTACGTGTCGACCGCTCTACGCAACAGCTGAGAGACTATCGACGCAAGAGTCTCCTACGTGTCGGCCGCTCTACGCAACAGCTGAGAGACTATCGACGCAAGAGTTTGCTACGAGTCGGCCGATCTACGCAACAGCTGAGAGACTGTCGACTCCTTGCGTCTGTCACGCATCGTTTGCCGACGACTCTACGTGACCAGTACCAAGCGTCGTGGTCCTCCTGCAGTTCGTCGAGGTGTCTACGGGCAGCCGGCCCCCTCAGTTCCGACCACGGTTTTCGGGAGGTTTTCCTTGGTTGTAAGGCGAATGCCGGAACTGTTTACCTCCTCCCATAGATACAGAGATAAATCATGTAAAGAAGAAAGCGGAAAATAAATGCTAGAACATTACATTTCTTGTCTTTTATTTAATGTAAATTAATTGAGCAATAAGTCAAAATGGCTCTGAGCACTATGGGACTTAACATCTATGGTCATCAGTCCCCTAGAACTTAGAACTACTTAAACCTAACTAATCTAAGGACAGCACACAACACCCAGTCATCACGAGGCAGAGAAAATGCCTGACCCCGCCGGGAATCGAACCCGGGCGCGGGAAGCGAGAACGCTACCGCACGACCACGAGCTGCGGACGAGCAATAAGTGACAGTCCCATTTACAGTGCGTTATTTAATGTAAATTAATTGAGTAATAAGCGACAGTCCCATTTACAGTGCCTGTAATTGAGGTGTCTAGCTGGCTGACTGCATTGCACGATGGCAGGCAGTACCTGTAATTTAGTTGTATAGCTAGCTGACTGCATTGTAGGAAGCTAGTCAATCGCAGTTACGAGATAACGGAGGCAAACAGACAGCTTTTGAGAAAAACACACACACACACACACACACACACACACACACAGAGAGAGAGAGAGAGAGAGAGAGAGAAAGAGACAGACACAACGCTGCCAGTCATATTCAGAGGAATCAAGCTTCAAATGTTGCCTGTGAACTACAGCAATTTCTCTAGTAGACCGCCTTTTGCGTTTCACTGGTGAATACTCAACACGTTTGTTTCTTAATACACACGCTACAGTAACAGTTCATCTAGCAAGAAAAATGTTGAGGTATTTAGATTCTTCCCGGATCCAAACGGGACGTACAACTGTGACCTTTAGCAAAATATTTTCGGTAGATCTGATGTGTTAAACCGTAAGCCATCACAAAATTTAGGCTTTTACTACACTTGCCTGCCACCGAGGTAGAGGACGCATCTGCGACGGATCTCGACTCGGGGAGGCGCCGGTCCCGGTTCGAATTCTGGTGGTGGAAAATTTACGCTGCCAGTATTTGCCTGGGCAGGAGGAGAAAGGTGGCACTGTAAAGTTCCTGATCACTAGTCTTTGCGGCAAACACTGTTGATCGTGTTCCATCCGTCATATGTGGACTGCCACCCTGACGCTGTTCGACAGCCGTAAGCTACGGGCTAACTAACACCCGGTTTCACTTCGTCCATTCAAAAACAAACCCCAACACTGTACAAGCGCCCATCACACATTGCGCCCAAGTTTTAACTGTCCGCCACTTCCTGATGGAATGCTCATTTTTTAACCGTTTATGTTCCCGCTTGGGTTTGCCGTCCGTTTTAGCAAATGACGCGCGGGCTGTCGACCGTGTGTTACTTTTTATCCGCCAAAGCAATATGGCAAAGGCCATTCAATTTGTAGTTTTGGACCTCCTGTTTTTAGCTGCCTTCTATTGCCAGTTGGGACCCCAGTTGTTTTTTTGCGCCCTAAAGCAACACAAAACCACACCAACACTCATCCAGACGACACATAACAAACTTGACGCTTCATAACAGATCGGAATACGGCACTGGCAAACGACATCCGCTAGTAACTAGCCCAGGACGGCCATACAGGATTCCTTCATCTGCACCGTAAGTTCATTTTCTGAGTATGACACTCTGTTATGCATGCGTCTTACTTGCGACGGTGAAGAAAAAAGGAACACATACTGCGACTGAAACACAATCAGTGGCCAGCTAGTTGTGTGAAGTTCCAAGATGAGCAAAAGACCTCGCTTTCGTGAAGCACTGTTGTAATGTTCAGTTATAGAATATGTTGCTCGTTTGGAGCAGAATGAAAAGTTTTTCCTGCCAGACAGGGAACTAACCTATATATAGAATCGAACAAGAGCGTCGTATTATCGACTGATGCTCTAGTATTTCAGCCAATATTGTACTGAAACTGCCTGGCAGATTAATACTGTTAGCCGGACCGAGACTCGAAATCGGGACCTTTGCCTTTCGCCGGCAAGTGCTCTACCATCTGAGCTACCCATGCACGACTTCGTAGTCTTGCTTGGGTAGCTCAGATGGTAGAGCACTTGCCCGCGAAAGGCAAAGGTCCCGAGTTCGAGTCTCGGTCCGGTTGGCTGGTTGGTTGGTTGGTTGGGGAAGAGACCAGACAGCGTGGTCATCGGTCTCATCGGTTTAGGGAAGGAAGTCGGCCGTGCCCTTTCAGAGGAACCATTCCGGCATTTGCCTGGAGTGATTTAGGAAAATCACGGGAAACCTAAATCAAGATGGCCGGACGCGGGAGTGAACCGTCGTCCTCCCGAATGCGAGTCCAGTGTTCTCGATCCGGCACACAGTTTTAATCTGCCAGTAAGTTTCATATCAGCGCACACTTCTCTGCAGGGTGAAAATCTCATTCTGGAATACTGTACTGGTTTGTGGGCCCTGTCACGTATAATTGATACGACAGTTCTATTTATCCGTCTATCTACACCTGCGTCTGCACTCTGCTGGCCACCTTACAGTGCGGGCCAGAGACCACTTTTGGTGGCAGTAACATTTCGTAGTATTCGCCGGCCAAAGTGGCCGTGCGGTTAAAGGCGCTGCAGTCTGGGACCGCAAGACCGCTACGGTCGCAGGTTCGAATCCTGCCTCGGGCATGGATGTTTGTGATGTCCTTAGGTTAGTTAGGTTTAACTAGTTCTAAGTTCTAGGGGACTAATGACCTCAGCAGTTGAGTCCCATAGTGCTCAGAGCCATTTGAACCATTTCGTAGTATTCAATTGTTCAGAGCTCGTAGAAGCGTTGTGTGTTCGCCATGGACTTCAATAATCTTTGAAAGTTTTGCTTTTGATGGTGCTGAGATACTACAAATGACCATTGTGCAGTGTGTTTTCGGTGGAGATAATGTGGTAAACCATATTCTGCCTACGTAAACCAATGAATCGGAACGCTTTGAAAAACAGGACTCTGATTATTTAGTTTAGATAGGGTTTCATACATTTACTTACGACAACGCAAGAAGAACACGTACTGCGACATGTTGAAACATAGTCATTGGACTGCTATTTTTTTCTGCAGTACCAAGGTGACAGAGCAGAGACAAAAATTTCGCTGTGAGATAAGGCACTCCTGACGCTGCTTCGAATGGAATGAAAGTCGTGTTATCGAGGATTACTCTTGATTTCAACCAACCCGTATACCTAATCTGGCAGTTTCTTACACGTTTAGAGGAATATTGTGCCGGTTTTGTGATTTTCAGTAATACGAAGGGTTTAAATAACACGAAATCTTGTTTATCGGTCAGTCTCTACTTGTATACGCTGCAAGCTACATTTTGGTGTATGGAGGAGCATAATTCAACTACCACTATCTCTCTCTCTCTCTTTCTATCTTTCTTTCCTTCTTTCCTTCTTCTCCGCCCTCCCCCCTGTTTCATGTGAAAACGATTGTCGGTAAAGCTCCGTATGACATCTAATTTGTCTAACTTTCTCGTCGTGGTCATTTCGCGAGGCGTATGTTGGAGAAAGTGAGAAGATGAGTTCTCGAAATTTAAACAATAAATCTCTCCACGATGCACAACGACTTTCTCGTAATGCCTGCTATTGGAGTACATACGTTGATCGTCTGTTGTAACACACTTCCGTCGATACCGTGACGAAACACGTTACTCTTTGTTGGAGCTCTTCCATATCTTCTGTTAGTCCTACTTGGCAAACCTCCCACATTGCTCAAGAGCATTCAAGAATCCGTCGAACGAGTATGCTGTAAACCACTTTCTTATAATTCTCCCAATAAATCTCAGTCTGGTATCTGTTTGTCGTATTATTAGTTTTCTGTGGTCGTTTCTGTTTAGGTCGTTCCTTGTGGCTACTGCCAGGTATATTACGGTAGTTAGCGTAATCCAACAGTAGTGGATCTCTTCACCTATCTACGCGCACTATGTTACTTCTAAATACGCTCGGAGTCAACTGCAAATTCTGCACCAATCGTCGATCGCCTGCAAATCATCCTCCGTTTAGCCACAGACTTCTCGCCTTGCAGCCTCTCTGTAGAGAACAGCCGTTGAATAGTTTCACGGAGCCTGCTGCGCCATCCACCCGTTTATCAAGATGAACTGTAAACAGAAGCGGCCCTGGACGCGCGTCCTCCTCTGTATCATAGTCGGCGTGTCTGGCTTCTAAGCTGAGGACCAGGGATCAATTCCCAAGTGAAGTACCAACTCCAAGGTCAAGAAAGCCGACAACGACCAGGTTCTTTTAACTTCCTCAAAAGAACTTCACAAAAGTCTTTTTTTTTTTCTTTTCCAGTGATTCCCACCTAACAAGTAGACCGCACGGATATCGGAAAACTGTAAATTTCTATATTTGTGGTGCGTGAAGCTTTGGACCCACATCAATTCCACGATGCAGATGGATGCAACTCAAAAATTCTTGAGAAAGTCGATTCCGAAGTTTTCCGAGCATCTTTAATTCGCTAAAACTAGAATGATTTTTGAGTGGGTCACGTGGCTCTGTGACAATTTTCGCTTGCTGTCTGGGTGGCCCATGTTCGATTGGCAACTGATGTAGATTTTTAATTAAGGCTATAAGTTCTATAAGCATTTCCATTACGCTCAAAATGAATAAAAAGGAAAAAATTAAAGTGATTAATAATTTATATTTTCAATGAAAACTAGAATGTGTTGTGCCATATCTAATTATAAAAAAGACTTGCATTTTCCATAAAAGTTTCAAGTGTTGTAATTTTCAAATATCTGAGGAATTTTATGTCTAAACGACGTAGTTATTCGAGGTAAACAGGGAAAAATGGAAAAATGCCAGGACCAAATATAAATTCAGTCCAAGGCACCCTAAATCATCACAATAGTCACCCAACGACTATACTTTCCCTTTCATGTAACATCTCTTTGATATTCAGATTCCAGTCTTTGCATCTTAGCGTGGTCGTTTAGGTTTATTACGTTCCAATGCTGCGGAAACAATCGTAAAAGGTATTCAGACTTCGTTAAAAAATAAGTTCTCGATAAACATTGTTTCTGAATCACCATTTTTTCTGACTGATATGATGCGGCCCGCCACGAATTCTCCTGCGCTAACCTCTTCAGGCCCTTGTATCCTACACCAGCAGTTATTTGTTGGATATATTCCAGTCTGCCTTTCCCTGCAGTATTTGCGTTCTACAGTTCCATCTAGTAGCATAGACGTTACTCGCTGATGTCCCTACAGAAGTTTTATCATCCTGCCCCTTATGCTTGTGTGTTTTCCTTTGTTCCTTTCTTCGCCAATTCTGCGGAAAACTTCCTCATTCCTTACAATGATGTCCTCCAAAAGTAGATTCTGAGAAATTTCTACCTCAAATCAAGGCTTACGTTTGGTATCAAAAAGATAAAAAGATTCTCTTGGCTAGGAATACCCACTTTACCTGTGCTAATATGTTTTTTTTGTTTTTTTTTGTTTTTGTCTTGCTTCGTGGGTCATGATATAGTTTACTCCCAACACTGCAGAATTCCGTAACCTCTAACTAGTTCTGATGTTAAGTTTTTCGCTATTCTCATTTCTACTACTTCCGTCCTTTATCGCTTTAGCCTCGGTCCATGTTCTGTACCGAATCACAATGTTCATTCCAAACCATGGATAATGCAATTCTTGTTCGCTGTCACTGAGGACAGCAATGTCATAAGTGAATCTTTTCATTGATATTCTTTCGCCCTGCGTTTTAATCCTACTCTGTACCTTCCTTTTACTTCCGTCTTTGTTTCTTCGATGTGTAGACTGGACAGTAGCGGCGAAAGATTGTCTCACACCCTTTTTAATCGGAGCACTTCTTTCTTGACCTTTTAATCTTCGTTCTTGAGCATATTGTATATTATCCGTCTTGCCCTGCATCTTACTTTTATTTTCATAGGAACTTCAAAGATCTTGCACCATTTTATTTTATCGAACGTTTTCTCTAAGTCGACAAATTCCATCAGCGTGTCTTTACCTTTCTTCAGTCTTACTTCTGTTACTAAGCTCAACGTCTGAACTGCATTTCTGGTGCCTTTAGCCTACCTAAAGTCAAACTGATCATCTAACAGATCCTCAGTTTTCTTTCCCAGCGTTCTGTGTATTATTAGTGCCAGATGCTTGGAGGCATGAGCTGTTAAGTTGGTTTTAGGACGCTAAAACAACTGTCGTCATACGCGCCGATGTCAAAACTGTAGAAGAAGAAGACAAAGAGAAAAGTTAATAACGTCAATCCCGAACGACGGAATAGAAGACAACTAAAAGCATGGACTTGGAGAAAGGTCTATAAAATACGCCATAAAGAAACAGAGGTCCAGAAACAAAAATTAAGTTGACTTCCCCATACTACTGCAACGGAGAAAAAGCGTCGTTCGCTAAAACTTCCGATAACTCAGACGGTATACACAAACGAAAACATAAGAGGTTAAAAAAAGGGCATTCCATCAGGGAATGGCGGACCGTCAAAAGTAAAGCAATTTGCGCAAAGTGGTGGGGGAGCACCACTTAATAAATGGCGATGGCAAAAAAGACAGTGTCCAATACGCAAAGTAGTTAAAATGATCTCCTCGCGGCGAGAGGGCCGAGAGGAGGTCGCCCTAGCCGCTGGAAGAGGCTAGGGAGGGCCAGTGGTGATGCCAAGATGGCACCACCTGCTGAGAGATGGCAACACGGAGATCATCGGAGGGAATGTAAGAACTAGCGGTCTGAGGTACGAGGACTGCAGCCTTGGCAGTAGCGTCAGCAGCCTCGTTTCTGTCAGACCAATGTGGCCAGGAACTCACATAAACATCACAGTGACGCCATCAAGAGTGAGCAAGTGACAGCTTTCCTGGATCCGTTGCACTAAGGGATGGACGGAGAACAGCACACAGAGGTTCTGAAGGGCACTAAGAGTGTTTTTTTGTGTTATGGTTTTAGGGGGCAAAGCTGCTATGGTCGTTAGCGCCCGGTCTGTGAATTAGGAAAAGGTAAAAAAAAAGCGAAACTGGAAACCAGCAGCAATAGGAGCCAAATTCAAAAAAGTGAAGAAACTAAAAACAGAAGGAAAGCTTGTCGTGCGAGATTAGCCGAGCGGTCTGGGGCGCTGCAGTCATCGACTGTGCGGCTGATCCCGGCGGAGGTTCGAGTCCTCCCTCGGGCATGGGTGTGTGTGTTTGTCCTTAGGATAATTTAGGTTAAGTAGTGTGTAAGCTTAGGGATTGATGACCTCAGCAGTTAAGTCCAATAAGATTTCACACACATTTGGTAAAAAAAAAGAAGGAAAGCTTAAAAAACCACTATAGAAGAGGGGTTGTTTGTCCCCTAAAAGAGCTTCAAATAATTGACGTCATCTCACTGGCACTAATAAACTCCAGAACGCGATAGGCTGAGCGCTTGTCATCTGCTAAAATAGAAGCTATATCAGACGACAGCTGTAGACGGGTGCGTAACGGAGTAAAATAGGGGCACTCAAGTAAAAGGTGTCTGAGCAGATGACGCAATTGAAAAGCCTGTGTTACCGGATGTATCGCGTGGCCTGATACAGGTGCGAAAACTTCTGCTGTAGGTACCGAGCAGTGTTCCGGAAGCCGATACCGGAAAACGTAGGCGCCAATGACGAAGGCACACCCGACACCACGGTCATTCCGAGAGCCATCAGTGTACACGAAGTTACTCTCACGAAATTAAATGCGAAGGTAGTGAAACTGAAGGCGATAAAGCAAGGATGGTGTAGTGTCCTTAGGAACGAATGAAGGCCAAGGTGAACACGGGCCGCCGTATAAAACCAAGGTGGTGAAGGTGCATGGGGCTTAGTTATTTATAAAATGCAAATAATTTTAATTTTAGTAGTCGCTGTCTGTCCGGTTACGCCGTCTCTGACTGCATAGAATAACAACAAGGAATGAAAGAAAACTTCTGTTAACACAATTAATTAATTAAGTCCCCAGCAACTGCAAAAGCTATGAAACAACAAAACACAAGTGTAGCTGTTCTGTGTGTGGAAGTGTGATTCAACGTACACATCTGGCACGGTTCTTCCTCAATAAGACCAGATATTTTAAACACCATTTATACTGAAGTAATTAAAAAAAATAAACAGAAATACTATAATTGCACATCGAAACCTGAAATACAGTTTAATGCAAGAACACGAGCCAGATGCTTTGTTGACTGAACCTGTGACCAAGACACATTATTGTTTAAGACATTGTAATAATGAAAAAAAAGGAATTTTTTACCTTCATATATATTGACGAAAAGCACACTCTGATCATTACAGCATCCCCAATCCAACAACATCTGGTGTCTGGCCCATCAAAACATAACTACAAGTTCTGAACAAGCACTCACTACCGCATCTTCTCAACTACGACTCACCACTGCTACACCTCAATAAGCACTGTCTACTGCTACATCTCAATAAGCACTCTCCACTACGACTTCTCGATAAGAACTGCCAGTGGAGGCGGCTGAATAATACTCTTTGGCGCATCCTCTGGCTCTGTGGCTCAGTGTAGCCACCTTTCATATGCCCCTCCTCCACGGGCCAGAATTTGATGGTATTTTTGCCAGCATTGGTGGTGAAAATATCACCAAATTCGTCCAAAAAAAATACAGACAAAAATAAAAGATAATATTAATAAGTAAATATCACTTCAGTAAATAAATTTTGGCTTTGCACTGACCGTTCCATAACCTAATATATAAAATACAGCAAGGAATACAAATGCTTTCATACATGTGATTTTACATAATAGTTTACACAAGTACCATTCAATCAATGGCACCAGCAATGTCAAATAGGTGTAGGTAAGAGTCTCATAACATTTCACAAACAGTAAATACACAAAAAATCTGTTTATACAAATATTCACATAAAATGCTTTCCATAGTTCAATAAACAAGTAGTTGACAGTTCCAGCAGTAGCACCCAGCAATGGTCAACAGGTGCAGACACCAACGAGTGACATTATTTCAGTAGAAACAGTTCCATCAGTGGCACGCAGCAATGTTGAGCAGGTACAGACAGCAACAAGTAACATCATTTCAGTAGAAGCAGTTCCATTAGTGACACCCAGTAATGTTGACAGTTGCAGACAGCAACAAGTGACATCATTTCAGTAGAAGCAGTTCCATCAGTGGCACCCTGTAATGTTGAACAGGTGCAGACACCAACAAGTGACATTACGTCAGTAGAAACAGTTCCATCAATGGCAACCAGCAATGTTGAGCAGGTGCAGACAGCAACAAGTGACATCATTTCAGTAGAAGCAGTTTCATCAGTGGCACCCAGCAATGTTGAGCAGGTGCAGACAGCAACAAGTAACATCATTTCAGTAGAAGCAGTTCCATTAGTGACACCCAGTAATGTTGAAAGGTGCAGACACCAACAAGTGACATTATGTCAGTAGAAGCAGCTCCATCAATGGCACCCAGTAATGTTAAACAGGTGCAGACACCAACAAGTGACATTATGTCAGTAGAAGCAGTTCCATCAGCGGCACCCAGCAATGTTGAACAGGTGCAGACACCAACAAGTGACATTATCTCAGTAGAAGCAGTCCATCAGTGGCACCCAGCAATGTCGAGCAGGTGCAGACAGCAACAAGTGCCATCATTTCAGTATAAGCAGTTCCATCAGTGGCACCCAGTAATGTTAAGCAGGTGCAGACACCATCAAGTGACATCATTTCAGTAGAAGCAATCCATGAGTGGCACCCAGTAATGTTGAACAGGTGGAGACACCAACAAGTGACATCATTTCAGTAGAAGCAGTTCCACCAGTGGCACCCAGCAATGTTGAGTAGGTGCAGACACCAACAAGTGACATTATCTTAGTAGAAGCAGTCCATCAGTGGCACCCAGTAATGTTGAGCAGGTGCAGACACCAACAAGTTACATCATTTCAGTAGAAGCAGTCCATCAGTGGCACCCAGTAATGTTGAACAAGTGCACGTAACAGTCCATAATATTTACTATCACTAATTAGACTGTTCATCAGAGTTTATCAGCAGAAATTAAACATTTCCAGTGGCACCCAGCAATGTTGAATAGGTGCAAGCACGAACAACAGTTTGAAGGCACACACAATTGCTTTTACAAAATTATTATCAATGCTCTTACACTAAACATACAAAATATAATAAACACACAATTGATAGCAGATGATTGTCATATTAACTATTAAAAATACACAAATACCAGTAAACCTATAATAATTATGGGTGTCAGTGCAAGCCATAACAAAGAAGTAAAATAATATTTAGGAGATAGGTCGGTACCAATCATTTGGGATTAGGAAAGGGAAACACACAAAACACACTCACTCATCTTTCATCCACATTAAGTACTACTGTGTAACTGAATAGTGTTAACTGTGTAAATGCAATTCTGTCAAAGATTTGATGTTCGACATGTGTATCAAGTAGTAGTGGCAGCAATGTATAACAGTCAATAATAGTTAGTCAATGTCGTAGTCATCATGTCAAGACCAATGTTTGCCAAGCCAAATCAAAATGTACGGTTGCTGAACAACTGTCAGTGTGTCAAGATATGCAATTACTTCCTCTCTTCAAAAAAAAAAAAAAAAAAATATATATATATATATATATATATATATATATATATATATATACTGCTTATTGATTTAACAAAGTGTGTGTGTAGACAATCTTCCTTCAACTTGAGTGTTCTAGTCTGCCATCTTCATCCTCCTTGTTCCATATAAACCAACAAAAAGAAAAGCTCCTTACTTACTTCACCTCTTATCCACCAAAACTCCAATAATCATCAGCATCACATAATCTTAATACTTCAATAATACCTCTTACGTCGATACATATAAACCTTATCATCAATATCATTTACTTTACCTCTTGTCAACCAAGACTCCAATAATCATCAACTTCACACATTCTCAATACCTCAATAATACATCTTCAATACGTCGATACATATAAACCTTATCGCCAATATCATTTCACTTCCATAAAACTCTTTCCTCTAGTCAGTCTCCTCGAACAAGTACAGATAAAATCCTAGTGCAAACTTCAATTCATCATCCCATACAATCCGAAGACATAATGTCCACACACAACCTCTGTGTAATCCATCTGACCCAAATCTTCTACTCATTATGGATTATAAAAAACATTTTGGTTACCTTGTCCATCATTAAATAAAAGAAATGCATACATGACCTCTAACAGTCTTTAGTTTGAATAACTTACAGTAAGTAAGTACGAGTACGGAGTGTGAATGATCGTAATATTTCACAGTGTGTACACCACTTCAAGAATCATGGCGAAATAGAAGCAAACATGTGGAGTATTTCTTGTGTCAAGTGTCACTTACTATTTCAATTGCTCACGAAGAATGCAGTGTAATAACTGTCAATGGTCTAAACCTAGTGTTGGTGTGTCATGTCGTTAGTTTCCTTCCTAGTAACATAAATTTATACAGCTTCCATAAAATCTCCAGCTCATGTGACTTCAATGAAGTTTCTTGTACCAATGTCGTTCGTCGAATTATAGCAGTTCATTTTCTTATCTTGAAAATATAAGGCACTGAGCGTAAGCAAAACATGCAATAGCGAGTAAAAAAAAATATACCAGTAGAGAACAGAATGTTAACAAGTGGATGTAGCACAATCCCTATAACGAGGCTCCGCCAAGCAAACAATGTATAATTAATACCATAGTGTAACCTAAACTCTATGTTCGTACACAGTATATCAGCATTTCTATATACCAGATTAAAGAGTACAACAAAACAGAAACGTGTAAATATGCAATCCATATGCAAAGCAGCAAATATACATATCTTACATAGTAAACAGGTCATTAGCATCATATCAGCATAAGCAAATAAATGTTCATATGTAATCTTAATAAGTAAACATGAAGGCGCAAGCAGATAAATCACAAAGTATAACTTACATACATAACCATATCAGCACAACTAATCAGGTGACAATTATAATTTAAATAAATAAGCACAGCAGGCACATAATACAAAAATATAACATCAGTGATAAAGCAGTGCAGCCTAGCGTTGCATAATATACACAAGTAACAACCCTGTTCATTAATCAATCGTTGTCAAAATCAGTTAACACAAAGTATAAATCACGTAATCGCGAGCAGCAAATTACGTCTAAAGTACGTACCTAAGTGGAAATATGTTACCTGAAAAATAAACTCAATTAATAATTACCTTTTTAGTTTATTACTTTCTTCTTCGAAATGACATTCTTCCTGAAAATTTCTCGATAGCAAGTCCTCTTAACGTCGGACACACACATAATTTACCTGAAGTTCTTAAATATTTTATACAACCGTATCCTGAAAAATATTGAACGTTAATAACATAATTTATCAAGTCACTATAGCTTTATACTGAATTTATTCGGAGAAATTAGACTGTGTATTTGTTTACAGCTGTCACTGCATTCGCACTGAGCGCTCGATCAGCTGTAGGTACGCGTGACGTAGGAAGTAATTGTTTGCGGTCAACGACTGCCTTGTGCGGCGCGCAGACTTGACTGTTGCTTTGAGTATGTGCCGCCGCCAAAACACAGCGCGGTATCCTTGTATTCTCTGCATGTTTACGTATAACTGTTGGTTTCTCGAAAGTATGTCATTCCACAAAAATTTTAACGTTCGATATGTGATGTATTCCCTTAAAGCGCCGAGATTTAAGAGTTTCTACTTCGACGGTGTTATCATGAATAATTTCACGAACTCTATATGGACCGTTATAAAGTAGAAAAAATTTGCGACACAACCCTTTTCCTTTGGGAGACAAACGGTGAGATTTAATTAACACCTTTTGACCAACTGACAAGGTTTTTAAACGACCAGGACGTTTAGCTGATTTCTCTCTTCTAGCAGCCGCAGATGCAATATTTTGCAGAGCCAGGCTCACAACTTCAGAATGCCACAGTTTCCGTGTAGGCGGAAAAGGAACGATTTCAGAAATGCGATTTGTCGGTGTTTATTTTTTAATATCAATAGAGGCAGTAAAGAAGTTGAATCATTAGGGAGTTCATTCAGAATGTTTTGAAAAATATGAAGATACTGATCCCATGTTCTGTGATTCTGATGACAATAAAGTCGACACAATTTATTGATTTCCTTCATCCATCTCTCTGAAGCATTAGATTGAGGGTGAAAAAGTGAAATGAAAATTAGTTTAATCTTACGACGCCGTAGAATACGAAGCCAAATTTTAGAGCGAAACTGTGATCCATTATCTGATATAACCTTATCAACATGACCCACTTCTTTAAGAAAATGTTTGATGAAAGCATTAGATACTGAACGAGCTGTTGCTTTGCGTAAAGGTGTAAAACACACATAATTTGATGTCAGTTCCACTGCTACCAAAATGTACGCAAAACCATTAGTAGAGCGAACCAGTGGACCGAACAAATCGACTGCAGCCATCTCCTTTAATTTCGCTGGAATGATAGGAAACAACGGTGCTCTGTGAGAAATAGTTGGCGGCTTAGCCTTTTGACATAATTTGCATTTGGCAAGAACAGATGGGCAATAGTTTTCTGCACTACAACGCGTTATCTTCTATCTCTTGAAATGAGTGTGCACCTAGGCCTTTGTGTGATGAGTCCGTCGCCAAATAAAAATCTATAGATAAATCGGGATGTGAAAGAAGTGGAGCAGCAACTAAAGCATCACGAAGTTGTTCAAATTCAGATTCAGCTTCCTCATCCCAACACCAATTAGAATTCTTTCCAGATAGTTCACATAAACGAGGTGTGGCCAAATTGTCCAATCCAACAAAGCATCTAAGAAAATTACAGACACCAAGGAAACTACGAACATCACGTTTTGTAGTAGGAACAGCATAATTACGAATAGCGTCTAGTTTTTCTGGATCAGGAAGAATACCTTCTGTAGAAATAATATGACCAAGAAATTTCACCTGAGAACGACCAAATTCAGATTTTTTCCAAGTTCACTGTAATGCCAACTCTTGCAAAAATACGTAATAATGAATCCAAAATTTTGCTGTGCTCACTCCAAGAACATTTAGCAATAAGAATATCGTCAACATATGAAGTAATATTGTCACGAAGATGAACAGGTAAAATTTCGTTTAAACTACGAATGAATGCTGCTGAAGATACAGTAAGTCCAAATGGTAATTTCCGAAATCACTTTTGGGTAAAATAGTCATATCCGGTTATTTTTTACCGACTCTCTAGATAGATTGATAGTCGAAGAGTTGTTTTGATAGATGCAAAGAATAGTAGAAGAGTAGGCAGCGGTGCAGAAAACTAAAAGGGAAATAGCACCACTACAGCTCAGGGCCCTGTGCACGCTACGGCACATATTCACTTAGTGTAGCGAATCCCCTGAGGACATTAATAGCCGCACATTAATTCCAGTTTGTGACTTAGTGGCCAATTTGGTGGAAGTGCGTACATAAATTGATCTAACCATGAACATGGATGTATGTCATTCTTAGAATTGCGAAAGATCTTAAACTTCCGAACAGTTAAGAAGTATTTATCGTCAAAGTTTTCTCCTCGTGGCGACAAAGACCTACCGCGTCTGTCCCAGTCTGAATGTCGATTATTGTCAAGTTCGCGCGCCTGGCGCTCTCTTGTTGCTTCTCGTAAATGCAATAAATTACTTTCTTCAAACCCCTCTGCTATCTGTGATTCTAAATTTCTTCTGCTGTCTTTTCCTACAATTTCGCTTTCAATTTGTTTGACTTGCTTTCCTAATGCCTCAAATTCCCTTTTAATGCGTTCATTAAATTTTCCCTGATTTTCAACATGTTTATTTATGTTCTGGTACTCTTCTGTTTCTGCAAATGGCAATGGAGCTGTATCATCTGAATCTCTGTCCCCATTTAAACTAAGACTTGCCAATTTATCTGCAACCTCCTCAACTCTTTCCGATAAGTCACCTATTTGTTCCTTCTGTTTATTTACGTCTTCCGTAAGTGTTGCGACTCGGGTTTCAGTATTGACACATTTAGTAGTTAATTGTTCATACTGTTGTTTATTCTGTCATTTGGTACGGATTCCTCGATTCTTTCACATATTTCTTCCTTACCGTGTGCACGTTGTAAATTCAACTCTGAAAATTTTTGTACTGTCACGCGATCTCTTTCTTCCTGTTCTCTACCTTTTTCCTTTTGACTGATTTCTATTGAAATTAAACTATTATTGTGAGCATTCAAAATCGTTTCTTCTTCTTCTCTAATTTCTTTCTTTGATTCATCTTTCATGTTTTTGAAACATGTCCCTATTCGTGAGCCTAACTGTGTTTCTATTTTTTTTATCTCTGTCTTTAATAGAGATCTGAACTGTGTTCCCAAATTAAATATTGCACTCATCAACTGCTCCATATTAACTGGTTCAAAATTCTTTTCACCCCTAACATTTCCCGCAAAACCAACTTCTTTGGTCATAGCTGTAAAGCTATCTGTTTTCGACACTATTCCAGTCTTCTGTCGTTAATCTCGTATTCGGAAAATGTTTTGACTGTGAAAAATTTTGAACTGGTTCCGGCCTATTTTCCCTGCTTATTAAATTGTTTTCTACTTCATTATTCATCATACTGTTCTCCTCTGTTGGTGAGTTCACCATGTTAACAATTTCGTCATTCTCACTATCCATCATTTTTGCCTTTTTCATCGATCGCGTAATCATTTACAAAACATACAAAACTAGTCACAATACGAAAAATAAACACAATATGACACTTTATCACCAACAATACCATTCACACGAAATGCTTCCCTCAAACACGATTAACGAACAATTGAAATCTTCATAATTCCACAAAATAGTCAAACGCGTATACAAGACATCAAAAATTAAATTCTGCAAAAAAAAAATACCATTAGAAGAATGACAAGACAACTACAAATGTTCAGTTACCAAATATACACATGCAATATAGACTACAACTACTAAACTACAAATTACTACAACAATACTACTGTCTGCTATTTTTACAATCAGAAGAATTCCAAGGGACGATCCGAAGCAGCGGTCGCCACGTGCATGGGGGCTTAATTATTTATAAAATTCAAATAATTTTAATTTTAGTAGTCGCTGTCTGTCCGGTTACGCCGTCTCGTAACCGGTTGGCCCTGTCTGGTATAGTACGCAATCTGACTGCATAGAATAACAACAAAGAACGAAAGAAAACTTCCGTTAACACAATTAATTATTAAGTCCCCAGCAACTATAAAAGCTACGAAACAACAAAACACAAGTGTAGCTGGTCTGTGTGTGGAAGTGTGATTCAACGTACACATCTGGCACGGTTCTTTCTCAATAAGACCAGATATTTTAAACACCATTTATACTGAAGTAATTAAAAAAAATAAACAGAAATACTATAATTGCACATCGAAACCAGAAATACAGTCTAATACAAGAACACGAGCCAGATGCTTTGTTGACTGAACCTGTGACCAAGAGGCATTATTGTTTAAGACATTGAAAAAATGAAAAAAAAGGAATTTTTTACCTTCATATATATTGACGAAAAGCACACTCTGATCATTACAGCATCCCCAATCCAACAACATCTGGTGTCTAGCCCATCAAAACAATACTACAAGTTCTGAACAAGCACTCACTACCGCATCTTCTCAACTACGACTCACCACTGCTACACCTCAATAAGCACTGCCTACTGCTACATCTCAATAAGCACTCTCCACCACGACTTCTCGATAAGAACTGCCAGTGGAGGCGGCCGAATAATACTCTTTGGTGCAATCTCTGGCGCTGTGGCTCAGTGTAGCCACCTTTCAAAGGGTTCACACCCACCGGGAAAGTGGCGGGTAGTGTGAAGTTAAACTGCCGGAGTAAGAGCTGAAAGCGAACTCCAGGAGGTAACAGAGAAGAGGGACGCGCCCCATACTGGCAATCAAAGGAGTTATCGAAAAAGGAGGCGTAGGGTGGATGGCCGCGCATGGCAGGCAAACGACTTGCATATCTGCCGAGGAGAAGGTGACAGCGGTAGGACAGCGGTAATTCGGCAACTTCTACATACAGTCTGTCAACCGGACTAGTGCAAAGGGCGCCAGTGGCGAACCGGATGCCACGATGCTGGATAGTATTGAGACGTCGTAAGAGGGACGTACGTACACATGCATAAACGAGGCACCCATTTCTAGTTTCAAACGGATGAGAAACTGGTACAAACGGACGAGGGTGGTTCGATCTGCTCCCCAAGGAGTACCATTGAGGACACGTAGGACACTGAGAGACTGCATACAGCATACGTGGGAGGACCAAGAAAGTTTCTTATCGAGCAGGAGCCCCAGGAATTTTGTAGTTTCAACTAACGGAAGAGCAACATTCCCAAGATTTAAAAATGTGGAAGAAACTAATTGCGCCGCTAGAAATTCATACAAACGGTTTTGCCACTAGAATAAATGAAAGCCATTGTCGGTGCTCATGAGTAAAGACGATCGCGACATCGCTGAAGACGCCGCTCAATGAGACAAGTCGGAGCAGAACTGCAATAGATGGCAAAATCAATGAAAAGGGAGGCGGAGATGCCCGGCGGGAAACAGGCCATTATAGGGTTAATGGCGACTGCTGTTAAGTTAATTAAATGCTGCATACTGAATTGAAATACGAAATCTGGAAAACTTTTGAGACGGTGTACACAGCATTTAAACAGTGATTGCCTAGGCCAGACCATGTTAAATACAACACAAACAGCTTTTCTGAGGACATCTCTAAAGCCGTTGAGATACTGAATGCAAGCTGAACGAACTGTTTTGCTGTGGTGGTTTCTTCTTTTTTACACTTCTCTTGTTTTGTCACCCGTGATAGTGATAAAAATATCATTAAATCGGTATTCCAGGATGTGACACAGTAGTGGTTTTTTCCCTCTTATTATCTATATTTTTTCTGTTTAATAACACCTCACAACCATTCCTCTTACTTACCAACAAGTCAGGTTTCATGACATATTTATCATGTTCGCAAATATTACTGGAGCTTAGTGTTTCTCAAACATAAAAGGCTCCAAATGTGACTCGTCAGCTGTCTAATCAAACAATATTATGTTTACCAGTCTTTAAAATGCAATACTTTAAATTTTTCAATAATCTGCCTATTTGAAGATAAAATCTTATCAAGAACGCACTTGACATCTGTGCAATATTCTTGGAATGGACACGTACTGTTAGATTACAGAAATATCGTGGTAAGCTTCAGTTACCTGATATTGTCAACTAGATTAATCTTGAATGCAAATTTTTTCACTTGGGTCTGACGGGAAAACGCACTGTCTTAGTACGAGTAAAATCATCTTCACCTTGACGCCATCCTTATGTTTGATAACCAAAAGATGTTTGGAAACAGATTGCGTTGGTACATGAGGCTTCAGGCATATCCATTAGTGTAGATGCTCGATAACACACTGTATAGTCGTAACAGAGTATAAGAAATGCGTTTAGTAGTAGACCTCCCTATCCTCTCCTCTCCGTAGTACGGTTAGCATTGTGCGAGGGAACGATGTGGGAGAGCAATGACACACGATGCTGTGTCTCTTGTGTTAGAGGCCTCCACACAAAATGTACCCTGAAGCCAGTAGAATATATTTACAACATGTGTCGAATACGGATACCATGAATCCATAGATATTATTAAGTCTACCGCCGCGGTTTCTGACTACACGTAGAGGCTAACCTCCAGAACTACTGAAGATATTTTGATACGGTTTTCGCTGGCAGATAGAAAAAATTGTGTATATACTTTATTACCGCTACTCCACACCAATCGTCCAATAACACTCCCCCCTTCCTCTCTGTGTGGTAGACTAACTAAAGATATTGATACTAATTTGGGATAAGGTTACGAATCCTAAAATTTGGGATAAGGTTACGAATCCAAAGTCAGACGCCGTCATAACTTGATCGTTACTGTGCGATTTACTTTGCGCAATAAAGATCGGTGGGAATAAAAAATGTAAAAATAGTACACAAACTAGTTAGTGAAATTTTGGCCCGAAATGATGACTTAATTTTGACTCTGTTTGGAAATTACTGTAAATGAATGGTCGCCAGCTCACTTAGTGTGAACGAAATCAATTAAAGCTCTTGACTTTCAAAAATGAAATCACGTTACTCTTGTAACATGCTGGCAGGCGCGAACAGTCGCAAAGGCATTATTAAAACCCAATGATCACCCAGAAAAATTTCAGTCATGGACAAAAGCAGGCTTTCAACTACCTCATGAAATTAAAGAGAGTTGGAACGCCCTATCCCGACAATGATAAATTTAGTGACTTGGCTTGCCTTTATTTCAGGAACCACTGTAGCCATTGACTTGAAACTTTTACAGGACATTAAACTCTATGTTCTGAGTCTACTGAACAATAAAAATTGCATTACAGCCACTGCTTTCGAAATACAACTTTTTAACTACATAGTTAAATTTTTGTGTACTTTTTGTACATTATCCTAAATAATTTTAATCATAGATAACATTATGTTGTTCTTTTAGACCTGCCAGCTTAGCTGGGAGCGACCCGCCAGGGTAGCCGAGAACTCCAATGCGCTGCTTTGTGGACTCGGGTAGGCGCGCCGGTCCCGGATCGAATCCGCCCAGCGGATTAATGACGAGGGCCGATGTGCCGGCCAGCCTAGATGTCGTTTTTAGGCTGTTTTCCACATCCCACTAGGTGAATATCAGGCTGGTCCCCATGTTCCACCTCAGTTACACGGCTCGCAGACATCTGAACACTTTCACACTATTCCATGGAGTACACTCGATGCTGACAGTTGGGGTACACTAATCACTAATTCCATCCTGGGGGGGGGGGGGTTACGGGTGGTGGCACGAAGGGCATCTGGCCACCCCTTAAACATTAACATGACAAATACGATTAACGACGGTTGACTCTGCGTAACTGCGGGACAAGGCTCAAGCGATAGAGGCGATAGAAAAGAATAGATAGTGGAGCTGAGAGCAGAGAGTGCTAATGCACTGCTTGCTGGACACGGGTAGGCGCGCCGGCCCCGGATCGAACTGCCCAGCGGATTAACGATGAGGGCCGGTATGCTGGCAAGCCTGGATGTAGTTTTTAAGCGGTTTTCCACATCCCACTAGGTGAATTCCAGGCTAGTCTCCTCGTTCCGACTCAGGTACACGACTCGCAGGCATTTGAAAATGTTTGCACTATTCTATGGCTTACACGAGACACAGACAGCTGGGGTACACTACTTCCATCCTGGGGGCTCGGGGAGCCTCCATCACCTAAAACTCAGTGTAACACACTCCCCTTTCATTCCCAGATCGACTAAAAATTTCAGTAGCTGCAGAGGCCTCCATACCACCACTTGTACCTTCATAATTTCTGTCGCAGACATGCCCACCTTCATTCCCTGATTTACCCTTATGACATTGTTTGGTGAAAATCTGGAAATCTATTACCTTTCCAGTATCCACAATGGTCGCAACAGAATTCTTAGAACTGTAGCCGCACTTTAGCCACGTGCCATCAAAAGCTACTAGTATATCAGTCATACCATCATTTATTTCAACAGCTTCGTTTGCAGCACCATTCATTGACTCACATACAACAGATTCCACAGAAGCTCCAATAAACCCAGCATACTTGTCGATTTTACGATGTGCTCGTGGCATATTCATCATGTACTCATTTTTTCCACTGCAGTGTCTCCTTTGCCAATAGCTCTCAATCCATAAAACCATGTAACATTTACTTCTAAATAATTATCTTTACTCTTATCGGAATTCCAAAATGAATGAGTATATTTTCCACTGGCACAATTAATGATAAGTTTCCTGTCTAGACCATTTGATACTTCACTGTCTTCATGTAAACTAACTGGCCCTCCACATATTTTACAACACACACATTCACCTAACAACCTTGTTAGTATGTGTAAATCTATCAGAATATAACATAACCTACTATTTACATCACTTTCGTTTTGAGAAAACTGTGTATGACAACGTTTTATTTTAATCATTGAAGCACTAATAGGTGCTTCTCTAGATACCGAGGAGTTTGCCTGTATTTCACTGTCTGTAACTTCACACGACACATGTTCAACACACTGTTTCCCTTTATTCGAAAATCTGCTACAATAAAACCCATGTTTTTTTTAAAAAAAAAAAAGCACTTCGTTTTGGCGTCATACTTTACTTTTTGAGATATTTACCAATCTATTCGTCAATTTTTCTCGGAAAAACGTTAAAACTTCGACGTAAGACTCGTATTTATACTATGAAGCGATAGGATATTGTTTTTGGCAGCGCTAACAATACAAACACGTAATTTAACTTTTATAACACAGCAATCCACAGCCTTCTATATAAAAAATTACTCATTTTATTAGATCTTGAAGTAGTGCACGTAAAAATTTTAACCTTTTCAATCAGTATAGATTATATTTTAAAAACTAAAATAGAATACTTCCCAATTTAAGCTTACAAATGGTATGTATATCATTTTATTCGGAAAACTGCAAATTTCCTAACAAGATAAAAATTTAAAAATGAGAAAAAAATTATATTCTGACTGCCCTTAATTATTACTTCTTCACACTACCAGCTACGTAACAACTGAACTGCGTTTCTCACTGTAATAGTGACTCCTATTAAACTGTTTCGCAAAAGGTAATAACTGGTTTTTAAAATTATTATCGAGTTCTCTATTTTGACTTACTGATACGTAAACTGCTTCTCACACAAAACTGTCTGAACATGAAGTATTTTTAAATATACAGCTTTGTCAAAGCACTTAATTAGAAAGTCCAAAAAACGCACATTTCGTTACACAAATTGATTCTCACAGATTTGGCTGAACACGAAATATTGTTACTATACTGTTTTCTCAAATTATTTATCAATAATCAGCACTTAATTCGCAAGTCGCAAAAAGTAACTTTTTTGTTTACTTTATTTAAGCTATTAATCAATTCGATAAACTCCACTCATCTTATCATTTACTTTCAGTTCATTAATGCCACACTCTGTTAGTTATGGATATGGAGAGTATCCTGTCAGATACTTGTTACTGAGGATTACACACCTTAACATACATAAGTGGCTGAAATACAGGGTGACACACGGGAGACGGACGGTTTTTAATGAAATAATACTCCGCCAACTTTAAAATTGATGCATGTTTATTTACACAAAATAATAGTTCATTATTTGCCATTTTAGCTAACAAAGTTTTAGTTAACAAAGTTGTTTGTGAAAGATAATGTCGCCAAGGTGATTTACATCATTTCGAATGCAGGACTCAAGTCTCTTCTCAAAATTCTCCATCACACGGACTAAAATCTTTGCAAGGATGGCAGCAATTTCTTGAATGATTGCATTCTTAAACTCGTCCAGATTTCTTGGTTTGTGGTTATAGATACAGTTCTTGAGGTACCCACACAGAAAGAAGTCACATACTGACAAGTCGGGAGACCTGGGAGGCCAAGGAACATTGCCAAAACGTGAGATAATCGGGCCAGGAAATATGCGTCTAAGAACTGTCACTGAAGTGTTTGCGGTGTGCGATGTTTCCCCATCCTGCTGGAACCAAACGCGCTTTAAAGAGATTCGTCGTCTTCATAGTTCCGGTTTCAAGAATGTTTCAAGCATACGAATGTAGCGAACCGAATTAAGAGTAACTGTGGCTCCATTCTCTTCAAAAAAATTAAGGTCCTGTAATGCCAACAGAGCCAAGAGCACACCAGACTGTTACTTTTTCTGAGTGTAGAGGACGCTAGTGGGTAAGGTGTGGATGCTCTGGAGCGCAGTAACGTAAGTTTTGCTTATTCACGGTCCCCTTTAAATGAAAATCAGCTTCATTGCTCGTCAATAAAATATCGTTTTCATTTGATCCCAAAATCCCTTGCATTCTGTAAGCGAAGTCTTCTCGTACAGCAAAATCAGTTTCCTTAAGTTGTTGGACAATGAGCATTTTGTAGGGATGGAATTTTAATTCTTTATGCTAAATTTGTCTAACCGATTCACGATTGATTCGTAACTCACCATCATGACGTCTAGCTGACCGTCCTGAGCTTCTGACTGCCGCTTGCCTTACCCTTTCAAAGTTTTCTGGTGTCGTTACTCTGCGTCTCGGGCCAGAATTCTCCTTATCCAGTACGTTTCCAGTTGATATGAAGTTTCCCACCCATCTGAGGACTGTGTTAAGGCTCGGAACAGCTCCAGGAGCCACTGCTGTGTGCGGCGATAGGACAGATTTGTACGACGTTGTTGCGATGATGAGAGACACCTCGCCCTACGATTAATTGCGCATTTGTTCCCTTTCAGGTCTCCGTAAACATTTTAAAAGCGCCTATGAATATCTTCGATACTCTGGTATTCCGCCAAGACAAACCCAATGACAGCTCTCTGCTTGGAACGCATCTCCCCCTTACAGATGCCTAATTGAAGGATACTACAGCGCTGTCACCTATCGCAACATCATGAAAACATAGTGTCTGAAGTGCGAATATTCTGCGACGTCCCACAACAAATTCCTAAGTTTTGAAACAAAACCGGCGGAGAAAAATAATGTGTGGCATGACTTATTGAATGCCCCCCCCCCCCCCCCCCCCCCCCCGTGGTTGGTTAACTTAACATCTGAGGTCATCAGTCCCCTAGAACTTGGAGCTTCTTAAACCTAACTAAGCTAAGGACTCACACACATCCATGCTCGAGGCAGGATTCGAACCTGCGACCGTAGCAGTCGCGCATCCATCCCTCCAGCCCCCCCCCCCCCCCCTCGTAGTTCACTGTGTTATTTTACTCTAGGCACCGGGGCGAAAAACATTAGTCGCTTCAGGAGACATAACACTACATTCATGAAACACCGCCTTCAACATTGATAATGCCATCAAAGATGAAAAGCGTCCATGAGTGTTGTCAGGTATGTCTCAAAGCGTCGTGTCTCAGCCCCTTTCATGTAACTGTTATCTAGAATACTTATGAGAGGCAGTCAAATGAAAACTTCTGCAGCTCGTGGTCTCGCTTCCCGAGCACGGGGTCCGGGGTTCGATCCCATCGTGGTCAGGGTTTTTCACCTGCCTCGAGATTACTGGGTGTTTTTGCTGTCCTCATAATTTCATCATCGCGCAGTTGAGCGCTTTACAAACCAAACATCATTATCATCATCAAACAAAAACCGAACACTCGTCAAAACGGAACCATGGAATGGTTCAATTCAAATGTGATCATCACACACGTTAAGACATTTATCCCACTGGGAGACGAGAAGCTGTAGGGCAGTCACGATTCCACAACCTGCATTTCCTCGTCCTACTGAAACCGACGTCCATGTATGTCTTTCTTCAGGTCGCCAAAAATGAAAAATTCACAAGGTGAAATATACAAGCAGTACGGAGGATGTTGCAGTTATTCCCAACCAAATTGCTGAAGGGTATCCTTTTCCCGATTCGCAGTATGGGGGCGAGCCTTATCGTGCTATAGGATGATTCCTACATCCTGCGTTTCTGGGCTTTTTGACTTTATGGTGCATCGCAGCTTTTGCAAAGTGTTTTCACAGCCCTGCGGATTGGTTATCGTCGACGAACAGAGAATCCATGTATTCGAGGAGGAAGGTCACGATAAAGCTCGCCTCCTCACTGCCAGCGATTTGGTTGGGAAACACTGCAACACCTTGCGACAGACAACATCGTTCACCTTGTGGATTTGACATCGCTGTCGAATTTATGAAAGACGTGCATGGACAGCGGTTTCAGTCGGCCAGAAAGAGCAAGAGTGGGTTGTTCATCCGTCAGCGACCGATCGTGCTCTACGAAAAAGGAGTTGATCATCTGATCTCCCAGTGGAATAAAGGTCTCAAACGTGTGTTGTGGGGTGAACGATGTCAATGGAACCATAACATGCTCCCGTACAGAATCCACAAAACATTCCTTTACATTAATCATAGCTGAGAGAAGGACTGCGTAGGGAATCATCGTTTACTCGTTTTATTTTTCCCTGTTTCACATCAGCAACCTGTGTTATCCTCTATCCAGAATTCCGCCCCCCCCCCCCTCCCCGTACGTACGCTGGTACGCTGTATAATGTGTGAATGAGTGATAGTCGGATGTGCACTTGTAAATGGAGAATCAGTGTACTTTGTCTTATTCTTTCTTTGTTGAGCTACCCACTTGATTTAGTTCCCATACCTGGTTTGTGGCCTGAGGTAGTCACGAAGCACGCATGCCCCGCTATTTTTAGAAGCACGGCTTGTTTCTGGTCAAGTAAAAACCAATGCGGACAGCTGTGGAATTTTTCACTTGTTAGTCTGTTCAAACTTCGTCTGGTAAACTTCAGTAGGAACAAGAAAGCAACCTTTTCTGAGGTTTGTTAAATCCCACCCGACTGGGTAGGCGCGTGACACATTCGGAGCGTTTTACGGATTGACCTGTTACCACCCTCACTCTGTGAAGATGCGCTGGTCGCGAGGACACTAACGTAGATTTCCAAAAAGTTATTGGACTGCACTTTGGCTGTGTTGGCGTGGAGAGTACGACCCACTCGTACAGTGTCTTACTATAAGTCCTTTATCGTTATTGTCCATTAATTAATTCGCAGATAAATGTAGGTGATCACTGAGTTATTTAAATTCGATCACCAGGTAAATAAACTCTCTTTGGTGAAGTGTGAAATCATGGCTTCTCTCAAAACTTCTGATTTTCAGTTTACGAAGGATGAGTGTGATCTGAGCTATCAAACCCCCCTCCTAAAAATTAATCAGAGCGGTCGTATATGAGTAGAATGTATACCAGAATCAATACCCAAATTTCGATTCGCCAATTTTTACCAATTTTTTATGTTTTGGAGAGCCGAACTGACAATCCACGCTAGTACTATACCGTTGCCTTCTATGGAAATTCTTGATTCTTATGAATACTTGCAAGCCAGAGTGTATTTCTTAGTTTGTCGTGCGGAGTAGCCGCGCGGTTTAGGGCACCATTTCAAAGATTGCGATGCCCCTCCCGCCGGATTTTAGAGTCCTCTCTTGGGAATGTGTGTGTGTGTTGTTCTCAGCATAAGTTAGTTTAAGTTAGTTAAAGTAATGTGTAAGTCTAGGGACCGATGACCTCAGCAGTTTGGTCCCTTAGGAGTTCACACACTTTGAACATTTTTTTTTTCTTTCTTAGTCAGGGACTCCTCAGACTTATCAGAATTTTTCCACCACGATGAACTTAGTTTCTGATCATTCTTTGAACCAGCTGTAATGTTGTGGGTTATTGTTGTACGAATCCTATGTACCTTCCTCCTGTACCTCGTTGTTAGCGGTTACAAATGCATGGGAGTTACGAAGTTTGGAGCTTATTAGGTTTCAACGGGCTCCACGAATTATCTCTTCTGCTTAAAAATCCCTTATTGGTTATCATATTTATTGAAAGAGAAACCTCACTTTAAGGAAACGTGTCAGTAAGTAAGTCCTATTTTTGGTACATGATGAGCAAGTTCAGAAAGAAGGGCTTATACGCTGATACAAGGAACATAGTTCGATTTTCACTTTCCCTCCAAGTGCACTTCGTCGTCTTCCTACATCCCCTGGGATATTACTCCATACTTGAGAAATGATTACAGAAGGTTTGATACAATCAGTTCCCTGGACGGACATGTAGAAATCAAGGTATAAATTTCCATTAAACGTTAGATATAATTTAATAGGCCATCTTCTTTTCACGATTTCACATGCAAATGTCCTCAATGGAATCAGAATATTGAAAGGATTTGCCTCATTCTGATAATTAAAAAAAGATTGAGAAAACAACTTTTATGTCATATATAGCTGATGTTCCTAATTAATCATCAGGTCACGTAGAGCTACCAGATTGTGGGGATATTGATTGACTCGTTTCAGCCACTTTTCCAAATAGTACGAGAATATTTCTGTAGTACTAAGGTCGAGGAACTTAGGGGGCCATTGTAGATACTACACTGTGCCAGACAGTTCGTGAAATCTGAAATATGTGTGCGCGGCCCTGCGAACAAGGCTCCTGCTCCCTTGTAATATCGTAATGCCCATAGTGTACACATGATGTAACAAAACGGGTAACACCTGCACATCGAGAAAGTTGGAATAAATTTCCTGGAGTGTTACCTCGATAATCTGCGCTAGTAGCCTTAAATAATGGTACGAAAACGGAATCACCACATTATGAACTACACCCCATACACATTGCACTTAAGCGCCGTTTTTGAGCCCTCAGTCTACTTCAGATTGTTTGGTCAGTATCAGATAGCACAAATTCTCCTCGGGACAGCAGTGAAGCATAAAACTCACCTGCTGACCCCATATTAGGATCCTTTTACGATCACTATCCTTAAACTGTATTAGATAACGCCGAGTGGTACATCAGTCTTGTTGACATGTTACACAAGCGTTGATACATCATCAAATCTGGTAGTTTTATTCACTGTGTGGTCATGGGCATGTACAAACACTTTTGCCATTCGGTCGCGTCACAACGTCGTCGCATCATACTGCGTCAATTATTTGCGACTGCTTATAGATACACTAATGGAAACAAATTGCAACACCAGAAATATAATTAATGTAGAGTAATGAAATTTAAGGACTACATTTGTCTAGGTAAAGTATTTAAGTGATTAAAACTGAAAGATCACAGTTTATTGTAATTACACAGTAAGCCATTCGAAATGGGAAATGTTGGTACACTAATAACCGGTGTAAATACCAGAATGTTCAATGCAAGCATGCAAAGAAGCAAGCATTGTGTTGTACAATTGCTGGGTGTCAGATTGTGGGCTAGAGCTACATGCCTGTGGCAGTTGATCGGTCAATACAGGGACGGTATGTGCTGTTTATGAATGACAGTGGAGCTCTAGTCCGATGATGTCCCATATTTCCTCGATTCTAGACAGATTTGGCGATCGAGCAGGCCAAGGCAGCGCGTCGGCACTCCGTACAGTATGTTGGGTGGTAACAGTGATATTTAGGCGAGCGTTACGCTGTTGGAAAACACTCCCTGGAGTGCTGTTCATGAATGGCAGCACAACAGGTCGAATCACAAGACCGATATATAAATTTGCAATCAGGGTGCGTGAGATAATTACTGGAGTCTTGCTGTTGTACCAAATACAATATCAACCCAGACAATAACTCCAGGTGTAGGTCCAGTGTATCCAGTGTGCACAGACAGGTTGGCTGGCCTCCTTCTAACCTAAAAACGGCCATCACTGGCATCAAGACAGAACCAACTTTCATCAGAAAATACAACCACGCCTTCACCCTGACCTCCAATGAGCTCTCAGTTGGCACCACTCAAGTCGAAAATGGTGGTGATTTGTGGTCAGCGGAATGCACGCTAGTGGGCGTCTGGCGCAGAGATGCCTTTGAAGTAATTCGTTTTTATCAGTTATATGTGTCACTATGCTGCTCAAATTGCTGCCGCAGGTGCAGTACGATGTGCCGCACACATAAGCAGAACACGGTGGTCTCTCCTGTCGGCAGTGTCACGTGGCTGTCCAGAGCCCATCTTTTTGCGACCATAAAATCAAGTGACAACCGCTGCCAGCAGTCATGTACAGTAGCTACATTCCTGCCTCGTCTTTCTGCAGTATCGCAGAAAGAACTTCCATCACCCCGTAGCCCTATTACACTGTCTCATTCAACCTCGATGAGGCTCTGACAATGGCGTATTTGTCACCTCATTTGATTAACATCAACTTAACACGTCCAGTGTGAAAGATAACGAACCCTCGCTTCCGTTGCAGCGGGTATTTGAAGCGAACCTACCATGCATCCTCACAGTGGCGCTACTAGCTACACTCTCATGCGACTGGTGCGAAATTTGAATAGACATCTTCTCTTTGATGTAGATACATGCCTACCAACTTCCGTTTACGTCGCACAGCTTTTTCTTAGGGTCAAGATCTTTTCTTTCGTCAGTGCACACTGATGAGCCAGAACATGAAGGACACTGCCCATCGTGACCCTGGATGCTGCCTTGGGGCGTTGCGGGTACGTGACGCGGTTTATTTATTTAGCGTATGGCTATACATGCAACATTAATACATCAAGTGTTAGACATTTAAATCTTATAACAATCATAAATATAATTTATGTTTATATTGGTCAGTTAAAAGGTTATATCGAGGTTTGAGATCCATTCTAGTGCCGATGGGGATGCCTCCAGGAAGTCGGACCAGTTCCCTGCATATGCTGGCAAGGAGCATTCACCATGGATGTGTTGGATCGTCTGTCTAGGGGCACCGCAGTCGCATTCTGGTGACATCGCTCTTCCCCATTTGTGTAGTGAATCCGCACACCTGCCATGTCCAGTACGTATTCGATTTAATGCGGACCATGTTTTCCGTATTAGTTCCATTCCAGAGATGTTGCAGTTATAGCTCTCAAACCAGGTGTGTAGTTGGTCATTTGTCTTTTGGTTCCAATCTAGTCTCCATTGTTTCATGTGGTCATAGTTATTATTTTGAAGCTGCTCAACTGTGCGTATGGGTGGCTTTCTTGATTTCAATCGAGTGTGTCGCAGTTGTGAGAATTCTTCTTTAATTGGTAGTTCTGGTTTTGTCTCAATCTTTCTGAATTCGTGCAGTAGGGCCGCTTCTCTACGCAGGTCCGGGGGCAGGATATGACATAGCACCGGTAACCAGTACGTGGGCGTTGATTTAACAGTTCCATAAGTCAACCTCATTGTGTTATTTAATTGCCTGTCAATAAGTTTGGTGTGACAGCTATTAATCCAAACTGGAGCGCAGTACTCAGCCACAGAGAACACTAAGGCGATAGATGAGGTGTGTAATGTTTTTGCGTTAGCTCCCCAAGTAGTACCGCTAAGTTTTTGGATGATGTTATTCCGTGTTCCAATTTTTGCAGTGGTGTTCTCCAGATGTTTTCGGTAAGAAAGAGTGCGATCCAATGCTATACCTAAGTACTTTGGAAACTTATTATGTTTGAGGTTGATGTTTCCGAGTTTTATGTTAATAATTTCATTTGCCATTTTGTTATTAAGATGGAATGTAGATACTTCAGTCTTGTTAGGGTTTGGCTTGAGTCTCCATTTCTTGAAATAATTGTATAGTATTTCAACGTCATTATTAAGGACTTCCCCTGTATTGAAGAGATACTCGTCTCTGGTAGCCAGTGCTATGTCATCCGCATAGCAAAATTTTTTTGACTTTGTGTTTGGGAGATCTGCTATATAGAGGTTAAACAGAAGAGGGGCCAATACGGAGCCTTGCGGAAGCCTGTTGTTAATAAGTTTTGTTTTGCTTGTCTTTCTGTCTACGGTGACCTGGAAGGTTCTGTTACTCAGCATATTATGTATTAACGATGTTAGAATCTGTCAAGGAATCACTCTTAAGAGTTTGTAAATTATTCCATCTCTCCAAACAGTATCACATGCAGATGTTAAGTCTAGAAATACAGCACTTGTTTTCAATTTCTGTTGAAAGCCAGCCTCTATGTAGGATGTTAATGCCAGAACATGGTCATAGCAACTACGGCCAGGTCTGAAGCCAGCCTGTTCTATAGGTACGTTCTCCATAATAATGCCGCTAATTCTATTATGGACAAGTAGTTCGAGAAGTTTGTATGTACAGCTAAGAAGTGCTATTGGTCTGTAGCCTAGCGGTTGGTCTGCTGGTTTCCCTGGTTTCAGCAAAGCTATTATTCTTGCCTTTTTGAATTCTCTAGGGAGATGGTTTGTAGTCAAAATGTTCGAAAAGAAATTTGCCAGCCATTTGACTACGTTCTTTCCAGCGTAGGTTAGGAATTCAGGATGTATGTTGTCAAAACCTGGGGCTTTGCCCGGTTTCATATCCTTGAGGGCAGTAATGACATCATCCTCAGTGAATGGTCTGGAAAGCTCTGATATATTTGGAGTATTCTTTTTTAGTATTCTGAGTTCGCGCTTAATCATCCTGGTATGTGGTTTGTCTCTCGGAGCTCTTGTCATTTCGACAATGTTATTTGCAATTTTCTCTGGTATTATGGTTGGATTTTTCTGGGCTGGTCTCGTCGTATCTCCGAGTTTACGTAACAAACTCCATGCCATCCTACTTGATTGAGTGAAATTCATTCTTTCAGTTGCTTCAGTCCATCGTTGTCTTCTTGCGGAATCTAGATTGTGGAGGAGGTCATCAGCTATTTCTTGGTCACCACTACTAGTAAAATCCTCATATAGCTGATGGCATTTTGCATCCCATCCTGGGATGTATTCTTTTCGAAACCCCCTAGGGATGTGTTTTTTAGCTGTGGTAATTAGAGCTTTCCTGAAACGATCGTAGCATTTAGGTAGTGACGGTATAAACCGGATGCATTTATCAAGGTCCGCTGAATACTTCTCCCAGTCAGCTTTTTGAAAATTCCATCTAGGTCGAGGGAAGGACCGTATCAGGGGTATAGTGACATCGATGTCTAAAATAACAGGCCTATGTTGGCTGTGTGGGAAGTCTGTTGCAACCCTTCTATGTATAGGCACTGGTTTTCCCTCGTTATCGGTAGTTACAAAGCAGAGGTCCGGATTGTAGTCCCTGCGCCAGGCGGCCGAGTGGAATGTGCCCCTCTCCTTGGCATCGAATATAAGATGTAGATTGTTCTCGTCGGCCCATTCCACCAGCGCTTCTCCATGTTTATTATTTTGGGTGTATCGCCACATTTCATGATGGCTATTAAAATCACCGGCATATATCGTTGGGTGTTTATGTACGGGTAGTACAATAAATGGCCAGATTTGGTTTGGTGGTTTGTAGACATTTATAAGTCTTATGTTGTCTACTTTTATATCAACAACATGGATGTTGTTGTCTGTGCTTGTGGACAGCAGGTGTGCATGGTCAATGTCGGATCGGGCATATGTGGCGGTCACGATCTTTTCTTTCGTCAGTGCCAGAACATGAAGGAACCTCCCCATCGTGACCCTGGATGCTGCCTTGGGGCGTTGCGGGTACGTGACGCGGTAAGCGGAGCGGATAAGGACGAGGGATCGCCACAGCGAAGATGGGGAAGTCCCTTGAGATAAATGACTATGACAAAGCGCAGGTTGTTATTACACATAGCCTGTGAACTAGTACGTCGAAAACGGCGAAGCTGGTCGACTGTTCATGTGCTACCGTCGTGAGCATCTACGAAATGAGGCAGAAGGAAAGTGAAACTGCTAATAGGCGATAAACGGTTGGAGATCCACGACTCTTCGGAGAACATGGGCTTCGGAGGTTTGTCTGTAAACTAGGACAGATGGTGATCTGTTGCAGCTCTACCGAAAGAGCACAATGCTTGTGCCCGCACTAGTGTTTCGGAGCACATTGTTGAACATAGAGCTCCGCAGCATGCCACCCTTACTTGTTCATGTGTTGACCGAACGACATCGTCAAGTATGTTTGCAGAGAGCACGAGACCATGAGATTCGACCGTCGATTAACGGAAACTTTTTGGCTCTACGGATGAATGCCATTTTGATACACTAGGTCAATGGTCGTCTCCACAAGCTCCGTCACCGAGGTGAACGGCGGCTCGAAACGTACAGGGCGCCACGTACGCAGACTGGTGGGAGCAGTATTATGCTGTGGGAGACATTCGCCTGCGGTTGCGTGGGACGAGTGGTACTAACCGAAGGCATGCTGATAGCTGCGAGGCATCTGTATCCGTTGATGCTTGACGTTTTCCCCGACAGCGATATCATGTTTCAGCAGTATAATTGTCCGCATCTCGGAGCAACAACCGTGGTACAATGAACTCACGTTGATGTCTCGGCAACCAGACTCGGCTGATGTAAATCCTATGAAACCTATCTGGGTCGCTATAGGTCGCCATCACCGCGTACGCAAATCAGCGGCCCGTTATTTGCGCGAATTACATAACCCGTGCGTGGACGTCTAATGCCGCATAGGCCTGCCTCCACAAAACTACCAACGAACTATCGCATCCCCGATTCACAGAATCAGTAATGTGTTGGGCTCCAATGACGCACAAACAAGCTATTAAACAAGTGGTCACAATGTATTTACTCATCAGTGTAAACACTGGTTGGCTATAATTAAAGTGCAGCTACTCGCAGCGTTACATTGTGGGCTATAATTATCGTATGACCGCGAAACATCCTAATTATTCTACTGCTTTAATGCGGAACCGATTTACGCTGAAAAAAATCCAGTTTTAGTTACCGGGTGCAAATCTGGCGCTGTAAATACAAGAAAGACGTATGATACATTTCCATATGCAACGAATGAGGAACGCGACGTGGACAGAAAAAATCAAACGAGAGAGAAACGCATAATGTTGACTTTACAGGTATTATTACTTGCTTCCATTTGCACTTTTAAGCCGCGAGATGAGTTCACATTCATAGCGCAGCGCAACGATAGTAGTAGACTTTTAGCTACCTTTCGGCATTGCCCGGGGTGTACCACTTGGAGGCAGTCTACTTTTACACCGCATCAAAACTAGGAAGGCAGCTGGGCCAGATGAGCTATACCCAGAATTTATTAAGTATAGTGGGAAAAAATGTTATCAACTGGCTCGTGAACTTCTATAATAACATCCTTGAAGAAGGCCGAATGCCTAAGATATTCATAAGATCTAAAGTATTGCCAATATTAAAACCCAGGAAAACACCAGACAAGCCTGAACATTTTAGACCAATCTCTCTCCTGAGCACCTGCTTCAAACTCCTGGAGAGACTCTTGTATAATCGTATTGGGACGACTTTTGAAACGTCCCCTTTCAACAATTATACAGGACTGTGCTTAAACTGACACACAATATTTTTAGCGCAACGCAATCTGACTTTCCAAATTCCCTACTAAAGAATGGCCCTGACAAACATTAAACTATACCTTTCACAAATCACTTACCTCACAAAAATCTTCGCTGCTCAAGCTACTGCAATACAGCGAGCGCCACTACTGCCAGCTAAATAAAAGATTCAAACTATGGAAGGCACTAACTACTGATAGGGATAGTTAGCAAATGAAAGATATTAATAGAGAACAAACAATGTATTTACCTTGATATCATCACAAGTCATAATATATATATCAGTTCATGACAAATTAGAAACCTCCGCCATCTCTCTCCCCACATCCACCACTGCTGGCGGCTCACCTCCAACTGCGCAACGCTACACGCTGTTCACAGCCAGCTGCCTAACACTACAATGGCAGACAACAATGCAAACTAGCCACAGACTGCACACAGCACAGCCAGTGATTTTCATATTGAGCGCTACGTAACGTTGCCAATAAGAAAACATAAACAGCCTACTTACATAGAGAAAACATAAACAGCCTATAAACAGCCTACTTACATAGAGAAAACATAAACAGCCTACTTACATAAAGAAAACATAAACAGCCTACTTACACTTTAAATGAAAGAATCCCCATCGAGCAGGCTGGTTTTCGACCACAACGTAACTGTTGCGACCACGTACTGGCTTCAACAACACATATCGAGAACGGTTATGAAAGGAAACTTAAAACAGCTGTTGCATTAGTAGGTTTAACCGTTGCATACGATACTTTGTGGAGGCACGCTCTTCTTAGCAAGATACTTGGGATTATCCCTTGCCAGGCCTTGTACAAATTACTAAATGATATGCTCAGCGATAGAACCCTTGAGGTTCATCTAGAAGGAAAGAAGAGTCGAACCATTGTTTCAAACAACGGCTTACCACAAGGTTCTGTATTGGCACCATTATTTTTCAATGTGTACATAAGCGACATACCAACAACAAATGCGCGGAAGCTTTGTTAGGCAGATGACATGGCCCTGGCTGTGCAACATGAAAGTTATGAACAGTGTGAAAACTCCCTTAACCAAGACCTCGGAGTAATGGGTAAATATTTCAGAAGTTACAGTGTTTCATTTAAACAACCAACAAGCAACCCGATCCCTTGACGTTACCTTTGCTGGTAGAAAACTAAAGCATAACCCAAACCCAAAATATCTTCGTATTAAATTGGATACATCGCTTACATTCAAACCACACCTAATAGATACTGCTGCTAAGATACGTACAAGAAATAATATTATTCAAAAGCTCGCCAATACTAGCTGGGGAGCTGATGTACATACTCTGAAGATTTCATCTGTAGCGCTGGTATACTCTGTTGCGGAATATTGCAGCCTTGTTTGGCGTAACAGCCTTAGTTAATGAATGGCGCAAAATCTCCTCCAATACCAACCTTCCAATCCATCAGGACATTGCCCCAAATCTTTCCCGACTAAGATCTAGAAGACCACCATGGAGACCAGCTCAAAACCTTATGGCTACGTCTTACGATGCTATGGATTCATGGAAAAATGAATGGTCTCAGACAGGACTAACCAAGAACTGCAATGAAATATCACCTGGTGGAAACCATTTTGACTGATCAGGTCCATCTCGTAGAACAACGTCTGTTCCCCAGTGGTAGTGCTGGGTTCCAAGACGACACGACACTTGTTCACACATTTCGCCTTGTCCAGGACTCGTTTTTGGTTTTGTGAGTACGAGGATGAAGCGTCGCATCTCTCCTGGCCACTACAGTCAGCAGATCTCAGTATTATTGAGTCTTTGCGGCCTACTTTGGAGAGGAGGTTCCTCGATGACTATCCAACTCCATCATCGTTAGCTCAACTTTCCACTATTTTGCAGGAAGAAGGGTATAAGATTCCCATGAAAACCACACAGGACGTCTATTTATCCACTCCGAGATGACTGGAAGCTGTTTTAAATACCATCAGTTTTTCTACACCGTACTAGGCATACGAAGGTGCAATGTATTGGTAGTTTCCATATTTTTGTTCGTGCCCTGTATATTAACGGTGACAGTGTCAGAAACATTTTGCAGAAATAGGTTTTTCACTTTCAGGAGGCCTTATTTGCGGACAGGAGTCAGTATGAAGTTCTTAAACGACAAAATAAACAAACATCCCAAATTTTTCCCAGTGCTGGTGGGTCATGCCAGCATTCAATTTTACTACCGTGGGAATAAAAGCAAAGCTTGCCGCAAGCACAAATGAAAACTGCATAATTCTTTCAAAATATTTTGAGCAATTCTTCAATGCCAACAACCAATTTGTAAGCTGGAATTCTCACTCGCGAAACACTAGAAGAACAGTCTCTTCTGACTGCCAAAGAAACTGAAGTAGTCATTAAGACCTTAAAAAAATGAACATAGGGAGAAAATTAAATTACAGCGGAACATTAAATGGCCTGTAACAAAATTAAAGATGAGAGTTCAGTTAATCTTTGATGAACACTGGAGTAACATATCTATAGCGACATTGACTCCTTATAGCGGTGCAAAAAACACCAAGTGGTAGACTCATGGTCCACCTCCTTTATCTGTGTCATGATCATTAACACATGACATGTCACACCCCTCTCCTCCAATTCACCTACACCCTTACCGTCCTATCTCCAGCTGTAGTCGAGTGTTTTAGCGGTCAGTATAATGAGACATCAAACTGCAATGCACCAGCAGGCAGTAAAATGAAACTGCCGATCATAATCTTTTATGACGAAAATAGCGCAGCAGTACGAGTAGTCAGCTGAAAAAATTCAAAGAACGAAAAAAATCCAAGATGGTGTAACTATCTCACTTGTACTTTATATGTCCATCCCTCCCTCACTCCCGTCTCCCTTCCTTTTCCAGCCAGTACTGGCGTAGTGCTAAAGCGAAACAGGGAATCAGAGCATAGTATTATAGTTGGTATTAGAATTAAATTACAGTCCACCCTAGAGTACCAATCCTGACTGTGCTCTAAAGAATCCGGATGTTCTCGATTTTTGTACTATATTCAAAAGTATTTATACAAAAAAGGGCATATGTTGCAGTATTTCCACATAAAAAATATTTCAGCTACACACACACACACACACACACACACACACACACACACACACACACACACACACACAAACAAACAAACAAACAAACACACTCAGTATGTTTATACCACGAATTTGCAGGCTAAGAAGCGGTACTAGAGGACGTGCAAAGTTCAGTTTCTATGCCATAGATAGTGTAATGTGCAATAAACCTTCAAATTAATTATTTTACACATCTAAATTGTTCCATGGTCATTGTCAGTCACACTTTCCAAGTAAAAAGTCTGCAAAAATATTCGGCAGCACAAGAAATGCAATTTTTATAGCTAATGACACAATGTTATTTCTCTCAGATAAGACATTTTCTCATTTAAATTGTCATATGGTGCTTGTCAAATGTCACAATCTACTTTCCACATGTAAAATGAGTTACAGATAAAGAAGTGAAATTGTCACTTTGTCCCTAGATGGCCCATCCGAAAAGATGAAAGAAAAAGAAGCCGATAGTATTTGGAAAGATGAACAGCTACAGCACTTCACATCTTAAAAATACATTGGGATTGCGTAAAAAAGCTACAGATCAGGGACGATTACATGAAATCTTTACTAGGTAAGGGAAATGGAAAAATTAGATTTGTTTTAAGGATGCTTAGAATGATCTAAATGAATTCGAATATAATTCCCCCATGTGACTAATTATAGAGAAGTGTTTCAATTTTTGGATCAATATGAAGAAGTCAGGATAACAGACATGGATTGAATTCGGAGAAGTGCTGTTGAGATCGTAAGAGATCGGTTTGGTCATATCCGAGCCTGACACAAATATTTGAGAAACTTCATTGGGAGTCTTTGGAAGGAGGACGTCGTACCTCTCAAGAAACACCGTGGGTTAAATGTGGGGGTCAGTATTTGAAGAAGAATTAGCAAGAAATATACTGTCATGATTCTTGGCTCATGTACAGAACTTGAGAATAAGGTAGGCGAGATTAAGTGGGGTTTACAGGGATTTAGGTAGTCATTTTTCTTCGATCAGAAAACAAATATAATAGAACAGAAAATTGATAACACTGGTGCGAAGTACCCCCCATGACGCATTGTACGGTGCATTTCAGCATAAACGTATTTTGGTGTATGGATTAAGTTTCACGTAGGTGGATGGACCAGTACACCAATCAGTCGCATCTGAAATGCGCTAGGAGTGGTCAAGGTACGTTCCCGTTATGCACGTACACTGAAACACCAAAGAAACTGGTAGAAGGAAGCGTATTCAAATACAGAGATACGTAAACAGACAGCATACGGCACTGCGGTCGGCAACGCCTATATAGGACTAGTGTCTGGTACAGTTACTAGATCGGTTACCGCTGCCACAATGGCAGGTTATCGGGATTTAAGTGAGTTTGAACGTGGTGCTATGGTCGGCGCACGAGCGATGGGACACAGCATCTCCAAGGTAGCGATGTAGCGGGAATTTTCGCGTACGACCACTTCACGAGTATACCGTGAATATCAGGAATCCGGAAAAAACATAAAATCTCAGAAATCGAAAAATATCCTAGAAGAACGGGACCAACGACGACTGAAGAGAATCGATCAATGTGACAGAATTGCAACCCTTCCTCAAATTTCCACAGATTTTAATACTGAGCCGTCAACAAGTGTCAGCATGCGAGCCATTCAACGAAACTTCAACGATATGGGCTTTCGGAGCCTAAGACCCATTCGTGTAACCTTGATGACTGCGCGACACAAAGCTTTTCTCCTCGCCTGAGCCTGAGCCCGTCAACACCGACATTGGACTGTTGATGACTGGAATCATCTTGCCTGGTCGAACGACTCTCGTTTCTAATTGTATCGAGCGGATGGACGTGTACGGGTATGAAGACAACCTCATGAATCCATTGACCCTGGATGTCAGCAGGGGACTCTTCAAGTTGATGGAGGCTCAGTAATGGTGTGGGGCGTGTGCAGTTGGGGTGACAGGAGACCTCTGATACGTCTAGGTACGAGTCTGACAGGTGACACGTACGTAAGCATCCGGTCTGATCACCTGCATCAATTCATGTCCATTGTGCATTCTGACGGGCTTGGACAATTCCAGCAGAACAACGCTACACCTCACACGTCCAGAATTATTACAGAGTGGCTCCAGGAACGCTCTTCGGAGTTTAAACATTTCCGCTGGCCACCATATTCCCCAGACATTAACATTATTAATCATATTTGGAATACCTTGCAGCGTGCTGTTCAGAAGAGATTTCCACCGCCTCATACTCTTACGGATTTATAGACAGCCCTGTAGGATTAATGGTGTCTATTCCCTCCAGCACCGATTCAGACATTAGTCTAGTCATGCCACGTCATGTTGCAGGACTTCTGCGTGCTCACGGTGTCTATACCGATATTAGGCAAGTGTAGTAGTTTCTTAGGCTCTTCATTGTGTGAGAAATGCTGTCCCGTAATACCCCAGATACGCTAGATGAGGTACAGGTGGACTAACAGCTTCTAAAGCTTGTCGGCTAACCCCAGATGTGTGTGCATAGTACCTAACCTAATGGATGAGGAGATACCTATATAGTCGTAGGAACTGTCACGAAAATTTACAGCTGATGGTTTGGTAGTACTGTTCAGTTGTCTGCCTTGGCAGGTCATAGCTATGCTTGTAGACAATCACTGACACTTAAGAATACTATCTATCATCACTAATTAAAATTAGATCTCATACTTACGTATTTTGGTAAATTTCAAGTTGTGAGCGGCACGGTGCAGAAATTTGGGGACAACGTCTTGAGTGTCGAGTGTCTTCCTTCACAGGTGGGTGATGAAAGATGACCATGCTGGTGTTATTGACACTATTTTTATTTTTCCAAAGTATTTATGTCGCTTCACATCGTCTGCCCCTAGAGTCATGACTGGTTAGGAAGAAGGGAATTTTTCAGTACGATCACAGGCGACATAGACCCGGGCAAGTATTTTTCAACTGTGATGTGTCAAGACTCCGTGCAGAGTGAGATCCTGAACATTCAAATGGTTCAAATGGCTCTGAGCACTATGGAACTTAACATCTATGGTCATCAGTCCCCTAGAACTTAGAACTACTTAAACCTAACTAACCTAAGGACATCACACAACACCCAGTCATCACGAGGCAGAGAAAATCCCTGACCCCGCCGGGAATCGAACCCGGGAACCCGGGCGTGGGAAGCGAGAACGCTACCGCACGACCACGAGCTGCGGACTCCTGGACATTCTTTTGGGTCAGACACTTGTAACATAACAGACGCTGACGAAGCATGCAGGAGTTATCATTTCAAACCTTTCTGAATAGGTGGTGATCTTACAGTCCATGGCTCCTGGCTACGAAGGAACAGGCCCATTTCTCTCACGAGTAGTGTATGTAAGATTTTGGAGCGTATGGTGAATTGCCTTTTAGCCTGGTGGCTGGAGTCCCACAGTCGTTTAACACCTGCCCAATGCGGTTTCTGAAAGCATCGTTCTGTAGTTGACCATCTTGTTGCTCTCTCCACTTATATCATTAAAAAGTTTCTCCGCAAACGCCAAACAGTAGCGATATTTTTTGATCTGGAGAGAGCATACGATACCTGTTGGAGGACAGGCATCCTCCGCACACTGTTCTCTTGGGGCTTTAGAGGTCGGCTGCCCGTTTTCTTCGTGAATTTATGGCAGAGCGCACATTTAAAGTGCGGGTGAACACTACTCTCTCCCGTACTTTCTCCCAAGAAAACAGGGTACCCCAGGGCTCCGTGCTACGTGTTGTACTGTTTGCCATTTCCATAAATCCAATTATGGATTGTCTCCTTCCTGATGTCTCGGGCTCCCTCTTTGTGGACGATTTTGCGATCTACTACAGCTCTCAACGGACCAGCCTTCTTGAACGACGTCTTCAAGGATGTTTCGATCGCCTCCACTCTTAGAGCATCGAAACCGGCTTCCGCTTTTCTCCCAGTGAGACCGTTTGTGTTAATTTTTGGCGTCGTACGGAGTTTCTTCTGCCTTCCTTACATCTAGGCCCTGTCAACCTTCCGTTCGCGGACGTCGCTAAATTCTTGGGTCTTATGTTTGACAAAAAGCTGTGCTGGTCCTCCCACGTTTCCTATTTTTCGGCTCGCTGTCTGCGATACCTTAACACCCTCCATGTTCTGAATGGCACCTCCTGGGGAGCGGACCGAATGATCGTTCTCCGCCTCTACCGCGCCTTAGTTCGCTCAAAATAATACTATGGAAGCCTAGTTTACTCCTCTGCTAGGCCGTCCATTCTTCGGCGTCTCGACTCTATCCACCACCGCGGATTACGTTTAGTGTTTGGAGCTTTTTACACCAGCCCTGTGGAAAGCCTTTATGCTGAGACTGCTAAACCTCCATTGTCTAATCGGCGGGCTGTCCTTCTGAGTCGTTATGCTAGCCATCTGCTTCCATGCCTGCAAATCCGGCCCATGACATTTTTTTCGACGGCTCATTGGATTTAGGGTATGCTGGCCGCCCTTTCTCCTACTACCACCGGGAGTCCGCTTCCGTCAACTGCTCCATTCTCTTTCCTTCCACTTCCCTAAAACTTTCTTGACAACTTGGGGTACAGCACCGCCTTGGCTCCGGCCCCGGATCTGCCTGCTCCGTGACCTTTGTCAGTTTCCCAAGGATGGTACCCCTTCTCTTGTTTATCGTCGGCCATTTGCTGCTCTATGCGCACAAATGAAGGATGCCACATTTATTTACACTGATGGCCCAAAAACATCGTTTGGTGTTGGGAGTGCCTATATTGTTGGCAACACCCCAAATCGATTTCGGCTTCCCGACCAGTTCGGTTTATACTGCGGAGATTTACGCTGTTCTCCAGGCTGTCCAATACATCCGTCGCCATCAGCGGATACAGTATGTTATCTGCTCAGACTCTCTCAGCTCTCTCCTCAGTCTCCAAGCTCTCTACCCTGTCCACCCTCTGGTCCACCGGATTCAGGACTGCCTCCACTTGAGGGGCGTCTCTGTGGCGTTCCTCTGAATCCCAGGACATGTTGGTATCTGTGGAAATGAGGCGGCCGATATAGCGGCCGAGGCTGCAGTCTCTCTAGTCGGCCAGATATTCGCAGGATTCCCTTCGCCGATCTGCGGAGTGTTTTATGTCGATGTGTTGCTCTTTTATGGCACGCACATTGGTCGACACTTCCCAATAATAAACTGCGAAGTGTGAAAGCTCTTCCCTGTGCTTGGACCTCTTCCTGTCGAACTCGTCGTCGGGAGGAGGTAATTTTAACTAGACTCCGGATAGGACACTGTCTTTTTAGCCATCGACATCTTTTAAGTGGCGATCCTCCCCCACTCTGTCCCCACTGCTCTCAACTGTGGACGGTAAGACACCTTTTACTTGAGTGCCCCTATTTTACTCCGTTACGCGCCCGTCTACAGCTGTCGCCTGAGATATCTTCCATTTTAGCAGATGACACGCGCTCAGCCGATCGCGTTCTCGAGTTTATTAGTGCCAGTGAGACGACGTCAGTCAGTTGAAGCTCTTTTTGGGGACAAACAACCCCCTTCTATAGTGGTTTTTTAAGCTTTCCTTCTGGTTTTGGTTTCCCTACTTTTTTGAGTTTTGCTCCCATTGCTGCTGGTTTCAAGTTTCGTTTTTTAGCTTTTCCTAAGTCACAGACCGGGCGCTAATGACCGTAGCAGTTTTGCGCCCTAAAACCATTAAAAAAAAACAGGCCAGACGTTAGAGACACAGATCATGCAGTGCACAGCTGGTCCCGGCCGAGGTTCGAGTCCTCCCTCGGGCATGGGTGTTTGTGTTTGTCCTTAGGATAATTTAGGTTAAGTAGTGTGTAAGCTTAGGGACTGATGACCTTAGCAGTTAAGTCCCATAAGAATTCACACAGATTTGAATATTTTGAACATGCAGTGCATGTCACTCCCGCCAAGATAGTTACATTTTCATATGTGAGGGGTTGTTATAGCGAGAATGTTCACTGAAGTAAAATACGTCTACGGAAAGTTACGGACATTTAGTGTCACACAAGTAATAATGAAACGTTAATTTCATAACCCAACTGAGTACGTACAGGAGATGAGACCTTTACTGTTTTTTATACGCAAAGAACTACGCAAGTCATAGCAATATTAATAAATGCGATTTATGCTAATTTCCTTAAGAAATTAACTGTATGAGAACCTGACGTAGTATGAAATCAAACGAGGTATGCTTGTTTGTACTACAGGCTGTGGGTGCCACAATTTAATACACTAAACAAATTGTAAATAATAGATTTCAGCTATCAGTCGTCCTTTTTAAATATTACTGGCAGATATAGATTTCAGCTAGAAACTAGCCATTCTCAATTCACTATCATTTTTGATCAATGCATGTAGTACCTGTTGGTCGAGCTTTATCCACAGAAATAAATTACAAGCAACAAACAATTTTGTAGTTAAACAGATTAAGCCACATTCGAAATTCACCACAGCAACATGTATTACGAAGCTGCCTCTGTGTAGACACATCCGTTACTTATTGCCTGTCATAGTGATTTTACGATACTCAGTGTGTTTAATAGAGTTATGTAAGAATGGTGCATGTACTGGGTGATTGGAAATCAATGTTGCAAACTTATAAGACTTGCAGAGGTGAGTGACCACATAATTTTTTAAATGGGAAACCATGTCTGGAAACTGCGTCAGCCGTTTGAAAACAGGTTTGTTGCGAAAGTATGCAACAGGGTAGCCCTGCTGGGGACCGATAACGTCGAATTGGCTGATGATTTTGACGCCTGTCCTATTTCTCTGACCTGGTTTGAGTCTCATCCACGTTCTGTAAGTGTCAGAGGAATATGACTTAGAACACTATTGTAGAAAATACATGATCCTTCTGAATGGCAAAGCTCATGGCAATAGAAGAGATGCTCGTCACCTTTATCAAGATCTTTCCCCACAACGTATGACGCCATTGCATACCCTTTTCGTCACAGTTATCCAGCGTCAGCAGGTGTGACCGTTAAGCTCTAAGGAGACGCTGCACACCTGAACTGGAAGAGGCCGTACTGCTTCACGTCGAAGAGAAACCGTCAGCGAGTACACGAACTGTTTCTTTGGCTGTTAATGAGTAGTATCGTAAAACAAGTGGCCGGCCGGTGTGGCCAAGCGGTTAAAGGCGCTTCAGTCTGGAACCGCGCGACCGCTGTGGTCGCAGTTTCTAATCCTGACTCAGGCATGGATGTGTGTGATGTCCTTAGGTTAGTTAGGTTTAAGTAGTTCTACGTTCTAGGGGACTGATGACCTCAGATGTTAAGTCCCATAGTGCTCAGAGCCATTTGAACCATTTTTGAAAACAAGTGATGAGCCAGGTCACGCCTGGTCAATTGTTTGTAAAAGTGATCGCACTACCAAAAAGTTCCCAATCGGTTGTAGCACGGAAACCGTACGTTTCCGGACATGGGTTCCTACTCACAATTCTATACTAAAACCCTCCCCCTCCCCCAACAAATCCTAGAACTTTGAAGAGGGAATTTCCGGACACCCTGTATTATCTGAGAACACCAGGCGAATTTCCGTTGAAAGACAGTTTGAGATAACCTCCCACTTCATTTTTATGTGAAAATAGCTATTCTGTCAGTAAAAGGGAAATACAGACATAGGATGTAGTTTGTAGGCGGAAAATAACTGCAATGAACAGGACTGCCCTTATACAGGAGTAGTTTTAGTGTTTTATTAGCTAAATATGAATCGTTACTATAAAAGTAATTTTATACGTAGCGAACAGGCCAGTGTGTGATCTGCAATGCTCTATAAGAGAGATGCGCCCTTGTTGCAAGGTCTTTTCCCCGAGTCCCAGCCTCGGCTTGACGGTGAATTAGATAATAGAGAGAGAGGTTTTTGTGCAGGAGATCTACGGAATCAAGTGTGAAGACTTTAAATTTTTTACTATGTGTTGAACTTTGTCTTGATTGATTATACGCTGGTGATACCAGTTAGCGGTTACAAGATCCTTAACTTTCGATTGGTACTGGATACTGAAGCGATCTGAAACACTACGTTTTCCTTTTGTATCGTGATGCGCTACAGCAAAGTAATGCCTGTTGAGATTAATTTCACGCGAAATAGTGGCGCTACAGAGACTAAACAGATATCTTACGACAGTTTTATTAACGCTTTTACGTTGCTACAGATTCATTTAATGAAGTTTAATTTCAGATTTTCATGAAATTACGGCCCTTTCTAACTTTAAAATCGAATGACCTCGTGTGTTGGCTATTTAGCATAGGAGCTTGCTCTGTTCTTATCTTGTGCACTGCCGACCACCACAGATGAACCTTAGAACCAGGTGAATGCAGCATCGATGGCTGTAGCACAGGACGCCATTCGCGTCTTATATGTGTCGATGCCAGCACACATCCATGTCGGATCCTTTGCCTAAGAGGAGACAGGACACATGGTGAATCGAGGTGACCGAAATGCTAAATATTTCTGCAGAACATCCTAATGTAAATGTCCTGTAAATATGAACGTCATATCTGGAGTCATTGACAGTTCCCAGTTTTTTTCTGAATATTAGTGTAATAAAAACCTTAATGGGGCACACATGAATATACAATCAGATATTCTTAATCTAATTCACATAGATATTCAAATATAAGTTTTTCACCCCGCAGGTAGCAACTTTACAGAAGACGCCTCCAGTACAACATGGAACAACACATACTAGTCTGCAACGTAACACAAGTACACCCAAATACGACTAACATCTTAAGCAAACACAGAAACGTACACAGTCTACAGTCGCCCAAATACCGAACGTACCTCAATTATCAACGCACAAAAGGCAACTTGAACCAAAAAACTTATCACTAAAATATAATTTATCAGATAATTCACGATACACTTATACACTCCTGGAAATTGAAATAAGAACACCGTGAATTCATTGTCCCAGGAAGGGGAAACATTATTGACACATTCCTGGGGTCAGATACATCACATGATCACACTGACAGAACCACAGGCACATAGACACAGGCAACGAGCATGCACAATGTCGGCACTAGTACAGTGTATATCCACCTTTCGCAGCAATGCAGGCTGCTATTCTCCCATGGAGACGATCGTAGAGATGCTGGATGTAGTCCTGTGGAACGGCTTGCCATGCCATTTCCACCTGGCGCCTCAGTTGGACCAGCGTTCGTGCTGGACGTGCAGACCGCGTGAGACGACGCTTCATCCAGTCCCAAACATGCTCAATGTGGGACAGATCCGGAGATCTTGCTGGCCAGGGTAGTTGACTTACGCCTTCTAGAGCACGTTGGGTGGCACGGGATACATGCGGACGTGCATTGTCCTGTTGGAACAGCAAGTTCCCTTGCCGGTCTAGGAATGGTAGAACGATGGGTTCGATGACGGTTTGGATGTACCGTGCACTATTCAGTGTCCCCTCGACGATCACCAGTGGTGTACGACCAGTGTAGGAGATCGCTCCCCACACCATGATGCCGGGTGTAGGCCCTGTGTGCCTCGGTCGTATGCAGTCCTGATTATGGCGCTCACCTGCACGGCGCCAAACACGCATACGATCATCATTGGCACCAAGGCAGAAGCGACTCTCATCGCTGAAGACGACACGTCTCCATTCGTCCCTCCATTCACGCCTGTCGCGACACCACTGGAGGCGGGCTGCACGATGTTGGGGCGTGAGCAGAAGACGCCCTAACGGTGTGCGGGACCGTAGCCCAGCTTCATGGAGACGGTTGCGAATGGTCCTCGCCGATACCCCAGGAGCAACAGCAATTTGCGAATGGTCCTCGCCGATACCCCAGGAGCAACAGCAATTTGCTGGGAAGTGGCGGTGCGGTCCCCTACGGCACTGCGTAGGATCCTACGGTCTTGGCGTGCATCCGTGCGTCGCTGCGGTCCGGTCCCAGGTCGACGGGCACGTGCACCTTCCGCCGACCACTGGCGACAACATCGATGTACTGTGGAGACCTCACGCCCCACGTGTTGAGCAATTCGGCGGTACGTCCACCCGGCCTCCCGCATGCCCACTATAGGCCCTCGCTCAAAGTCCGTCAACTGCACATACGGTTCACGTCCACGCTGTCGCGGCATGCTACCAGTGTTAAAGACTGCGATGGAGCTCCGTATGCCACGGCAAACTGGCTGACACTGACGGCGGCGGTGCACAAATGCTGCGCAGCTAGAGCCATTCGACGGCCAACACCTCGGTTCCTGGTGTGTCCGCTGTGCCGTGCGTGTGATCATTGCTTGTACAGCCCTCTCGCAGTGTCCGGAGCAAGTATGGTGGGTCTAACACACCGGTGTCAATGTGTTCTTTTTTCCATTTCCAGGAGTGTATATGGTACTGCTCCTCAAATTTCATCCGAAATATCAACGCAGTCATTTCATCAATTCAAAATGGTGACAGTACACTAACTCCAGCACAGACTTAGAAGTAAGCACAAAATAAGTTGTATAAGTCACTCTGATGCAACAGATATCCACTCGTAATAACAGAAATCCTTATCTGAAAACGCTTCCTGTCTCTCAGCTGCCACATCCTCTGGATGTACGGCACAAACACCATCTGCTGCTCCAACCAAAAGATGTCCTACATTAAAAGGAGACCACACCTAGTGTTGATCATCACTGCATTGCAGCTTTCAAGCTATCTGCTCCGACCCCAGATGGCACTGTTGAGCTTGTTCGAGAACAAGTTCGCTTTCGCAAGTGAATTCCAATTCTGTTGTCCCACCTGGCTGCCTCGTGCCACTCTCCATCACATGCAACTGTACAAACACTGGCGCATAATGGGTCGGCCCCACCTATCAAACAGCTTCGGCTTTTGCACCAATGCCTGGCCGTTGGCGACGCAATGCAAACCTGTCAGTCGCATACTATTGCTACGCGCTATTGCATACTGCACTACTGGCCATTAAAATTGCTACACAAAGAAAAATGCATATAATAAGCGGGTATTCATTGGACAAATATATTATACTAAAACTGACATGTGATTACATTTTCACGCAATTTGGGTGCATAGATCCTGAGAAATCAGTACCCGGAACAACCACCTCTGGCCGTAATAATCGTCTTGATACGCCAGGGCATTGAGTCAAACAGAGCTTAGATGGCGTGTACGGATACAGCTGCGCATGCAGCTGCAACACGATACCACAGTTCATCAAGAGTAGTGACTGGCGTATTGTGACGAGCCAGTTGCCCGGCCACCATTGACCATACGTTTTAAATTGGTGACAGATCTGGTGAATGTGCTGGCCAGGGCAGCAGTCGAACATTTTCTGTATCCAGAAAGGCCCGTACAGGACCTGCAACTTGCGGTCGTGCATTATCCTGCTGAGATGTAGGGTTTTGCAGAGATCGAATGAAGGGTAGAGCCACGGGTCGTAACACATCTGAAATGTAACGTCCACTGTTCAAAGTGCCGTCAGTGCGAACAAGAGGTGACCGAGACGTGTAACTAATGGCACCCCATTCCATCACGCCGGGTGATACGCCAGTATGACGATGACGAATATACACTTCCAGTGTGCGTTCACCGCGATGTCGCCAAACACGGATGCGACCATCATGATGCTGTAAACAGAACTTGGATTCATCCGACAAAATGACGTTTTGCCATTCGTGCACCCAGGTTCGTCATTGAGTACACCATCGCAGGCGTTCCTGTCAGTGATTCAGCGTCAAGGGTAACCGCAGCCATGATCTCTGAGCTGATAGTCCATCCTGCTGCAAACGTCGTCGAACTGTTCGTGCAGATGATTGTTGTCTTGCAAACGTCCCCATCTGTTGCCTCAGAAATCGAGACGTGGCTGCACGATCCGTTACAGCCATGAGGATAAGATGCCTGTCATCTCGACTGCTACATCTACATCTACATCTACATTGATACTCCGCAAGCCACCCAACGGTGTGTGGCGGAGGGCACTTTACGTGCCACTGTCATTACCTCCCTTTCCTGTTCCAGTCGCGTATGGTTCGCGGGAAGAACGACTGTCTGAAAGCCTCCGTGCGCGCTCTAATCTCTCTAATTTTACATTCGTGATCTCCTCGGGAGGTATAAGTAGGGGGAAGCAATATATTCGATACCTCATCCAGAAACGCACCCTCTCCAAACCTGGCGAGCAAGCTACACCGCGATGCAGAGCGCCTCTCTTGCAGAGTCTGCCACTTGAGTTTATTAAACATCTCCGTAACGCTATCACGGTTACCAAATAACCCTGTGACGAAACGCGCCGCTCTTCTTTGGATCTTCTCTATCTCCTCCGTCAAACCGATCTGGTACGGATCCCACACTGATGAGCAATACTCAAGTATAGGTCGAACGAGTGTTTTGTAAGCCACCTCCTTTGTTGATGGACTACATTTTCTAAGCACTCTCCCAATGAATCTCAACCTGGTACCCGCCTTACCAGCAATTAATTTTATATGCTCATTCCACTTCAAATCGTTCCGCACGCGTACTCCCAGATATTTTACAGAAGTAACTGCTACCAGTGTTTGTTCCGCTATCATGTAATCATACAATAAAGGATCCTTCTTTCTATGTATTCGCAACACATTACATTTGTCTATGTTAAGGGTCAATTGCCACTCCCTGCACCAAGTGCCTATCCGCTGCAGATCTTCCTGCATTTCGCTACAATTTTCTAATGCTGCAACTTCTCTGTGTACTACAGCATCATCCGCGAAAAGCCGCATGGGACTTCCGACACTATCTACTAGGTCATTTACATATATTGTGAAAAGCAATGGTCCCATAACACTCCCCTGTGGCACGCCAGAGGTTACTTTAACGTCTGTAGACGTCTCTCCATTGATAACAACATGCTGTGTTCTGTTTGCTAAAAACTCTTCAATCCAGCCACACAGCTGGTCTGATATTCCGTAGGCTCTTACTTTGTTTATCAGGCGACAGTGCGGAACTGTATCGAACGCCTTCCGGAAGTCAAGAAAAATAGCATCTACCTGGGAGCCTGTATCTAATATTTTCTGGGTCTCATGAACAAATAAAGCGAGTTGGGTCTCACACGATCGCTGTTTCCGGAATCAATGTTGATTCCTACATAGTAGATTCTGGGTTTCCAGAAATGACATGATAATCGAGCAAAAAACATGTTCTAAAATTCTACAAGAGATCGACGTCAGAGATATAGGTCTATAGTTTTGCGCATCTGCTCGACGACCCTTCTTGAAGACTGGGACTATCTGTGCTCTTTTCCAATCATTTGGAACCCTCAGTTCCTCTAGAGACTTGCGGTGCACGGCTGTTAGAAGGGGGGCAAGTTCTTTCGCGTACTCTGTGTAGAATCGAATTGGTATCCCGTCAGGTCCAGTGGACTTTCATCTATTGAGTGATTCCAGTTGCTTTTCTATTCCTTGGACACTTATTTCGACGTCAGCCATTTTTTCGTTTGTGCGAGGTTTAGAGAAGGAACTGCAGTGCGGTCTTCCTCTGTGAAACAACTTTGGAAAAAGGTGTTTAGTATTTCAGCTTTACGCGAGTCATCCTCTGTTTCAATGCCATCATCATCCCGTAGTGTCTGGATATGCTGTTTCGAGCCACTTACTGATTTAACGTAAGACCAGAACTTCCTAGGATTTTCTGTCAAGTCGGTACATAGAATTTTACTTTCGAATTCAATGAACGCTTCACGCATAGCCCTCCTTACGCTAACGTTGACATCGTTTAGCTTCTGTTTGTCTGAGAGGTTTTGGCTGCGTTTAAACTTGGAGTGGAGCTCTCTTTGCTTTCGCAGTAGTTTCGTAACTTTGTTGTTGTACCACGGTGGGTTTTTCCCGTCCCTCACAGGTTTACTCGGCACGTACCTGTCTAAAACGCATTTTACGATTGCCTTGAACTTTTTCCATAAATACTCAACATTGTCAGTGTCGGAACAGAAATTTTCGTTTTGATCTGTTAGGTAGTCTGAAATCTGCCTTCTATTACTCTTGCTAAACAGATAAACCTTCCTCCCTTTTTTTATATTCCTATTAACTTCCATATTCAGGGATGCTGCAACGGCCTTATGATCACTGATTCCCTGTTCTGTACATACAGAGTCGAAAAGTTCGGGTCTGTTTGTTATCAGTAGGTCCAAGATGTTATCTCCACGAGTCGGTTCTCTGTTTAATTGCTCGAGGTAATTTTCGGATAGTGCACTCAGTATAATGTCACTCGATGCTCTGTCCCTACCACCCGTCCTAAACATCTGAGTGTCCAAGTCTATATCTGGTAAATTGAAATCTCCACCTAAGACTATAACATGCTGAGAAAATTTATGTGAAATGTATTCCAAATTTTCTCTCAGTTGCTCTGCCACTAATGCTGCTAAGTCGGGAGGTCGGTAAAAGGAGCCAATTATTAACCTAGTTCGGTTGTTGAGTGTAACCTCCACCCATAATAATTCACAGGAACTATCCACTTCTACTTCACTACAGGATAAACTACTACTAACAGCGACGAACACTCCACCACCGGTTGCATGCAATCTATCCTTTCTAAACACCGTCTGTACCTTTGTAAAAATTTCGGCTAGTGATACGAGGCCGTTGGGATCCAGCACGGTGTTCCGTACTACCCTCCTGAGCCCACCGATTCCATATTCTGCTAACAGTCTTTGAATCTCGACCAAAGCGAGCAGCAGTGTCGCGATACGATAAACCGCAATCGCTATAGGCTACAATCCGACCTTTATCAAAGTCGGAAACGTGATGGTACGCATTTATCCTCCTTACACGAGGCATTATAACAACGTTTCACCAGGCAACGCCTGTCAACTGCTGTTTCTGTATGAGAAATCGGTTGGAAACTTTCCTCATGTCAGCACGTTGTAGGCGTCGCCACCGGCGCCAACCTTGTGTGAATGCTATGAAAAGTTAATCATTTGCATATCACAGCATCTTCTTCCTGTCGGCTAAATTTCGTGTCTGTAGCACGTTATCTTCGTAATGTAGCAATTTTAATGGCCAGTAGTGTAGAAGACGTGGTACCGGTAGTGGAATTCGCCTGCACTGTGCTGCTTTCTCTGAGGCAATTCCATGGGACAGTCTCGCCGATTTAGTATAATCTTAGCCGCCATGCCATCCAATACCGAGAGCGCCGCATCAAAAACTGTCAGCTGCTGTCCACACCAACCTGCACCACCCCATAGAAAATCTGAGCATGGCGCTTCATCTGTCAGTTCGTTGATAACCACATCCTCTGACACCAATGGACCACCTGACCCATATTGGCGCGCACTGTTGGCCGAGGCTGGAATTCAAGTATACGTGAAATAGCTTTTTCATGGCCAGGGCCGGTTCAAGATCCAAGTGTCACACGCAGGTGCTTGATGTTACAAAGTGACCTTGTGCCAGAGGTGCCGCTAGAGCAAAATCTGTACGCAGGGTGCAACATAATTAGTAGCTGAATAAGCCCATTTTCACGCTTCCTAAATTCAGACTTATTTTTTAAGTTTTTACCAAGACCCCAAAAAACGGAAACTTATTTTTTGAGGGAGAGAGGTATTATGAGAGGGGATGGGAACAACGATCTGTCGCTTCTGCAGAAAATGAAGGGGAGAGGGGGAACGCCAAATGCTATACTGCTTGTGTGTAAAAATGTTCTCGAGCCGACTCTATTCATGGCACACTCTACTTTAGCTCTATTCCTACAAGGATTGTATACACCTTTTTCCACACTGCAGGGGACTACCTGCAGGTTCACAAATGTTAGGAAAGTATCCTCATACTTCATATGCGTGATTCAAGTTTTCCTAGATGTCATTTGTAGATCAACATTCATCCTAGTCTGTAATGGGGCCTCACCACAATTAAAAATGGATGCTCATCTGGTGTTGTAGTCAAAGAGAACTATACATGCGGCTGCCTTTCGGCAACAGGATTGGATAACCTCAGGCAACACTGCTTCACAGCTAAAAGGCGTCCGCCTTGCTGATCAGTTCTTTGCAAAGACCACCTAGTTCCCTATAGTGCTTCAAAATTAAACTCCGTCCGATCAGGTTCCAGAAGGCCCAGGGGTATCGACCGACCGCTGTGTCATTGTCAAACTACAGGCATCGTTGGATGCATACGTGGAGGGACATGTGGGCAGCAGGTCGGTTTTCCGGATGTTGTGAGTTTTCGTGACCAGAGCTGCTACTTCTAAGACAAGTAGCTGTTCAGTTGGCCTAACAAGGGCTGAGTGCAATCCACCTCAAAACTATTTGGCTGGAATTTAGCTAACTGCAGAAGCTCTAGTCGCTAAAGGCGCCTAATACTATGAAACATCAGCTTTAATTCGAGTAAAAAATTATGAGACAGTAAATGGTTGTGGAAAAAACATAAAAGAAGAGGATCGCCGTGTTTAATATTCGGTGCTAGAGCAGGATGATGACAAATAGGTGGACTCATAAGAAATGAGTGTATTCCCAGCAGAATCGGTGAGGAAAGAAATATTTGGAAAACGCTGATTACTTAGACTGACAGCGTAACACAATATATATTAAGATAGCGTGGGATAACTTCAATCGTGCTAGAGTGAGGGCCAAAACATGAGGGGATGACAGAGTTTGAAACATATCCAAAAATAATTTACAACACTGCGTAAAAATTCAACTCTGAAATGAAGACACTGGCACATTAGATGTTCTGCAATAAACTAGTCGAAGGAGATTCCCCCAAACTAAAAAAATAGTAGGACCGTACTACAAATATATGGTGGAATTACAGTCACGAGAAAAACAGTTACTGGAAGTCGATGCGCGTTATCTAGACACTCAACGGAGATTTGATGGGGAGTTACTGTACGCACGGCGATAATACTGCCTAAAACGGATTATTATGAGCGTTGGGTATAGTTACTTCATCGTCAATTCGATATTTTTAATCGGAAAGGCTTTGTGTCATTACAACAACAACGTAACCGTAGCTTTGGCGTTAATTGTCTCTTCTCATGGTATTTCCGTCTTTTAACTGTTCAAGTAGCGGTAGCTGTAACATAAACTGTAAATAAATTTCGCAAATCCCCAATTTTACGAAAGACTAAGTAACGTAAGTTGAACATAATACTGTTAGCTCTACGTACAGTTGCTATTAGCTTACGTAGCAGTTCCCAATGCTTCAATTACGGTCCCAGGCATTCTGGTCGACCGCAGAAAATAAAGGTCACATGAGCCGTCGGTATGAACAGCTGCCAAAGCAGCAAAATAAATTCCGCAAATGTCCAGTTTTAAGACAGTTGGAGTTACTCCTGATAGGTCAGTAAGAAGTAAGTCTCACTAGACTGTTAAGTCGCCATGGAGACAGATGGTTGGCTTCCCCCAGGATTCAGTATTGGATCCCATACGCATTTTGCTGTATGTCAGTGATGTGTCATGAGATTTGTCTACTGCAAACACCACACATACGCTGATGGCTTCCAGCTATCAACAACTGAATGTCGTCCTGAATGTACTATGAAAATGGGCGCAGAACGTATGGTTAAAACTCAACCCATCGAAAACCCAAGCGGTATTGATAGGTCCTTCAATGCTCATTAGCCTGAATTATCGGAAATCCCTACCAACTTTAACTGTAAATGCGACAAATATCAACTTCTCTGCTTCAGCAAAGGGTCTAGGAGCGATAATAAACTAACATTTCAGCTGGAATGAGCGTATAACTGCAGTATGTAAGAAGGCGTCAGCATCTCTTCATGTCCGGCAAATACATAAAAGTCTTCCCTCTTGACCTGAAAAGGGACCTTGTTAAAATACCTATACCTACTGTTACTGATTAGAGATGTTATCCTATGAGACCTGTCTCAGGAAATCTCTCGGTACCTTTTACTGGTTATGATTGCCTGTGTTCGTTACATATGTTTGTTAGACTCTTTGATCATATTCACCATATTATGCAACGTACGCTGTAGCTCATATCTCTCGTCTACTTTAACGTCCATATGTGAACAACATGGCAGAAACACCTGTTCCCATCAAAGTAAAATCGTCTCTGTCTCATTCCATAAATCAGCCACTTTCTTGAAGTCCTTCTCAGTAGCAGGAAACCGAGTCTGAAATATCCTCTCGCACTATATTGGAGGTATGACATCAGCTACAGGAGTCAGTTAACGACATATCTACTAAAGCAGCTACAGTGATTGTCATTGTCTTTGTACTTACCCGTTGCCTTTGTACATCCTTCTTTACAATCACATCTTCCCCATTTCCAAATGTTCTTAACTGACGCAGTCGCCTTAATTTTATTTCCTCCAGAACTCTCTATTCCAGAAATCACTTATTTTATACACCTGTGAATTGCTTTTCTACCTGTCAGTATCATTATTGTTACAATTTTCATTATTATTATTATTGTTATCACTATTAGTGGTAGTATGAGCCGTAGTACAAGTAGTGCCAGCATGATGATGATGTTTGTTTTGTGGGGCACTCAATCGCACCGTCATCAGCGCGCACTGCCAGTATTAACTTCATTAGCTCACAGCCAGTGTTACTTATTCTCATCGTAACTGTAGACATTCAAATCATTATAATACAAAAGATACTGCGTAGGAGATGTATGTACGATGTAAGAGAGGACGTAATGACACCAGTCAGATCAGATTAAATAAGCAATTAAAAATAAATAAAAGTATGGCCTTTATATAAGACAATAGAATTTCCCGTTGAGAATTTAGTGACAGTAGTCGAACATATACAGATTATTGTATACAACATGAGTGTAAGTTGCCACTAGATTTCGATACCTGATTGCTGCCTAGGATCATTTCCCACAAGCCAAAATATGTTGGGAGTCGTGGTTTAATCCATTAACTCATCTGACGTGGTAAGGAGAGCAGAACTATAGAACGAGATTGTGTTACAAAGTACTTAGATTAGTCTTTAGGTTTCATTTAAAAATACCTCCTTTGGTATTAGCAATGTCGATACACTGATTCGAAAATTATGACTGATTGTTATGCTTATAGAAAACCCATATCGATAATAAACTTAGCTGAGTGAAAAAATAAGTTATGGTAGCTATTGTATGGGCTACCATCACGTCCTACAACAAACTATGAAAGAACTAACTGGATACGTATCTTATTACTGTGGTATTTTGCGATTTTCTAAAATTCCAGTCACTACGCATTTCAGTGCTACGTGTCATCCAGAAAGTCCATTACGCTTTGTTATCTCACATCGCACTGTTTGTTTTCTTAACAGAGTGGTGATCAGTTCAATTTACGTTGTGGACTGAGTGAATATGTAATACACGCTCAAGCAATAAGCTTAATGTAACATTTTTACTATTCTAACTTCAAACGAATATCGTCTGTCGTAAATCATAGCAGCAGATTACTATCATGGATTAAAACTGGTCGGTATGAACTATTTAAACCTGAAACCACTTCTCATATATTTACTAAGCGTTGACGACTATCTATCCAGCTATGAATTTCTGTATTAGGAATACAATGTTTTTTTCAACGTAAGAGACACACGAAATTACGAAACAGGAATTATTAGCGCATACTTGGAAAAAATGGGATTTCTGTTGGCTTAGTGCGGTCAAGTAATGCATCTCTAAGCTGATGCCATTTAAGGAACACGAATAATTATCTGTGTTACAGAGAAATAAATGAATTAAAATTCGGATCCTCAGAAATAAAGACAAAGGAATTGAGAGCAGTCACAAAGAGAGTTTCACTTTCCTTGAAACTTTATAATTAGTTTTATAACTGGCAACAGGTTTTAGTAACCGAAGATGAATTACACCTGGAACAAGTTTCTAATGATACTTTGGTGTATTGGGGTGTTCGACACATGAAGTGAGCCAGACGTTGGTAACGCACGGGTTCTGAACAGTAGCATATTTGTAAATACTTCTTACATAACGACGAGAGTTTGACTGAAAGAAATCTACCTACCGATCTGTCGAAGTGTAGGACGTTTCTGGGTGAATTCTAAGACATCGAAAGCGGGGGATCCCGTCGTAATCCACTACCTTTTACTTAACGCCCACTACCAATTAAGATTGATTGAAACTAGGTACAGTGGGCTCGTATTTCATATAGTTCAAGTTAGCACGTAGAAATAAGGACAGCTAACTGCGAGAGTCATCGCATAACGCACATGGGTCGGAGTTGCTGTCTGGAGTAATACACGTAAAAACGGAAAAATAACTGAGAGTATGTTACATTACGATCAGACTGATTTTAGAAATGTCAAGGAGGGAGAGCTGTTGTAGTGGTTGGTATTGAAGCCGAGACTTAAGAATGTCTGAGACACCTCCCTATGATTTATCGACCTAGAAGAAGAATTTGACCACTTTAATTGGTTTAAGAAATTTGAAATCCACAGAAAATCGCATGTTAGTGGTAGGCAAAGACTCATAGCGTACAACATGAACATGCACTAAGAGGGAAAGATAGGAGAATAGTCCCAGAATAAAAAAAGGAAGTATGGCAGGTATGTAATTTGTTCGTGCTCTAATCTTCAACCTAGTCGTCGAAGAACCGATGAAGGATATAAGTGAGTGAAAGTCAGAGTTAAAGAATATCAACAATAAGATTCCATGATGCTATTATTATTATGTATGCGTACTTGATCACTGGAATCAGTTTGCTAATCACAAAACATGGAATGTGAGAAGTCCAAAGGTAGACAAGAATAGGAAGGAGCAGAGTTATTAGTGGCGTGCTTAAATTCAGATTTGGGTGCCACGTAGTAGAGAAGGTGAAGGAGTTCTGCTACTTTGAAATAAAGATAAAGCATGACGGATGAAGCAAGTAGGACACAAAATGACATACGACCCTAAGGAAAGGGAGCATTCATTGCAGAATCGATGACGAGAGGAACAAGTAGGAAACACTGACAAGAAGAACGGATGGGATGAAAGGACCTGTGGCCGGCCGTTGTGGCCGAGCGGTTCTAGGCGCTTCAGTCCAGAACCGCGCTGCTGCTACGGTTGCAGGGTCGAATCCTGCCTCGGGCATGGATGTGTGTGATGTCCTTAGGTTAGTTAGATTTAAGTCTTTTTAAGTCTAGAGGACCATACTTCAGATGGTAAGTTCCATAATGCTTAGAGCCATTTGAACCATTTGAAAGAACCTGTGTTAAGGCGCTTTGGAATAAGTTCCATGGTACTTGAGGGGCTGTGGAGGGGTAAAAACTGTAGTGGAAGACAGTATATACAACAAATAATTGAAGAGCTGTGGTACACTAAGATGAAGAGATTGGCACAGTAAGGGAGTTCGTGGCGGGTCACATGAAACTAAAGACTGGTGACAAATAAAAAGAACATTGAGTGTCGTCTACATGAGGTGAACACGGTTTTCAGGTAACTTTTGCGACCATACAAGCTGGAGGTATGGCACAGCTGGTGCGCAACACTGGGTCCATCAGATCACACGGCACCAACATTGGCTTCTATTGGAAACCTGCAGTTCCACTGCCAACTGTGATACGCCGACTGGACAGTACAGATACCTGATATCACAACACGAATCTTGTAAACAGTATAAATAAATATCTTCCTGTCTTATCTTTTAAGTAAATTTTAATGAACAGTTAATTCTTAAAGTTCATTATTCTTTCGTGCTAAAAGCTTATATTGGCGTTACTGCATTTTATAGTACAACCTACAATCACTATTTAGTGTGTACGTCCTGCAACTATGCCTAGTCGTTATTTTCTTGCTGTCTTTTATCATGAAAATGTATGTATTTTTCATAATATTTTACAGTTGGCTCTATTTTGACAGCTTATTAACTTGTTACAGGTTTAGGTTACGTTGTTGTACATATTTATATACTGGATTTATATATGGCCATAATTTCCTTGTTGTCTTATATTGTGCGTAATTACATAGTTTTCGTAAGATTTGGAAGATGGATCTATATTGACAGCTTTATAACTTAATCAAGAGATGCTGTATATTTATTTCTATCTCATAGATAAAATAGGTTGAATTGCTGTTTGCGTATTCTGTGGTGTATGTTGTAATTTGGTTTTTCGTTTTCAAATGCTAATAAAGTTTTATAAAAAGTGTTTATATTTTTGATCTGTTTTTCGTTTAGAATATCTTTCGGATTGTTTTCCGTGTGCAGTTAAACTTCCATTTCTTCTACAATATTCATGCTGATTTCTTTTGGAATTTTGTGTAGTATCTGGATTGCTGTATTGATGTTTTCTCTTATATGATTGTTGGCTTTTAGTTGTAGAAAGAAGATGAATGGATTAGTGTTGGAGTCTCATGTATGTTTTCCGTATCTCATGTAGAAGTTGCGTCCCACATATCTTATTTAAATTTTTCGCAATTTCTGCAGGCAGTTTTATACATTTCAGGAGATGAGTATTACGGTGTTATGGCTTTTGTTGAATGAATGTTTGTGTTTAAGTTGTTAAATGTTTTAAAAAGTAGTTTTAAAGATGTGTTTTTTAAGTGGCATGTAGTTTATAAGCGATATTCCCCACATATGTAGTAGGCATGTATATGACAGATGACATCAGAGCACATGGTTACGGGGATAGGACGTTCAGACCCACTGAGGGATCCATTTTAACAATACACTTTTTACTCGTTTACTTACCTTAGCATAACAACATGGCACACACTGGTATCAGCATAGATATTCAAGACTACGGTACCTAGTTCTTAGACGATAAACACTCGACGTAGGCACCCCAACAAGACGGCGGTCTCAGAGCACTGTTTGTCCGAAAATCACGAAATGGGCTACCAACAAACTAGGGTCTTGGTACAGACATCTAAATACTGCGAAGCTGTCGAAATTCGTATGAGGATGGACTCATCAACCGAGATTGCGGCTTTAACCTCAGCAAGGCATGGGAACCAGCATTGAGTGTAAAGAAGACGAACGGGTGACGAGAGCTAACGAGGCAACTACACCGACGCCACCACAGACACCGACGCCAGCGTCTCAGCGACCGCCGATGCGCGGCCGCGGGCGCGGACCGCAGAGAGAACGCCTTCTCTCACGGGGAGGGATTTTAAGACGGCGGCTCGCCCTCAAGCGCTCAGTTCGTCAACGTACCTGACGATGGCGACATGTATGATTGCCGAAATATCGTGCCCGTTGGACAGTATGGACCGGCAGTACACTCGTAGACAGCTCAAGCAAGAAATATGCCGTGAGAAACTGAAGAATCACATGACACTTTTTTGTTTATAGGTTGGTGTTTAATTCAGGCCTTTAAGTTCAGGATGATTTTTTTCTTTATAACAAACGAACGGATCTTCTACTAATAATAAATGTTCATTTATATTCAGAATTTCTACGAGATTTCACCCTCAAATAACGACACGATCCATTTCCAAAAGCCAATGACTATCAAAGATCTGGAAAACCTCGTATCCTCACATAATGCGAAAATTACAATAAATGGTCGGTCGCTCAACTAAAGACTCGTCACCCAGTCCCCTAATGCTGACTCTAAAGACATGTGTCCAGAGTGTGGTGCTAGATTTTAATAGCACTTTGCCTGGCTGACAAAGCATTTAGATACAACTGTTGACTTGATGTAAAAAAAACGTGGTTAATCCGATCAGGTGTCTAGTTTCTACTGTTCCACCGTTTAATCTTTATGATTCGTGCCTATTGCAATCGCAACTGACGACGTCATTGAGTCAACTGCTGAGCAGTGTTCTCCAAACACTCTGCATGCAGCAGCGCTGTAATCTGTAGCCTGGACAAACAGCGCTCCAGGGCTGCGAGAGCTCCGGCCGCGCTCTTGTCTAACGCTCCGCGCACAGTGGCGAACGCTGCTGAGAGGAGAGGATGGAAAGAATGGACAGGAAGGCTGCAGATGGACGCCTTCTCAGACTGTAAGCAGTTGCGACTATCCACTTGCATTAAATTTGATTTACGCTCTGCACTAGGAATAGACCCAATATGACCTCTACGCGCTTGTCCAAAAATGTAAAACATTAAGAGCCACATTGTTCACTGCTGAACGTGAATTAGTTGATCCTTTGTATAGTTTAAAGGCCATGAAAGGTGCTCATTATATCATCACACAGTATGAGCAGGAAAAATACATGCTGAATGTTATTGATTTCTGTTTAACGACGACGAATGGTGGCTGAATTGAAGACTGCTATTAGAAAGAAACTGGGTAGAGTGATAACTCAATCTTTCTTAACCGACATCGTCAGTTGTCTGAATTCTGTCTTAAAGGAAGTGGAGGACAATTTGGTAAAAGATACTGAGGACAAGGTTGACGCTATCGAACAAAAGGTAATCCTAAGGTCAAATCCGATTCGATTTTATGACATGGAACGTTTCTCGTAATTCAAGGCAGTCATTGGTGGATCAAATATGACGGACAGCGTTTACTAACTGAAACATTTCATTGTGAGTTCTCAAAGGAATTCCAAAGCACTGCATGACTGATGACGGATTTCGATTTATGTCACTCCATTCTCGCTTTTGGCTGCTAAGGTACCTCACTACTTCGAACTTGAACTAATGATCGTACAGTGTACCATCCAGTTAAACGATCTGTTTGTTCAAGCCGATAACTCAAAGAGTTTTATGAAATACTATCCCCAGAGTAATATCCACGTCTGCACAGATAAGTGGCTAAGGTTATTTCAATGTTATGTTCAACAAATACGTGTGAACGATTTCTTTCTGTTATGAAACTGATGAAGTTCCGCTAACGTTCAGGTTTAACTGATTTTAATCTGCGTAATTCCACGTGTGTGACTGTATCACAAACCATAGTTCCAGTTACATATTCTAAAACCGAGATGGTAATAAATTTATGAACATCAAAACTGAATTCTCGCAATATCAAGGGAAGTAGGGGAATGCTTTAAGGCCACCTTTCAAGAATATCCTAATCTATTCAGTTTCTTGACGTTTCAAAATAATGAAAAACCATTTATTAATTTTAACGGATTCTTCTACCAGAATCTATAAATGTTTTAAATTTTTCACTAAAACGTCTCTTAAAAATTTCCAACAATGAATGTCGTCGATAATATTTTCAGGTCCAGTGCCTTACTTACGGATCAATGTCTCTTTAAAAAGAATGTTCTGAGTAAAAGTCAATAACAATTATCCCGAGATTACTAAACCCCGGTAAAATTTGTGATTACAGGAGGGCAGGAGTGGGCAACTGTTTTGGCTCAGAGATAACATTGAGCAAAGGGAGGGTAGTGGTGGGCTGCATCTTTCAAAATGACCGCATTAAATAGCAAACGGTGCGTTTCACAAGAGGTTTCAACTATACGATAGCAATCAATACATATAGATTAAATAACAATAGCGTCAGTTTTAATCAATATAATTATTATGCTCATTTCTTATCATCTGTAGTTGCAAGCACATTTTCCTCTAGAATTAGTTTAATGAGAAGAATTTATCCCATCATCCATTTCCACATTTTTTTAAAATCAACAGTGAGATTGTTTGTTGAGATTCTCATCACAGCCTTCGAGGTAATACATGGTGAAGAGCACCAAGGGGCCTTAACTTAATCTCGTTTTTCTTCGAGAAAGAAAAATTTTGGTCACTAATATGAGAAGACCCAAATATAGAGAACATTTTCCCAGCAAATTTCGTCATACATGGAAATTATGCGGCAGGCAAAGGTTTATTAAAGTCAGCTAATGTGAAAACATTAAATTCGTCTTTCTCAGTGTGGTCTGACTGCAGGTCAACAAGTAAATGGAAAATGCCTTTGTGGTCACTCCAGTCAGCCATAGCGCCGAGTGTTAAATTTGTGCTGTAGTAATTAGACTACGTAGTGTGCATGCGCACTGACGTAGCTGTCTTAGTGGAACACGTCGGTCACGCACCGGAAGGGACTGATGTCTCAGTGTTGGGTTTTCTGACTTTCTTGCTGGGCCACACAAAAATTCTTTGCAGCCCCATTGTAGCCCACCCCTGCAGTAGAGTACGAAAGGGGATATTTTCTACTTAATTTGGTATGTAACATACCTTTGGAAATCTAACGACCGTAACTAACTAAAGCGTAAAATATGAATTATGACTTCCTTTGAACGAAATATGATGTAGTAAACTTTACGATGGTTTAATAGCAATGTGGCATTTTCTCCCCTTCAGCTTTCTAAGGTTAACGAAATTTGCATTTTTTAAAATTATTTTTGTGTTGATCATCAAGTGGGCACAGCTTGGTAGTACATGTTATTGAAATTGCGTTCATATTCCTAAGAGTCTACTAAAAGACATTTCAAATCTCTGGATCCTACTTACACATCAACACCTCGCTATCACTGACTGGGAATACTTGCCTTCAGTGATAAGTCCCACTTCAAATTGATCCCCAATGATCAGCGTCGTGTCTGGAGACGCCCCAGATAGCCGTGGAGTACCAACGTATCTGCCGTCCTGCACACCGATCGAGATCCAGGGGTGATGGCCTGGGATGCCATTTTCTTTACGGCGGGACTCCTTTGGTTGTTATTCGTGCCACCCTTAAAGCACAGGGGTATGTCGTCGTATTCTATGTCCGTTTTGTTGCCTTCATTGTAAGCCATCCTTACATTTGAGAAAAATAGTGCCCGAACGTACGCGGCGACAGATTCGGCTGCTTGTCTTCGTGCATCTCAAACCCTACCTTGGCCACAAAGGTCGTCGCACTCTCCCGAAATGAGAACGTTTGGGGCAATTTGGGCAGGGACTTCTAATCAGCTCGGTTGTTTGATTAACGAATGCGGCAGTTCGACAGAACTTGACACAATATCCGTTAGGAGTACATCCAACAACTCAGTCAGTCTTTGCTTGCATTGGGGTCGGAGGTATACCAGCACATTATTGACTTGCTGAAATTATAAGCTCTTTCTCTTGAATAAACAACCAAGTTTTCTGAAACTGTTATCATTTGTCTGTCCGTACATGTACATCAGACCTCGTACGGCGGAAAGCTAGTGCTTGCAGAACGTTAGATGATAGAACCATTGTCTGAAACCTTGAGAACACTTATTATGAAGTATCAGTGGAAATAACATACTTCACTGTAGCAGCAACGTACTGCACGATACTCTTAGATACACGGAGAAGCAGGTCGTTTTGTCATCGCAGTGCGCTAAACTATTTAGCATGCCATCACCAGAGAGTTTAATTACTTTAGCTGTAGAGAGAAAAGTTTCCTCACATGATCTGCACTCATGCTCATAAATTAAGGATAACTGCTGAAGGTGGTGCCACACAACGTGGAACTACACAAAACTGGCGCTAATAGCATAGGCAAATAGGAAACACAAGGCACAGATCTATCATATCTGTAAGTCCACAGTATTGGTTATAAGTAGAGAAAACCGTCCCGAAACACATATGCTACAAAACGACACTGTTTGCTGCTCACGTACCCCAACATCTATATGGGATATGATCACCATGCACACGTAAACGCGCCGCACAACGGGTTGGCATTCTCTGGATCAGGTGGTCGAGCAGCTGCTGGGGTATAGCCACCCATTCTTGCACCAGTGCCTGTCGGAGCTCCTAAAGTGTCATAGGGGTGTGAAGACGTGCAGCGACACGTCGGCCGAGAACATCCCAGACGTGACCGATGGGGTTTAGGTCTGGAGAACAGGCAGGCCACTATATTCGCCTGATATCTTCTGTTTCATGGTACTCCTCCACTATAGCAGCTCGGTGGGGCCGCGCATTATCATCCATCAGGAGGAAGGTGGGACCCACTGCACCCCAGAAAAGGCTGACATACTCGTGCAAAATGACGTCCCGATACTCCTGACCTGTTACAGCTCCCTGTCAAAGACATTCAGGGGTGTACGTACACCAATCATAATTCCACCCCACACCATCAAACCACGACCTCCGTACAGATCTCTTTCAAGGAAATTAAGGGATTGGTATCGGTTCCTGGTTCACACAAGATGAGAACCCGGTGAGAATCTCTGTTCAGGCTATACCTGGACTCGTCCGTGAACATAACCTGGGGACACTGTTCCCATGACCATGTACTGTGTTCTTGGCAGCAGGCTTTACGGGCTCTCCTGTGACCAGGGGTCAGTGGAATGCACGTTGCAGGTCTCCGGGCGAATAAACCATGTATGTTCAGTCGTCTGTAGACTGTGTCTCTGGAGACAACTGTTCCAGTGGCTGCGGTAAGTTCCCGAGCAAGGCTACCTGCAGTACTCCGTGGCCGTCTGCGGGCTATGGTGGTGAGATATCGGTCTTCCTGTGGTGTTGTACACTGTGGACGTCCCGTACTGTACAGCCTGGACACGTTTCCTGTCTGCTGGAATCGTTGCCATAATCTTGAGATCACACTTTGTGGCACACGGCGGGCCCGTGCTACGACCTGCTGTGTTTAATCTGCCTCCAGTCTCCCTAGTATTCTACCCCTCATAACGTCATCAATATGTGCTCTTTGAGCCATTTTCAACACACAGTCACCATTAGCACGTCTGAAAACGACTGCTCACGTACTCGTTTCACCGTACCCAGACATGCACCAACACACCTCCGCGTATGTGGAATGCTTCCAGCGCCATCGTGCGACGACCGCAGGTCAAATGCACCACATGGTCATACCCCGAGGTCATTTAATGCCGCAAACCGCCCACCAGGGCGTTGTTTCACCATGTATCAGCATTATCCTTAATTTAAGAGCATGAGTGTATTCCTCCTATGTTACACCACATTCGAGACCACTTAATGGGAAGTCATCAAAAGGTAATCTCACTATACACGAGTTCTTCAATTTGAAACAAAATGTGATGGATTTAAGAATTAGTAACACTGATGATAATGCAGGTAGAGTGCACGACATAAAAAGTATTATAATTTCAGTTATTACAGTGCAGGAGTAACTGCAAATAAAATATTATGTAACATTACCTAAAGCAGTTAATAGGGTAATAGGTTAACTATTCAACTGAACGGTGTATCATAGATGCATAGAGGAGTTTCTAGAGAACATCTCCTAGGATGCCACGCACTGGAAACCCACTTAACCTTACACATGAAAAGCACCGACTCGACAGACTCTATTTCAGTCAAAGACAATTGGGCGGCAATAAAAAAATAGTGTTGTGTGATGTACTTAATTAGCCTATTCTAAATACCTGAAGCGATTTATGAAGTTCGACGTAGCTTTACAGAACCACACAGCCATATCATGACCCAAAAAATGTCTATTTTTAAGACGATTTGGCTTTATATCATCTGCGCAAGAAGAATGTTCAACATATCGTGAACCACCTCTGCGAAGATACTTCGGAAACAAAGACGGTAGTGGTATTCCGCTCATTTTATATGTTAACGGTCACGCTTTTGATACTTTTTTCCCTACTAACGAGTTACATTTGGTAACTATATGTGACCAGAACTGTACTTAGTTATCCATTCTTCAGTAAGCATTACGTGAGTTACGTATCGATATTGTACAAAGTTGACGTGCTCAGAATTACGCTTGGTAATGATAGTGTTATGGTCAGTATTCAGCACAGGTACCGGTTCTTTAGTAAGCATGATCTGAGGGTACTTGCTAGGCAGCCGAAACCCGTAATTAGCAAGCAGAAGTACTTTATTGCAATCAAGATCCTTAAAATTTTCCACTGGTAATAACCGTATTTTGATTACTTTGGCTATCGAAACTAAGATGTCAGATAAGATGCGGAGAAGAATTTTCTAATGGGGATGGCTTTCCCTTGATTGCGACGGATTGTGACGAGTGTTGGTAGAGTGCAGATGCTATCACTGATAGCGGCCTCATGTTGTCAATTGAAATCCGTAAAATCACAAAGGAAGTAACTTTGAATGGTGAACAAATGTTTTACATTTCACTGAAATGTAGATCACATCAGACGAAAAAGCTTACACCACTCCAATGCGTCATCGCTCGCCGTTGTAGTGGTAAGTAGGCCTACGATACCTATCCTGCTGCAGATATTCCCAGTACTGTTTACATAATCTTGGATTGCTTCATGGTCCTGACAGAAAGATTAAACGTGATGGAAGTGGAGATGTCGATGGTGAATGGTGCCAGACAGTGTTTGAACATCACGGATTTAAATGAATAATGTCCCATGTGGCACAAGATTTTATACAGACATCGTTATATGTCCATGAGTAATGCTTGCTTAGGCATTTTGTCACCCACAGTTGCTGTGAGTGCATAGAGATTACATTGGTATGACAAGTGATCTGAAATAGTGAGTCCCGCGCAATCTCCTGTAAATCTGGTGTTACGCACATATCGATTTGATTGCACAGGCCAACGAAAAACGTTTTTTGAAAAACCTTTTTTTTTACTTTTATAGCTGATCTTTATAGACTTTTTTGAGCTGAATCTAAATCTAGCCTTAGTATTTTTGTATCACCCATAGTTTTCGAGCAATATGCAATATAGTATAAAATCCTATGGTATACGGTAAACGGGGAAACTAGTGAAACGCTTTGTTACAACATAAACATGGTTTGTATTTACACTAAGCCACTTAAAACAATGATATGTGTTAATAGAGGTTTCACTAGTCAGCTGGAATAGGTTTGTATTTTCTTTCTCTTTTTTCACTGAAGCTTCTTGTGTAGCTTTTTGTACAGCGAGTCGCCTGCTGAACTTCTCGGTGAAGTGACCAACAGTAGTCCCCCATCATGTTGGTGTTCCAGCGGCCTTGGTACCGTTTTTCCATCGCTTTAATATCCTGGTGAAAACGCTCTCCTTGCTCCTCACTAACATCTTCCATATTGTCTGGGAAGTAATCAAGGTGACTGTTCCAAAAGTGAACTTTCAGGCTCATTAAACGTCCTAAAGTTTTAAACTTCTTTAAAATTGTAGCTATAACAGAAACATACTCGTATTATTGGACTTTTTCATGTAATAAGAACTTTGTAACGACTTGCTTGAATGATACCCATGCTTCTTTCTCTTTTAAGGTCATTGTGGATTCAAAGTTAATACAAAACATCAATTTTCTAATGTTAGGTCCGACAAAGACGCCTTCTTTTAGCTTAGCTTCTGAAAGGTGTGGATACTTCTGGCAGAGATACTTAAAACATGGTCCATCTTTAGGCAAAGCCTTTACGAACTGTTTCATTAGGCCTAACGTTATATGTAAAGGTGGTAGGAGTACGTTTTTTGGATCTACAAGGTTTTTGCGTAGAATGTTCTTCTCACAACGTTTAAAAGATTACCTCAAAGGCCAGTTCTTTCTGCACCAGTGTTGATCCCTAGCCCTACTGTCCCATTCACACAAGAAACATGGAAATTTGTTACAGCCACCTTGCTGACCAAGGAGCATGCATGTTTCTTTTAGATCGCCACATATCATCCAATCATAAGCAGAATAGCCTATTTTATTTAGAACTATTTCTAGGTTTTCATAGCTTTCTTTCATATGTACGGAATGTCCAACAGGTATAGATGCATACATGTGACCATTGTGTAATAAAAGAGCCTTTAAACTTGTTTTGGATGAATCAATAAACAGCCTCCAGTCTTCCTTTTTGTATGCAATACCAAACTCATTCGTCAGACAGGGAATGTCTAAGCAGTACACTAAAACTTGGAAAATTGCTGCTCTCTCTTTCTATACACGAATATGCTGGCTTGAACTGCCAATAAGTTATTTTCTTTTAATCTAGAGCCACGCAATTCAGCCTAACCAAATCGTTAAGCTCGGTCTCAGTAAAGAATTTGGGCTCTAGACTTTCTGTATTACAGTGGAAATCATCAGCATCTGGTTCATCTAAATCACATTGTAATCAGAAAATACTTTTGTTGGAATAGAATTTAAATCATCTCATGGTTCAGGAACCGGTAAATCTGCACCATGCCCTACTGGTCGGATGGCGGACGGAAGGTTAGGGTAGCTTATTACCATCATGATGATCTCTCCATTGGCAAAAGATTCCGGAATAGTCCCCTATTCGGATCTCCGGGAGGGGACTGCCAAGGGGGAGGTTACCATGAGAAAAAGATTGAATAATCTACGAAAGGATAGCGTTCTACGAGTCGGGGCGTGGAATGTCAGAAGCTTGAACGTGGTAGGGAAACTAGAAAATCTGAAAAGGGAAACGCAAAGGCTCAATCTAGATATAGTAGGGGTCAGTGAAGTAAAGTGGAAGGAAGACAAGGATTTCTGGTCAGATGAGTATCGGGTAATATCAACAGCAGCAGAAAACGGTGTAACAGGTGTAGGATTCGTTATGAATAGGAAGGTAGAGCAGAGGGTGTGTTACTGTGAACAGTTCGGTGACCGGGTTTTTCTAATCAGAATCGAAAGCAGACCAACACCGACAACGATAGTTCAGGTATACATGTCAACGTCGCAAGCTGAAGATGAACAGGTAGAGAAAGTGTATGAGGATATTGAAAGGCTAATGCAGTATGTAAAGGGGGACGAAAATCTAATAGTCATGGGCGACTGGAATGCAGTTCTACGGGAAGGAGTAGAAGAAAAGGTTACAGGAGAACATGGGCTTGGGACAAGGAATGAAAGAGGAGAAAGACTAATTGAGTTCTGTAACAAGTTTCAGCTAGTAATAGCGAATACCCTGTTCAGGGATCACAGGAGGAGGAGGTATACTTGGAAAAGGACGGGAGATGCGGTAAGATTTCAATTAGATTACATCATGGTCAGACAGAGATTCCGAAAACAGATACTGGATTGTAAGGCGTACCCAGGGGCAGATATAGACTCAGATCACAATATAGTAGTGATGAAGAGTAGGCTGAAGTTCAAGACATTAGTCAGGAAGAATCAATACGCAAAGAAGTGGGATACGGAAGTACTAAGGAATGGCGAGATACGTTTGAAGATCTCTAACACTATAGATACAGCAATGAGGAATAGCGCAGTAGGCAGTACAGTTGAAGAGGAATGGACATCTCTAAAAAGGGCCATCACAGAAGTTGGGAAGGAAAACATAAGTACAAAGAAGGTAGCTGCGAAGAAACCATGAGTAACAGAAGAAATACTTCAGTTGATTGATGAAAGGGGGAAGTACAAACATGTTCCGGGAAAATAAGGAATACAGAATTTCAAGTCGCTGAGGAATGAAATAAATAGGAAGTGCAGCGAAGCTACAACGAAATGGCTGCAGGAAATTGTGAAGACATCGAAAAAGATATGATTGTCGGAAGGACAGACTCAGCATACGGGAAAGCCAAAACAACCTTTGGTGACATTAAAAGCAACGGTGGTAACATTAAGAATGCAACGGGAATTCCACTGTTAAATGCGGAGGAGAGAGCAGATAGGTGGAAAGAATACATTGAAAGCCTCTATGAGGGTGAAGATTTGTCTGATATGATAGAAGAAGAAACAGGAGTCGATTTAGAAGAGATAGGGGATCCAGTATTAGAATCGGAATTTAAAAGAGCTTTGGAGGACTTACGGTCAAATAAGGCAGAAGGAATAGATAACATTCCATCAGAATTTCTAAAATCAGTGGGGGAGGTAGCAACAAAACGACTATTCACGTTGGTGAGTAGAATATATGAGTCTGGCGATATACCATCTGACTTTCCGAAAAGCATCATCCACACAATTCCGAAGACGGCAAGAGCTGACAAGTGCGAGAACTATCGCACAATCAGCTTAACAGCTCATGCATCGAAGCTGCTTACAAGAATAATATACAGAAGAATGGAAAAGAAAATTGAGAATGCGCTAGGTGACGATCAGTTTGGCTTTAGGAAAAGTAAAGGGACGAGAGAGGCACTTCTGACATTGCGGCTAATAATGGAAGCAAGGTTAAAGAAAAATCAAGACACTTTCATAGGATTTGTCGACCTGGAAAAAGCGTTCGACAATATAAAATGGTGCAAGCTGTTCGAGATTCTGAAAAAAGTAGGGGTAAGCTATAGGGACAGACGGGTCATATACAATATGTACAACAACCAAGAGGGAATAATAAGAGTGGACGATCAAGAACGAAGTGCTCGTATTAAGAAGGGTGTAAGACAAGGCTGTAGCCTTTCGCCCCTACTCTTCAATCTGTACATCGAAGAAGCAATGATGGAAATAAAAGAAAGGTTCAGGAGTGGAATTAAAATACAAGGTGAAAGGATATCAATGATACGATTCGCTGATGACATTGCTATCCTGAGTGACAGTGAAGAAGAATTAAATGATCTACTGAACAGGATGAACAGCCTAATGAGTACACAGTATGGTTTGAGAGTAAATCGGAGAAAGACGAAGGTAATGAGAAGTAGTAGAAATGAGAACAGCGAGAAACTTAACATCAGGATTGATGGTCACGAAGTCAGTGAAGTTAAGGAATTCTGCTACCTAGGCAGTAAAATAACCAATGACGGACGAAGCAAGGAGGACATCAAAAGCAGACTCGCTATGGCAAAAAAGGCATTTCTGGCCAAGAGAAGTCTACTAATATCAAATACCGGCCTTAATTTGAGGAAAAAATTTCTGAGGATGTATGTCTGGAGTGCAGCATTGTATGGTAGTGAAACATGGACTGTGGGAAAACCGGAACAGAAGAGAATCGAAGCATTTGAGATGTGGTGCTATAGACGAATGTTGAAAATCAGGTGGACTGATAATGTAAGGAATGAGGACGTTCTACGCAGAATCGGAGAGGAAAGGAATATGTGGAAAACACTGATAAGGAGAAGGGACAGGATGGTAGGACATCTGCTAAGACATGAGGGAATGACTTCCATTGTACTAGAGGGAGCTGTAGAGGGCAAAAACTGTAGAGGAAGACAGAGATTGGAATACGTCAAGCAAATAATTGAGGACGTAGGTTGCAAGTGCTACTCTGAGATGAAGAGGTTAGCACAGGAAAGGAATTCGTGGCGGGCCGCATCAAACCAGTCAGTAGACTGATGACCAAAAAAAAAAAAAAAATTACCTTCTTGTTTCTCGAATTGTGACCAGTAATATGAACACCGCAAAAATAGCAATAATCGGAATGATTTCTTGGCTCCCTCCATATCATAAGAACAGCAAATCTAAATGCTTTTTTCTCCTTTTTGGACTATTTTCTCAGATCTTCAACGCACAAGTAACATATCTTACATGGCACCCAAGATTTATCTTGATCACCAAGTTTAGATCCAAGTATGATAGATAAACGTTTTTCACAAAGTCTGTAATGTTTCTTTGGTGTTTCTTAATCACAAATTCACCACAAATATAACAAAAACAGTCAGTAGAGTTTTTACAAACACGATTAGACATTGTACTGCGCGCATGTACAGGAAACGGGAAACTGAGATTAGATTGACAGAAAAAACACACCATCTGCTAACACAAAAATAGAATCGACCTCTTTTGCCAGAAATGTTTTTCAGCAGTGCTACCAACATCATCTACATTCATTACACCTCCTTTTTAAATTACTTTAACTGCATAAAACTGTTAAACTCTTTTAAAAAATGGCTTAATTTAATAAATATAATTGTAAAATGTGAATAATGGTTGGTGATACAGTATTTTAAGTATCATATTTGGATTTCCCACCCTAAAAAACAAAAAATAACGTATTTTCAGCAAAAAAGTTTTTCCATCATTGGCCGAAGTTATAAATATGATACGTATACCAGTCCAACAGGAGATCACAGGGCCTCAATAGCAAAGTCAATTTTTTTCCAAGTAAGTTCAGTATTTATGTGCTGGTCAACATACCTCTTCTCTGGCCTATTATTTCGTTAAAAGAACACTAAGTGATCAAAAGTATCCGGGCACCACAAAACATATGTTCATCATATTAGGTGCATTGTTCTGCCACCTACTGCCAGGTACTCCACATCAGCTACCTCAGTAGCCATTAGACATCGTGAGAGAGCAGAATGGGGCTCTCCGCGAAACTCACGGACTTCGAACGTGGTCATGTGATTGGATTTCACCTGTATCATACGTCTGTACACGAGATTTCCAATCTTCTAAACATCCCTAGGTCCACTGTTCCCGAAGTCACAGTGAAGTGGATATATGAAGGGAAATGTACAAAACAAAAGCGTACCAGCCGACCTCGTCCGTTGACTGACAGAGGCCGCCGACAGTTGGAGAGAGTCGTAATGTGTAATAGACAGACATTTATCTAGAGAATCACACAGGAATTTCAGACTGCATCAGAATCCACTGCAAGTTCTATGGCAGTTAGGCGGGAGGTGAGTAAATATGGATTTCATGGTCAAGCGGCTGTTCGTAAGAAACACATACCAAGCGACGCCTCGCCTGGTGTAAGGAGCGTGAACATTGGACGATAGAACAGTGGAAAAAAGTTGTGTGGAGTGACGAATCACAGTACACAATGTGGCGATCCGATGGCAGGGTGTGGATATGGCGAATGCCCGGTGAACGTCATCTGCCAGTGTGTGTAGTGCCAACAGTAAAATTCGGAGTCGGTGGTGTTATGGTGAGATCGTGTTTTTCGTAGAGGGGATTTGCACCCTTGTTGTGTTGCGTGGCACTATCACGGCAAAGGCCTACATTGATGTATTAAGTGCCTTCTTGCTTCCCATTGCTTAAGAGCAATTCGGGGATGGCGATTGCATCTTCCAACATGATCGAGCACCTGTTCATAGTGCACGATCTGTCGCGGAGTGATTACACGACAATAACATCCCTGTAACTGACATTCCTGCACAGAGTCCTGACCTGAATCCTACAGAACACCTTTGGGATGTTTTAGAACGCCGACTTCATGCCAGGCCTCACCGACCGACATCGATACCTCTCCTCAGTGCAGCACTCCTTGAAGAGTGGGCTGCCGGACCCCAAGAAACCTTCCAGCACCTGACTGAACGTATGCCTGCGAGAATGGAGGCTGTCATCAAGGCTTAGAGTGGGCCAACACCATATTGAACTCCAGAATACCAATGGAGGGCTTAACGAATTTGTAAGTTATTTTCAGCCAAGTATCCAGATACTTTTGGTCGTATAGTGTTAATTAGTGTTTCACCAGAAGGAGTGTAGTGTCAGAAAATCTTACGAAGTGAAAGTGAAGCAGCTGAGTTTCACACGCTCCAGTGACGTTAAACTTGCAGACCCGTCTAACAAATAGGTGGGTGCTAGTCAGAGAATGAGTGGAGAGTTCCGTTTAGTTTTGTAAACGCAGGGCTCCGTATTGGTGTGAGGCCAAGGAATATATTGTAACTGTTATATCAAATACATGTGTAGGCTTTTATACTTAGTGTCTCAATACAGATAAATTTAGTAAAAGGCACTGAACACAAAATGGTAGTCAGAGTTCTAAAGAAGCATCTTGTTCATTATGCATTTCAAAGGAAGTTTAAATAGAACACATGACTGTAGCTAGCGTCTGAAGCTTTAATACTTTCGAGTAAAAAGAATAGTTTCTCGTTATAGCAGACCCTAGAAACTTCGGATATTTTTGTGACTTGTGCTGATTGTGGTAATGAACCAACCAGTATTGTTGTGTGTTAAATGAGTGACTTTGGTTTACTTACTATTCATGTGTGATTTTATCAACCTTTTTCTTGTCCTATGCTAGGTCACATCCAGAACTATGTTATAAAGTGTAGTCAATCTCCAGACAATTAATCAGTTGCAGTAGGACACTGTACTTTGAGGATATGGTTTCCCTGAAGGATTTCAGATCTGTTCAAAATAGCATTTACTAGATTTCTCAATGTTCCTCTCCAGTTCCTTCCTATACTGTTATTTGAAAGAAAGCTGTTGAAAACCTAGTAATGTGTATTCATTATTTAGTAACCTTATGTTCAACGAAACTACATGTTCAAATTGGACTGGCGACCACTACACTAATGTCACTGTACTACCTGACTTAATAATTCTAAACTCGTAACCTTCCGTATTCATAAGGGCCCAGCATACTAGTTCCCTTCCCTAAATTGGGACGACAAAGGGAAACATACAGGTATCTATTTGTTACGATCTTTACTAAATGAAGTTCGGAAACTAACCCCTAATTTCAGCAGCTGTTCTGTTATCAAAGTTATTGCAACATCAATGACACTGGTACATAACTTTTTAAATAAACGCAACACGATTAGTATTACGGAAATGTTCCTCGGAACGGGAAGCTCTAATAGCATTGTTCCGACTAGGAATGTTAAAAGCTCTCCATCAACTCCAAAACTGGCTAGCGCCTTGATAGTTACCTGGATAAGAAATAAACTCCTTACGGTCGATGAAGAACTTAATGTTCTGTTTTGAACTGTCCTTTAAGATGCCCACACTTTTGCTTAATCTGAATTGACACATACTTCATCTGAAAATAACAATAGATTATAAAGTGGATATGTTAGAATCGCTAAAAAAAAGATGCTTGTGGGCACAGTACAAAGAGATGGATCAGAAATTAGAAGTTTTGAAGAAACTTACCTATGTGTGGAGAAATCATTGAGCGATTTCCTTGTAGAATGAATTTTCACTCCACAGCGGACTGTGCGGTGATCTGAAACTTTGTCTCAGATTAAAACTCTGTGCCGGACCTGGACTCCAACATGGGACCTTTCTGCTTAGAAATCACGTATAACATGAGTAAGGGGAACATAGCGTAACAAAGATCTAAGTTAGAGTCAGGATATAATCAGAAGGAATTAGGAAAGATATAATGTTTAGGTAGTAAACAAAGATGAGAAACCTACAAAGAAAACCTAAATTAACATTCAGGATTATTATAGACTGAAATTTTCTTCAACATTTTGTTAGCGCTGCCTCTGCACAGTGTTGTCTTGAAAGAAAAATCGGCTTTAACAGCGTTCAAAGGGCAGGTACGCTAGCCTTTCTAGAAATACGTTTAACGGTCTCATTTTCCTCACGACGCTCGTGCCACTGAATACCGTTTTTCCTTATTTTTACGCCACCTGTGAAATTAGAAATGAATGAGACTATGGATTCTGTGAGAGTAAGCGGACGAATTAAAAGTTTGTCGTGATAGCGTTTTCATTTAGCACTCGCTGCAGCGCGGACGGGGATTCCGTCGCTGGAGTCTTTTTCGGCAGCCAACTCTGCTAATGGTTCGCTGGCCTAACTGGCTAGGAAGGACCCGTCGTGCCGCCCGGCTTTCGTCATTAGCAACCCTGAAAGGAAATCCCAATAAGAGCTCTCCTGCACTACGAGCCAGCTTGAATGCGGCTCTCCCTTCTTTTCTTTTTTCCCATTTTTAATAATTCGCTGGGAGCCACGCTAGCTCGCAGCGACGAGAAGGGCAGCTCCTTCCTCTTTTTTTTTTATCCCAGAGAGTTTTTTTGATTCTAAATTAGTAATTTCGGAGATGGTCGGCAGTGGTGATACACTTTTCTCTCTCTCTGTTTCCCTCTCTCAGTCTCTCTCTCCCATCCGCTTCCGACTGCCACAAACACGACTCGCCACGGGCAGAAACGCCGGCAAGTTGGCGGGCGATGTTTCACGGGCAAGCGCGCTCGTGGACTAGTAGTCGCCTATTAAAAGTTTCTGCGGGAACCGAAACTTTGGTCAACGGAAGATCACACCTCCAAGAGCAGTGCCCTTCTGTGCGCGGCAGTTCTGCAGAGGACCGCATTCGCACCGCCAACACGCCCTCCACCTTCAGTTCCTCCCTCCTTTACATCTTCTCTCTCCCTCTCATCGCCGTAGACATTGCCACTGTTTCTCCGGTCTTCTGTCCTCAAATATTCCCTGTATGTTCAAGATAAAAGCTACCCCTTCCAGTTAGTTAGATGTGGTTTTACTCTTTTCAACTCTCCAGTCTTCCGATCACGTTACCAGTAGGTTTGTGATATTATTCTATGGTATTCTCCATTCTCTTCGTCAACAGTTCGAACGTGGCCACTCGTTCTATTTCTGACAAACTGCTTCAGGAGGCTGACGATGATGATGATGACGACAACGGGTATTTTAGGGCAGCTGGTGAAAATATATTAAAAATAACAAGAAGTTTTTAAATCTAGATGTATGAAAAATATGAATTGAAAATTCGACACCAAATTTTGAGACACATAAAAATAAACCGTAAAATGGATGTAAATTTCAGCAGAATCACTAGATACAGTGAAAAAAGGGGTCTGGGGGAGGTTTGGGGGGGGGGGGGGAGGGGCGAAGGGTGACCAAGACATTCTGAGTCACATAAAAAAAAACACACCCAATATTTACGGAACGAGTGCTGTCGTCCCACCGATCCTTGAGCAACTAACCACACTTACGGTATTATCAGTCAAGATGATGGGCAGTTCGTGTGGCAGACGAGAGTCTGCTCTTAGGCCGTCCCATTTTGTAAGATAAGGAGAGCATCCTGCACTTATTGCATAAAACATGGGGCAAGACAAAATTCAGGTAGAGTTCCAAGCCAATCAGAACCCACAGGGAAACGTACTGAGTGAGTTCTTGTGAAGTCCAGGATACAACAATGGAAGTGTTTCAGCCTATGGTTAGATTATGTTTAATAAATTGTACCATACAGACAAATGAGCCAATAACAAAGATTTCAGAATTGTGGAGGACATTGCCAAAGCCGATAAATGGCGTAACTTATGTGGACCGTTAAAGGACGCAGACAGTTTATTTACGAGAGGAGATCAGGCGAAAGCGAGCTTCAACGGCAATAGTACAGGGTGTCCGAAAAGACTTTCCCTGATTACATAAATTGATAACTCAGGCTACAAATATGAAACGTGTGTCGAATTGTTTACAACTATCAAAGTTTTTTTCTGTTTTAGATTCGCAGTACGTAAGTAGTGGATGAGGTGCAGTGCCCAAAAAGCCATGTTAACAGATCAGGAGAAGGCACAGTGTGTCCTGTGGTACCATGAGACACGATCACCAACCACAGCGCAGAGACACTTCCAGACAACATTTGGAAGGAATCCATCAATGTCAAGAGCATCAAAGCCTGGTATGAGAAGTTCAAGAAAACAGGATCGGTTGCTGACCTTCCGAGGTCTGGTCGACCAAGAACCTCAGCAGACAGGGTGGAAGCTGCAAGACGGTCTTTTCTGCCAAGTCAGAAGAAATCGGTGCGCAGGGCCTCACGTGAATTACAGATGCCAAAAGCGCTCTCCATGACATTTTACACAAACGTTTATTGTTTCGTGCATACAAAGTGCTAATCGTTCCGGCCTTGTTGCCTAATGACAGTACACGTCGATGTGACTTTGCGGTCGAAATGCTATCACGTATTGAGGAGGATGATGGTTATCTCAGACGAATTGCCTTTTCCGACGAAGCAACCATTTTTGTCAGTGGAGTAGTTAATCGCCATAATGTGCGAATTTGGGGTTCACAACCCCCTGGTGAGGTTATGGAGTGCACCAGAGGCAGTCCAAAGGTGAATGTTTGGTGCGCGCTATTGCACGATCGAATTATCGGGCCATTCTTCTTCGCTGAGGCTACCATCAGATCTGCAGTGTATCTGGACATGTTGCAACTGTCTGCTGTTCCTCAGCTGCTTCAGTATCACCCCGATGTCTTGTTTCAGCAAGACGGTGCACCGCCTCATTGGGGTTTGGACGTCCGTGCCTATCTCGATATGACATTTCCTGGACGATGGATTTGTCGTGATGGGCCAACGGTTTGGCCTCCACGCTCCCCTGACATAACACCATTAGAATTCATTTTATGGGGTTATGTCAAGGACGACGTCTACCGAACACGTGTACCAGATCTTGAAAACCTGCAGCAACGGATAACCACAGTCGTTGAATCGATCCCTCCAGTGATGTTGGCTAATGTGTGGACGGAAACTGAATGTCGCCTAGATGTGCTACGTGTTACCAAGGGTGCTCATGTGGACGTTTACTGATGTGTGAAAAGAACTTTGATAGTTTGTAAACAATTAGGCACTAGTTTCCTATTTGTATCTTACCTCTAGCCTGAGTTATCAATTTATGTAATCAGGGAAAGACTTTTCGGACACCCTGCACAATCTGACCGCGAGTATGAATGGTCAGCTTGGAACAACAGTAACACATCACGAGTTGGGAGAGGCCGAAATGATCGAGGAAGGTACTCGCAGAATCAGGAAAGTAACGACGAAAGAATGGAAAGAGAGGAACAGAGGGACGATATTAAGGTACGACCACCGGAAAAATTCGGAAAAGCATATGTGATTATCTGTACACAAACTAAACGAGACTCAAGACCAACTATTTGTCGTCGGCAAAGAGAAAATTGTTTTGGACACTACGGTCCAGATGACCGAAGCAGATATGACAACAGGAAAGATAAAAGGAGAAACCATGTATCACAGACATTTTCAGCAACACAGGGTGGTGTACGAAGTAGGGCGAGCGGCAACAATGAATACCGATGGAGTAGTCAGTATTGTCAACAGTATACAGGGTGTTACAAAAAGGTACGGCCAAACTTTTAGGAAACATTCCTCGCACACAAAGAAAGAAAATATGTTGTGTGGACATGTGTCCGGAAACGCTTACTTTCCATGTTAGAGCTCATTTTATTACTTCTCTTCAAATCACATTAATCATGGAATGGAAACACACAGCAACAGAACGTACCAGCGTGACTTCAAACACTTTGTTACAGGAAATGTATAAAATGTCCTCCGTAAGCGAGGATACATACATCCACCCTCCGTCGCATGGAATCCCTGATGCGCTGATGCAGCCCTGGAGAATGGCGTATTGTATCACAGCCGTCCACAATACGAGCACGAAGAGTCTTTACATTTGGTACCGGGGTTGCGTAGACAAGAGCTTTCAAATGCCCCCATAAATGAAAGTCAAGAGGGTTGAGGTCAGGAGAGCGTGGAGGCCATGGAATTGGTCCGCCTCTACCAATCCATCGGTCACCGAATCTGTTGTTGAGAAGCGTACGAACACTTCGACTGAAATGTGCAGGAGCTCCATCGTGCATGAACCATATGTTGTGTCGTACTTGTAAAGACACATGTTCTAGCAGCACAGGTAGAGTGTAGCGTATGAAATCATGATAACGTGCTCCATTGAACGTAGGTGGAAGAAACTAAAATGAGCTCTAACATGGAAATTAAGCGTTTCCGGACACATGTCCACATAACATCTTTTCTTTATTTGTGTGTGAGGAATGTTTCCTGAAAGTTTGGCTGTACCTTTTTGTAACACCCTGTATAACTTTTTCCCTCCAGATTGAGAGTAAAAAAGACTAAAAATGCCTTAAAAGAACTAGATACTAAATTTTTATTCAGAAGCATAGAAATGACTATGAAACGCCACTCACTCGAGATATAGACTACATAAATAACATATTTTTTACTAACCTTACCTAAACTGGATAAGGATGTCGTCTTCATCATTTTCGCGATCGTCCTCATGGGAAAGAGAAGCTGCAGTGGAAGGTGATGGTCTCGATTTTGTAACCTCCCCGCAAAAATAAAAGAAAGTTAAAGGAATTGAATAGAATTGCAAATAGTGCCAAATGTTAGCTTCCCACAGTAATAAAAGTCAATGATAATAACAATGTGGAAAAATGTTAAATCCTCACAAAATTAACGTTAAGATCAACCTCATAAATTTTACAAGGGCAGCTGCGCTGACCTTAGGCCCTGTGCAATAATTAATCTGATAAATTGATTCTGGGAGGAAAAGCATAGGAAATATTGTTTTAATTGGAATGATTCTTTTCTTAAAAACGATTGCTTTGAAAACAAAATTATTATTGGGGCATTTCTTGAACAAATTAATTACAATTAACATACATTACATTATCAGACGTGCGCAATGCTGCTTCATTACCTTATTTAACAATATACCTCGTCCCGAACCTTGACCAGAGACCCATGTCGACGCCCGCCGACTCCTCACACACATCTCCGACTCGTAACTGAGTCCAACACGCAACAGCGTCCAACTCGGAACTACAACTCGCGACTCCCTACACGCAACAACTGAACTCTCGCGCGGTCAAGCACAGACTAGCAACGATAAACAACTCTCTGGTCAGAGATTCTGTCATGCCTCGCCATCGCTGCTACTGAATACATACGCGTTTCATAACCCTCCACTGGGGGGGGGGGGGGGGGGGGCAAAAATTTGGCAGCGATGGTGAGTCATTTGGACTTGCCATGAGCAACAAATTTTTTCTTAACTAATTAACTTTACAATCACAGAATATTCAGATGTAGATCATGAAGTAAATGTGGTGCACATGCACTGAGTACAAAATATATGTACAATGAGTACAAAACAAATGACATAAGTGCACATGCACTGAAAAACTCTTTAGCATTTTCACAACAAATATACATAATGGCAAAGAAATCATGTTGACAATTGATATAAGTTCACATGCACTGTAGTTCAGAACATATCAGCAAATCAAAATGTACATACAATGAGTAGTAATCATGTTAGAAAAATGACAAAAGTGCACTCGCGCTGAAATTCAGAATGTATCAGAAATCACAAAATGTATATACAATTAGTAGAAATCATGTTAGAAAAACGACAAAAGTGCACACATACTGTAGTTCAGAATATATCAGCAAATCGAAATGTACATACAATGAGTAGTAATCGTGTTAGAAGATAACAAAAGTGTACTCGCACTGCAGTTCGAAAAAAAAATGTATAGGCCATGAATACAAATGATGTTAGCAAAAAATGATTTTCACTATGTTACAAGAATTTGGATAGGAAAAGGAAGGATTGCATCATGGTTGTAGCGCTTTAGGTTGCACGCAGCTGCACTGAAAGTCCATATCTTTCCACAGAAGTACAACACCAAGTGAGACAATCTGAAGTTCTTTCCCAGAAGTATTTATCAGCGTATCCAAGACACTGAAATGTCGTAGTAATATTCCATGTTATCATTTTGCAGTACATCAGGTACACCAAACAGTGGGACCATAATAACGTCTCCATCGCTCACGATGGTGGACAGCATGTCGTGTCAACACCACACTCTTACAAGGCACACCAACGTAGAATTAGTGCAAAAACCAAATATAGTGCTCCATGATCAAGAGGATATACAGTACAAATGGATATTACAGTAATTCAGGATAGTTAGGTCAGAAAGTGAAGGACATTAAGTCACATACTAGTCTTAATTGGGAATTGCATTAGTAGTTTGCGGCATTCATAGCCCAGTTATTGAACATTTCTGTACCATGTATGTAGTATTACAGAGAAATGTTCATTAATTGATTTACAGACAACATTGACATTGGTCATTTCAATACCGTAAACAGTAGCGTTCATTTCCCAGTTACAAAGCATAATCAGTAGCATTCATTTCCTTGTTACAAAGCATAATTAGTAGCATTCATTTCCTAGTTACAAAGCATTATTAATCATTGGTCATTTAAATACAGTAATCATCTCAATACAGTAATCAGTAGCATTCTTTTCCTAGTTACAGAGCATAATTAGTAGCATTCATTTCCTTGTTACCAAGCATAATTAGTAGCATTCATTTCCTTGTTACAAAGCATAATTAGTAGCATTCATTTCCTAGTTACAAAGCATTATTAATCATTGGTCATTTAAATACAGTAATTATCTCAATACAGTAATCAGTAGCATTCTTTTCCCAGTTATAAAGCATAATCAGTAGCATTCATTTCCTTGTTACAAAGCATAATTAGTAGCATTCCTTTCCTAGTTACAAAGCATTATTAATTAATCATTGGTCATTTAAATACAGTAATCATCTCAATACAGTAATCAGTAGCATTCTTTTCCCATTTACAAAGCATAATCAGTAGCATTCATTTCCTTGTTACAAAGCATAATTAGTGGCGTTCATTTCCTAGTTACAAAGCATTATTAATCATTGGTCATTTCAATACCGTAATCAGTAGCATTCATTATTCAAGTGACATATTATTCATAGCTGATCACCATTACTCAGAACTCTCTTAAACTGGTATCATTATTTGGGAGTGGTAATATATTTTTTTTAGCAATGCATTGCTTTGGGTGGTTATAGGGGAAAGCAAGGAAAAAAAATTTGCTTCTGGGTTGTTGCTGTAAATGAAAATGTGTAACGTCATTCGTCATGAGTCCGCTGTTGCAAGATTATGAAACAAGTAGAGTATATGTAATCACATTCATAAATGACATAGATTTAATGTACAACTGCTTATAGCGCATTAATTTCATAAATAATTTCTCCTGCAAAAATATACAAAAAATGGATTATTAAGCTGAAAGAAGAAATGCATTTTATGCTGAAAAGTAGTGAACTTCGAATTAACAGGTAGTGAAGTGTGTATAAAAATGTGTTCCATAGCTGTCCTTTCCAAAACCTTCCTTCATTATACTATGCAATATAACACCTGCTGTCAAAGCAAACCGCAACATATACTTAAACAACTACATAGCATAAATACATAACTTCAAAATATCCTCATCTGTAAAGAAAAAACTTCATTATCCATCACTTCAATATCATAACTCCATTATTATCATCACCTGTAAAGAAAAACTTCATTATCCATAGTAGCATATTCTTCATCATTATTCATCAGCATTCATTATCATCTGCAAAAAAAATCATTTCATTACTCATTACATAACTATTCCTTATCTCTAGCATATTTCATCACTAAAACTAAGATGTGTAGTTCTGTCTGACAGCCTGCATCAGTCGCCTTGTATTCTGAAAGAAAAAATTAGTTAAGACTGCTATTCTACGATGTGTATAGTATATTCTTGTTAATGCTTGTTAATCCTGATCCATTTACTCTTCATCACGAGGTTTGCATCTTCTTTCGTTCATTCCGAAGGTGAAATTCCCATTTCTATTTAATTTATTTCTTTTACACATCATTTCTTTCTGAAATTGATGAACAAAGATTAATGTCTTGCATTTACATCATATACTCACTTAATAATGACTGATTTATGATAACATAATTAAGCATACAGCATACCATGACAGAAAACGTAATATGAAAAAAAAATAGACAGTGTTCAAATGCAAAAATGTACACAGAATATCACAATGCAGCAGCAAAAAATGTAAAAGAGTCACGATGTTGAGATATCATAGGGCAAAAATGTCAGAGTCAACTAGTGTGTGTTATATCTTAATTATTTCACAGTGCATATAAACAAAATATGAAAACAATCGTACATACATAAAAAAATGATGACAAGAAATGTGACCTTCTTTGAGTTCACCTTGTATGTTGTGTAGTTAGTAGAGGCGAGAGTTAAAGACTTTAATGGAGAGAGAATTTAATAAAATTAATATGTCACTGGATAAAATTGCATAATTATTCATAAGATACGTAAGTTTCTCTGAAAAAAAAAATTGGCACAGTCTGATATGTGACGACAAGAAGAGCGACCTGCTAATCTTACCTTGCCGGGCACTTGCCAAGAAAAAATACGATAATCATCAATAAGTAGTCATATAAATATAATTGCAGAAGTAGTCATAAATGTGTAAATTCATCTGGAAAAATATGTACGGTCTGATGTGTAACGACAAGAAGAGCGACCTGCTAACCTTACCTTGCCTGGCACTTGCCAAGAAAAAATACGATAATCATCAATAATTAGTCATGTGAATATAATTGCATAAGTGATCATAAAAATTAGTAAATGGCATCATAGTATGTTAAATCTTAAAGTGTCTTCATTCAATAAAGGGTTTAATATTGGAGACATGGTGGTTGCCTTTACTTTTTCTGGTTCTCAGAGTTTCGACGTGTACAACATTGGGGTGAGGAATGCTGCGAATCCGATATGGACCTGCGTATAGAAGTTCAAATTTACTGCACTTACCTTATATTCTGCTGGATAAATAGCGTGTACGTACTAATATCTTCTGTCCAATGTGAAAGTCACGGCGTATACAAACTTGTTTTTTCTGTCTTCTCCGGCGCTCTGCGGCACGTTTGATGTTTTTCAGCGCAATGTTAATTATTTCATGGTGTCGTAGTCGACGAGATGTTGGAAAGTTTACTAATTCTGTAATTTTGTTAGGTGGTTCAACATTTTTCAGTATAACAGACGGAGATAGCATAGTAGATTCATTTGGTATGGAATTAATTACATCTTGGAATGAGAATATGTGTGTGTCCCAATCAATATGTCTTTTGTGGCAGTATATTCTGCACAGTTTACCAATCTCTTTCATTAATCGTTCACAAGGGTTCGAAGAAGCATGGTACTTGGATATATAGATCGGAGAAATGTTTCTAGCTCGTAACATACGTGTCCATATGGCGGAACGAAATTGAGATCCATTGTCAGAAATTACTTTCAACACATGCCCTACATGAAATAGAAAATGCTTTACAAATGCTTTCGAGACGGTTTTAGCAGTAGCTTTGCGTAACGGAGTGAAAGTAACAAAATTTTGAAGTGAGCTCAACAGCGACAAAGATGTAGCGAAAACCTCTATTAGTTCTCGGAATTGGACCAAAAATGTCTACAGCGGCCATTATGTCTCAATTTAACAGGTACAATGGGATATAATGGAGGAATATGTGAAGTTGTGTCTGACTTAGCTTTCTGGCAAATTTTACATGACGCTAAAACTCGTCGAATACGTTTCTCCATGTTGGTAAAATAACAGTTCTGTCTCAGTATAAGAAAACATTTTCTGGCTCCGTAATGTGCATAACTTAAATGAGTATACCAGATTAATTTGTTAACCAGTTCGTCAGAAATGCATAATAACCAATTGTTGCTGTCAGGACGAGAGCGGCGAAACAGAATGTCATTGCGTACAGTGTAATGGTTTCTAATGGTAGCATAATTCCTATCTTGCCATAGGTGTTTAATTTCTTTCCACACGTTGTCTTTACTTTGCTCTCGTGCTATGTCCTGTAATGACGATGAAATAAAATTTTCAAATGCAACTTGTTGAATGTACATGACGCTGAAATTTGGTTTACAGAAGTTGGTGGCGATGTCTTGCTGATTGCTGCTGAGAGAACGAGATAGTGCGTCTGCTACTACATTTTGTGTGCCGGGAAAGTGAACTATTGTAAAATTAAATTCCTGCAAGTAAAGTTTCCATCTGCTTAATCTGTCGTGAGTGAATTTAGCTGAAAGTAAAAATTGTATAGCTCTATGGTCTGTGTAGACAGTGGTATGTCTGCCATAAAGAAAGTGCCTAAATCTCGTACAAGCCCATAGTACACATAATGTTTCTAGTTCTGTAACGGAATAATTTCGTTCAGCAGGTGACAGAATGCGACTTGCAAATGCCATGTTTTTAATTACTGTAGAACCATCGTCTTCAATTTCCTGGAAAATATGTACACCTAAAGCGGTGTTAGAACTGTCGGTGGCAATGGAAAAATTTCTGGTAAGATCTGGGTGCGATAAAAGTGGTGCATTCAACAAAGCATGTTTCAGGTTCATAAATTCAGAATTTGCTTGCTTATCCCAGGACCAAATACTGTTTTTACCTGTCAATTGGCATAATCTAGGTGTGTCTAAAGCAGAATGATGAATAAATTTACGGAAAAAGTTAATTAAGCCCAAAAAACTGCGTAGTTGTTTTTTCGTTGTAGGAACAGTAATGTCACGTAGAGCTTGAAGTTTTTCCGGGTCAGGCGCAATGCCTTCTGCTGAAATTACGTGTCCTAGAAATTTTATAGAAGTTTTACCAAAGTGCGATTTACTAAGATTAACTGTGAGTCCTTGCGCATGAAAAGTTTGTAACAGACGTTCAAGAATCATATTGTGTTCAGACCAGTTAGCTTCTGCAATACGAATGTCGTCTACGTACGTCGTGATTCTGTCTTTAAGTTCTGTCGGAAGTATTGTGTTCAAACCGCGAATAAAAGCTGCAGAAGAAATAGTTAAACCGAATGGTAATATACAAAATTGATAACAATCACCAAAACACAGAAATGCTGTGTACTTTCTGCAATTCGGATGGAGCTGAATTTGCCAAAATCCCGATTTTAGATCTAATGTAGAATAAATAGCAGTACCGTGAAATTTCTGTAGAAGTTCCTCTAATGTCTGTGGTCCATCTGTTTCATTAATAATTATGTCATTGATGTGATGTGAATCAAGCACGAGGCGAAGTGAGCCATCTTTTTTCTTAACAATATGTAGCGGGTTTATGTACGGACTAACTGCCGGTTCAATAATTCCTTGGTCAAGCATATCCTGCAATTCTTTCTTAACTTTTTCTCGGTGGATGTATGGAATGGGATAATGCTTGGCTTTAAATGTATCGTGCTGTTTGACTTGAAATTCATACATAAAACCGGACATAGTACCAGGAATGTTGTCAAAAACTGGAGCTTGCTGTAAAAGAATTTTGTGTAGTTGACTGCGTTCGTCGTCTGTGTTTGCACAGCTCTGCTTAACTTTATCGTAAATCATCTGTATTACGTCATAGTCGGCTTCATCTGGAGTATTATCGTTATGCACATACGTATCTGTGAACACTGTGGAATTACAGTCTATGCCACGTGATACGGAAATGACCTCTGTACAATTAATTGTTTGTTCTTCTGCAGATAATGAGTGCTGAAATTCCAAAGCCAATTGTACATTCTAGTCCTTCAACATTAAATAGGAATTTTGAAAATCAATAACTGCGTCGTGTTGTACCAGAAAATTAGTACCTAGAATAACGTCTGTTGTCAATAACGGAATAATCCAAAAATTTGAGTGAAATGTGTGACCTGCAATGCAAAATGATAAATGTGTCTGTAATTTAACGTCTACTCCTTTACTCGATACTGCTCCCTTCGCTTTCGTTTTGCCTAATGGTAATGTAGGATAGGTATTCTCTTTGTTACACTCATTGAAAGTCTCTTCATTTATAACTGACATATGTGATCCAGAATCGATTACTGCTGAGAATTTCGATGAACCAATTTTAATTTCGATGACAGGGTGTGAAATAGTTTTCTGAACAACTGGTCTTTCCTGTAAAAGAGTGTCTCGGATGTCGTCAAAAGCAATAACATTTTCGTGAACAACATTCTGCGTGTCAAAAGTAGTGCTTGTGTTACTGGAAGATGCGACCTGTACAGTATCTAGTCAGATTCTGTCTGACGTGTTATTATTTTCTGGAGGATGTTGTGGCATTTCGACTATTTGAACTGTTCTATTATTTCTTCCAGACGCATTACGCTCTGGATGATATCTACTGTCTGGTTCATTCATGAGAATATGTTGTTGCTGATGTTCTTGCTGCTGAAAAGATCGACTGTTATTAAATGTACGCTGAAAATTGTGCTTATTTTTTTTACGTTTGTCATGATAGTCATTTGTATACGGCGCAGTGCGATAGCAATTGAAATAATGGGTTTTCTGTACGTAGTTATTTCTTTGCTGCTGTGCGTTACTATTTTTTGTAGCTGAGACTATACGTGCACGCGGTGAAACATTAAAGTTTGGTTGACCTTGTAGACTACATTGTTGATTAGGTATGCTAACCGGCTGACTTTCATGCTGTTGCGGAGAAAAACCTCTGTTGTTACAAAAAATGCGTTTGCTATTGCTGATAATTTTGTACATACTGATGATTATAATTTTTTATCTGTTATTAATATTACGGCGATAGTTGTCATTTCGGGAGTGTCTAAAGAGAAATGTTACTTTCGGTCAAATTTGTCATATTGGGTTTTCTTTACACTTTTCTTAATACTAGGTAGAGCAATAGTTAAAGAGCTGTTTTGATAGATATAAAGGATAGTAGAAGAAAAGGCACCAGTGCAGAAAACTAAAGATGAAACAGCACTACTACAGCTTGGGGCCCTATGCACGCTACGGCACATATTCATTAAAGCGTAATGAATCCCCTGAGGTCTATTACGCGCTGTAAATATACTTCAGCTTTTGTGATACAGGCAATGGCGGTAAAAATTCAGAAATAAATTGCTGTATCCATGCTAATTCTAATTTCTGCATTACAGGTAATGCTGTTGAAAGTACAAAATTAAATTGTCGTATACAGTTCAAATCGTGTATCTGTGCTCTGTCATTATTAAGTTTCTTAGATTTTCCTACGGATAAAAATTGCTCGTAATCTACGTTCTCGTCACTGAATTTGAGAAAACGTTCAGGTTTGTGTGAGAATCTGTTTGTCTGTGTCATTTCGGATTTCAAGTCGCGTAGCTTTTAGGATTTTAAGTTGCGTAATCTCTGTACATTGCTTAAGTTACACTGGCTGTACGAGCGTGAGAAATGTTCTGAATGGCGCGTATGCTGTGCTGTGTTATTGAGTGAAACATTTTTCATCTCTGTTACTTCTTGCTGTAAACTTGACAATTTTCTACGTAATGTGTTATTAGATGAATCGATCTCATTGATTGTCTGTTGTAGATTTTGAAATTCAGGTGTTTGATTAAATGAAACAAGTAAGGTATCGTCTGATTTGCTGTCATTATTACTTTCAATAACGTCAATACGACTGGCCAATTCATCATATTTTTCAGTCAGTATTTTTACCTGATCATCGGTTTTAGTGTCACAAGCATTAATTTGTTTTTGAATTTTACGTGTGGTTTCGTTCAGTTTTTTAACATCAGCTTTGACGACATCGGAATCCTGTGTTAGTTCTAATTGTTCGAATCTGTCTGTCACTGTCTGAATATCTGCTGTGTGTGTATCTGTTTTTGATTTAAGATCAGAAATTTCATCACGTAATTCGGCGTTCAACTGTTCGATGGCATTAATTTTGTCCGATACTGTAGCAATATTGTTGTCTACGTATGTTTTTGCCTTCGCAAACATTTTACGTTTATCTTCTTGTCTCTGTGCAGTGATTGTTTCCATGACGTGACGTTTTACTTTATTTTGATCCTGTATAAATTTGTGGAAACGCGTATCACTGTTTTGTATGTGGTGATTAAAACGTTCGTCAATCTGAGTGTTCTGTTAGTCGAATTTCGCGTCTATCTTTGCGTCCATTGTGCGCGAAAGTTCTGCTGTCATTAATTTAAACTCGTCGCGTAGTTGTGTTGCCTTTTCAGAGCATTGTTTACCGACTGCGCTAATTTCCTCTCTAAGTGTTTCTGTTGTAGCTGTTTGCATATCCCTTAATTCTTGAGCAACAGATCTAATTTCTTCGCTGCTTTTTCTTGAACAAGCCTCAATTTCCTCGCGTAACTGTTCCTTAGTGTCATGACACTGCGCGGCCACGGCTGTAATCTGCTCGCTAAGCTGTCTGGAATTGTTGTCTAATTTTTCATTAAAGTGTTGTTTGAGATTTTCGATGTCTTGTTTGTTCTGTTCTCTAAGTTGTTTGAAATTTTCATCATTGTTGTCTAGTTTTTCATTAATTTTATTAAGTTGTTTCAAATTTTCACTAAATTGTTGTTGTAGCAATTTTGCCATAATTTGTTCCAAGTCAAAATTAGCATTTCTATTCTCTGTGCTGTTTAGTGCCGCACCTGCAATTGTCGCCTTTTGTGTGACCATTTGGTCATTCTGTAAATTACAAAAAGGTTTGCCAGTCGAATGTACACTGGCAGTCACTATTTCGGAATTAAATAAATCTGACGCTTTCTGATTAAACAGTTCGTTTATATTAGACAAATTTGTCTGTTCATTACTTAAATCATGCAAACCGGGTGTGTTAAGCTGGGCAGCGCTCATTACAACAGAACGTCCCGCATCATCAATTGTCGTCAAATTAACAGAGGACACAATTGAATTCGTCTGTTCATCATTAAGACAAAAATCATCATTAGTGGTTGGAACGCACTGATTGTCAGTGAACGCAGGATTGTCATTATTACAGTGCGTGTCACAATTACTATCGGTCAAGTTGTTTAATTCGGTTATTTCACTCATTATGCCTCGCGATGCACTATTAATAGTCTTTCGCGGCATTTTTACAATAGTCACAATTATTCACAAATGAAATAAACACAATGTAAAAAGCAACAAACACAAATACAACAGAGCAACGAATTGCCGATAATCTGAGGAAAGAAAATCACAAAATTAGTGAAAGCGTTGCGCAAAATACGCTAATTATATTTTAGTAAATAAGAGCAGATATCTGGCTACTTTTCAGAAGATTCTCAAAGAAATACGATCCTGGTCCGGATGTCGCCAAGTGTAACCTCCCCGCAAAAATAAAAGAAAGTTAAAGGAATTGAATAGAATTGCAAATAGTGCAAAATGTTAGCTTCCCACAGTAATAAAAGTCAATGATAATAAAAATTTGGAAAAATGTTAAGTCCCCACAAAATTAACGTTAAGATCAACCTGATAAATTTTGCAAGGGCAGCTGCGCTGACCTTAGGCCCTGTGCAATAATTAGTCTGATAAATTGTTTCTGGGAGGAAAATCATAGGAAATATTGTTTTAATTGGAATGATTCTTTTCTTAAAAACGATTGCTTTGAAAACAAAATTATTATTGGGGCATTTCTTGAACAAATTAATTACAATTAACATACATTACATTATCAGACGTGCGCAATGCTGCTTCATTACCTTATTTAACAATATACCTCGTCCCGAACCTTGACCAGAGACCCATGTCGACGCCCGCCGACTCCTCACACACATCTCCGACTCGTAACTGAGTCCAACACGCAACAGTGTCCAACTCGGAACTACAACTCGCGACTCCCTACACGCAACAACTGAACTCTCGAACTCTCGCGGGGTCAAGCGCAGACTAGCAACGATAAACAACTCTCTGGTCAGAGATTCTGTCATGCCTCGCCATCGCTGCTACTGAATACATACGCGTTTCAATTTATGTACTTCAGTTGTCCTAATTGTTCTGAAAACTGACTCAGGAAATATGTAATTATAGCAGCACCGATTCTTTCTACGAAGACATGCACGAATCCCTAATACGGCGTTTACTATATCTGTACGCATTCGATTCCTTTATCTTCGTTTCGACGAGATTCGACTGACTGAATATCCTTTCTACCTCGCCGTTGGACCAAGGAAGTAAGAGCCTAGATAATACAAATTCTGAAAGTTCTTTAAAAGGATTTTCACCGCTGGCGTCAGGGTAGCTAAAAACCTCACACCCGAAATCGACAGAATTGTTAACGTTATCCCATCGGACGACGGTAATTTTTTTGCCACTGTAATTCTGTTATTGTAAGTGTATCTTTATTCAAGTGAGAGCTTTCTAACAGGGGAATTAGGGGTTCTTTTACCACTACAAACGCCTTTGAAACTGCAAGAAGCGATAATTTCCTCAATACTTCGGTATTATCAGGCAATCTTTGCTGTAATTGTTTGACAACTGAGGAAACAAATTTTACACATGTTACTCTAATATTTTTTTATTCGCGTTCTGTTATTTTGTTTCTTATTTCTGAAATTTTTTTCCAAACAAGTATCCAAGATACGGCGTTCGATCTAGGTGATTTTCGAAATCATTGTCAAGATATTTTCTCTGAACTGGATAGGTGGGAATGACAACTTGCTTAAGAAGAGATTGAATAAGAATTACCACGTCATCTGATAAATTGCACGGATCCACACCACTTGACCCGGATTCCTTATTGGCTCTCTGAAGACTTGAAAGGGTAGGTTTCAAAAATAAAAAATATACTAAACTAAGTTCGCCGCTGAACATGGAATAGATGAGTGCAGCTGTGTAGCATTTTTCGCTTTCCCTAACAATTTCAAAATGAGTTTTTAACTCGAGCCATTGATCAATTATTCTACGTACTGCAGGTTCAATACATAACCATTTCGTGTCACAAGCATGGAAGATTTTCAGTGGCTCCTCACCATCATTTAAGACTGAGATAATCTTGCGGTAAAAGAGCTATAGTGAAGAAGATCGAGAAAAAAATTTGTAAGTTTCCCTAATCAAAAAGTTCAAATTTCTTGGAAGACATTCTGCAGTTGCTGCAGAGGTTGGCAACTGAATGGAATGAGAGACTCACCTTGTAAGTACCAAATGTGGAATCTCCCTTTAAACTATTTCATACACACCGTTGTTAATACCAACCATCACACTAGCATTATCCGTTTCTATTCCCTGCAATTTATTTAAATCTAAATTAACTTTCTTCAACGTCTGTTTAATAGGCGATACAATAGACTCAGCATTGCATTTTTCAAGTTCGACTAGTGTAAGAAATGTCGAAACAATCTTGTGAGATGTTGTGCTATGATAAATTATAGCAATTGTTAGAAGTTTAGTGACACTAATATCAGTTGATTCGTCATTTAAAATACTGTACAGACCATTATCAAGGTCACTTCTCAGATCGTTCGCAAAATAGGGCCCAAGAACATTCTTGATAATAGCATTACCCTTTGTTGGATATAATTTAATATAGCTGGCAATAAGACTGTCTTCGATCCTGTTTTTATACATTTCTCCTATGTGATAACACGACGCTATAGCACACCGTCCGAACACAAAGAGGGCGAGTGACCCTTCAATTTCATAACGTCCTACGGAATCCTGAACTGGTTTAAAATTAATTTTTGCCTGCCTTTGAGAGGAAAAGGAAGAAACTACAGATTTTTTTTTTCCTTATGCGTGATTTTCTACATCCGCTAGCCGAGCCCTTACAGTAGAGTGACACACTTTACAGAATGCCTATGTGTTATCACCTACAGCTTGTGATAACCATTGGACAAATTTCCGATTTTTTAACCATTCTTCCCTAAGCTTTTGGGTGTACTGAGGTTTAACTTCACCCGTTTCACATAACTATAATCAATCACAATGGCGAGAAGAACAAGCACTAAGCACAGCCACTTCTGACACGAACTCGACAACAAATGAATGTTAACAAGCAGTTTGAGTTTCGTTCAGCTGCTCGATCCTCGACTATGGGAATATATAATTGAAATATTATGCCGTGTCATGCATTATCGAAGTTAGTTAAATTACCATTTCAATTTTTCATTCATTTAACATAATTTTACAAAATAAAGTATGAGAGTTCCGCACTTAAGTACTTCTCGCACTCGTTATTTACATTGTTGAGTGCCAGTAGCAATGAAGCTTAGGTTCATTCGAAGAGCAGCCAGGAAGCTACTCGAAGAACCAGCAAACAGACGCTACTGCGCATGCGCGTCAACGTTGACGTCAAGAGCCCGTGCTTGGTGTCTGGGCTCTTTACACGCATTTTACTCATCGACTGTCAACGAGCGGCGAATAGCTGAACTTCTACAGGTGATTTTATAAGATTAAATAAAAATAGAACAGAAGGAAAACTAAGTTCTTACCTTACAATTATCGAAGATCCACAAACAGTGAACTAATGCGATCGGCTATTGAAAGACAATCGAAAAAACGCGGCCACGTACCCTCACTACAAGCCACTTAACTATGCGCATGCGCGAAACTGGCAGCTTGACAGCGCGAGAAAATTTTCCTCAGGCGCATCTGGCTATTCGATGGTACTTGCTAGTCGCTTTACAAACAGCTGGCGCCCCACTTCAAGTAGCCAGATTTGGGACCAGACGCGCTTCGAAAGAGACTTATACTCTACGCAGGTGCGGTAGCCAGAAAGCAGCCATTCGAAAGATAGTTTTATGTTTCTTCACAGATTTTATAGTACAAGCAGATGCAAGAAGGTAATTTGTTCTATAACCTGTTGAGCATACTGGAATGAACTAGAATGAACAAAATTAACGTTTCGAAGAACGTAATATTAAGATAACTAGAATTCAACCAGATAGTATTTTACAAAGACTAAATTTCGCACTACCAACCAGATCTTAAATTTTCCAACTAGATGGCCTTTCATGAAAACTAGATCCAGTCGGAAAACAAACTAAATAGGCAACATTGGTGGTAGTGGCGAGCACAACAGAAGGTGCCACAAACGAAACTGACATCGTGCGTATGCCCCGGGAGAGCGTCGTTGTCGTCAGCCGATGCGACGTCACTCAAGTCAACACGGAATGAAACAACGCCTACGTCTCGTTGATTCCACGATGGATGCCACGACTGGTTGTTGTGGTTGTGGTGGTGGTGGCCGGAGGGGGGGGGGGGGGGGAGGGCGAGGGAACAGGATCGTTATAAACACAAGTTTTAGAGACAGAACAGTGGGTGAAACCAGCAGCCAGCAGGAAAGTGGAGGACAAAGTACAAGAAGAAATAAGACAAAGGAAAGGTTGCTGAAGGAGACCTCACAGACTAAGGCATTGACTTTCAAAGAAATTACAGACGTCTAGTACTATTTTAGGCAGGGAGAATTACAGTTAACGAAGTGATGAAAGACTCAGGATGGGCAGTTGTGTGTAAGACCGAAGAAGATCGCAGTCATCTTGTCGAGGAGACGAGAACTACGAGAAACAATCAGAGGCAATCGATGACGAATAGAATAAGTGTAGTACTTTCCGAAACTGCACTGTGTATGGGCAGAGCGAAAGAGAAGAAGAGCTGAGCTCAGAAGTGGTTGTAGAAGATAAACGCAAGAAGACTGTAGCGTTAAATATGTCATCAATTATAAGAAAAGTGGAAAATCCAACGTAGACAGTGGGAAGGCGCCAGCAGATACGACACTGCTAGAGGAAGATACGAGTGCATGTGAACAAGGGAATGGGGAAAATGAGTACGCAATTAATGAAGGTTGAGTAGGTAATAACGAAGTGCTGCAAAGGAGGGACTATAACCAGAAGTGCGAAAGCGCAGAATACGAAGACGGTTCGTTAGCAGATGAAGAATATCTTGACGATATTGAAGATCAGATAGAAGGAGAAACGGCAGAGGAAAGAAGAGTCCGTCCTCTTGTGCCGAACATGTCTACGAGAAACAAAGAGAGAAGAAACGCTAAAGAGAACAGGGCGAGAAAGGATGAATCTGTTAAAAAAGAGGAAGAGGAAAAATGTTGTTGTTGTTGTGGTCTTCAGTCCTGAGACTGGTTTGATGCAGTTCTCCATGCTACTCTATTCTGTGCAAGTTTCTTCATCTCCCAGTACTTACTGCAACCTACATCCTTCTGAATCTGCTTAGTGTATTCATGTCTTGGTCTCCCTCTACGATTTTTACCCTCCACGCTGCCCTCCAATGCTAAATTTTTGATCCCTTGATGCCTCAGAACATGCCCTACCAACCGGTCCCTTCTTCTTGTCAAGTTATGCCATAAACTCCTCTTCTCCCCTATTCTATTCAATACCTCCTCATTAGTTACGTGATCTACCCATCTAATCTTCAGCATTCTTCTGTAGCACCACATTTCGAAAGCTTCTATTCTCTTCTTGTCCAAACTATTTATCGTCCACGTTTCACTTCCATACATGGCTACACTCCATACAAATACTTTCAGAAACGACTTCCTGACACTTAAATCAATACTCGAACAAATTCCTCTTCTTCAGAAACGCTTTCCTAGTCAAAATACTTTGACAGGCGGCTTCCTCTTTCATTTCTTACCCCCAATCCATATTCACCTACTATGTTTCCTTCTCTCCCTTTTCCTACACTCAAATTGCAGTCACCCATGACTATTAAATTTTCGTTTCCCTTCACTACCAGAATAATTTATTTTATCTCAACACACATTTCATCAATTTCTTCATCATCTGCAGAGCTATTTGGCATATAAAGTTGTACTACTGTAGTAGGCGTGGACTTCGTGTCTATCTTGGCCACAATAATGCGTTCACTATGCTGTTTGTAGTAGCTTACCCGCATTCCTATTTTCCTATTCATTATTAAACCTACTCCTGCATTATCCCTATTTGATTTTGTGTTTATAACCCTGTAGTCACGTGACCAGAAGTCTTGCTCCTCCTGCCACCGAACTTCACTGATTCCCACTATATCTAACTTTAACCTATCCACTTCCCTTTTTAAATTTTCTAACCTACCTGCCCGATTAAGGGATCTGACATTCCACGCTCCGATCCGTAGAACGCCAGTTTTCTTTCTCCTGATAACGACATCCTCTTGAGTAGTCCCCGCCCGGAGATCCGAATGGGGGACTATTTTACCTCCGGAATATTTTACCCAAGAGGACGCCATCATCATGTAATCATAGAGTAAAGCTGCATGCCCTAGGGAAATTTTTTCGCAGTACCAGCACAGCAAGGCCGTTTTGGTTAGTGTTACAAGGCCAGATCAGTCAATCATCCAGACTGTTGCCCCTGCAACTACTGAAAAGGCTGCTGCCCCTCTTCAGGAACCACACGTTTGTCTGGCCTCTCAACAGATACCCCTCCGTTGTGGTTGCACCTACGGTACGGCCATCTGTATCGCTGAGGCACGCAAGCCTCCCCACCAACGGCAAGGTCCATGGTTCATGGGGGGGAAAATATTGCGGTAAAATATGGAAACAGATAAGACAGTGATGATGAAATCTTGTGTCACGAAAATGAGAGTCTCAGTAAGAGAGGTAAAGGGAAGTCCTTACGCAGTGCAAGAGAAGTGGTAGATGGAGGGAAGATATGTGACCCAGAGAGTGAAGATTGTGCAAGAGATGGAGGCAGCTTTGAACCAGAGAAAGATATTCGTCAAAGGGAAGGGGAGGGGGATGGAGACCAGGATATAGATGATAAGGCAGGAGATACAAGATAAGAATGGAAGATAGAAGATGAAAAGGGAAAGAGAGAGTGTGAGAGGTCGGAGACGGCGGGAGGCACGGTGAAGCAAGATATGCTTCAGCGCAAAGCTTAATTCCGGTAGGAAGAACTAGCAGCGTGTATTTGCGACGAAAGAAGCAAAATATAAGTGAAAGAGCAATATAGGTTAATTGGAATTTGCAAATTTAACCTATGTGGTATTGAGGATGGAGCGCAGTAGCACGTGCAAGAATTTTTTCTTACGAATCTGGGAGGAGTAGAACATGAAGGACCAGCAGGCAACATCTACAGTTGGATATTCCACATCCAATCGTCAGAATACCACAAGAAAAACGTGTAGATGATTATTTATAGGTCAAAATAGTAACGTTACGCAGATGTATGAATGTTATCCAGTGACCTTTACTACTTTGCAGTTGCAACAGTTAATCTAACAATGTACACCAGCGATTATTATGAGAAAGACCTAGTTGTTCAAGATCGAAAAGGTGTGCCTGCAGTGTGGAGAGCCAAAAGTACTAGCACAAGCTTCAAGCTTCACATCATATTGGACTAAATAGCGAGTAAATTAGTCAACTGTGATGTGTAGCTTCAGACTTGTGGCAAGTTCTGAAAACTACCGACGGCCGAAATTAGCTGACAGCAAAGACAAGAAATAGATTACAGCTTCATTTGGACATTTTCTCGTTCTTAAAATGTATTGAGGTTGTAGACAACCCCCCCCATAAACACACACACAAACACAAGAAAAGAACAAGATTCTAATCAACCATCAGCCGCCCTCTCGGCTGTCGATTTACGCAGATAGAAATTCATACATTATATTACGTTGAAGTATTCTGGATTAAATAAACAGTAAGCGTATATTTCATTAAGACAGTGTCTAACAGTACTCTGACGAAATTACTTACTGTTGTGTTGGCAGAAGAGCCAACACAGTGTTACGAGTGGAGGCCGAAATGCATGCGTTTTAGCTCACGCAGGCTGGCGTGAGGAGGGAAGAACAATACTGACGTGAGGTCTGAAACATGACAAGGAATTAGAATTCAGAAAGCGGACGTAATTAGTATGACATTTAACTTTAATCCATTAATGATGAAAGTTGCTCTTGACTGTACATGATTCACAATATTATCTGTTCAGGATACATAGTTACTGAATATGGCGCATTGCTGGGTCGTAGTAAATGACGTAGCTGAAGTCTATGCTAAACTGTCGTCTCTGCAAGCGTATGTAGGCAGTGAACCATTGCTAGCAAAGTCGGCTGTACAACTGGGGCGAGTGCTTGGGAGTCTCTCTAGACTAGACCTGCCTTGTGGCGGCGCTCGGTCTGCAATCACTGATAGTGGCGACACGCTGGTCCGACGTATACTAACGGACCGCGGCCGATTTAAAGGCTACCACCTAGCAAGTGTGGTGTCTGGCGGTGACACTACACTTACATTAACTTCAATAACACTCATTCTGACAGCTACAATTTCCACCGCATATTTTATCTTCGGTTTGTGGAGAAATAGGATTTGAAACATAGATTATAAAGTTTGCCTTCGAGCATACTACAAAGTTGTTTAAGAAATTAATATCTATTCAATTTTTCCCAACCATACTAGGTTGTAAACAGAATTTATTGTGAAAATTAATGTAACAAAAAGTTGAGTGAGACTGAAAATGCCATTACATCGGCATTTCATGCGGAAGTGCTATTCATTTTCATTGCATTCTAGTACTAATCAATATTAACATTAACTTAACCGTAATTAGGACTTAAACCAGCATAGGTCACCATCCTGTACAATAATTAACACGTTGTTATTACGATCGCTCTCCTTTTTTTTACACCGATCTGTCAACATTTATCAACAAAGCATTCCGGTTAATTCTTCAATGCAGAACAGCATAACAGAAGTACTTGTGTAGCTATTCACCTGCAATAACGAAGAGTTAGCTACACTGCAGTCTGTTCTAAAGTACTGTAAATTATATATTATCTATATACTAATACATATTTAATTGTATTCGTTGTTTGGTAAAATTCATTTTGGGTGTACATGTATGCATAATTGATCATGTCAGTCACAATTAAAGAGAAAATGAGCTGAAGGATAATTTCACAGACCAGCCGTTCAGATTAGTAAACATTCTGCATTAAACAGAATGACTAGCGGTCGTGGCACTTTGAGTTAAATGTCGATGAGTGCGTTGACGTTGTGGCCATATTCTGCGCTTAGTAATGAACTGCGATAGTATTGTGAAATCTAGCTATCAGCGCATAATATGTAGCGTGGGTGGAGGACTGGCAATGATTTAACTCATACTTGTTAATTATAGTTGGAGCTATTGTAAAACACGTCAACCATTTGCGAGCCCCACAAACTTCTGTAGAACTGTCTTAACCAGTAGTTGTTGTGACAGTCAGGCAGCCAGGCAACAGCCGGAAAGGTACAGGCAGAAGAAGGTAGAAATGTTTAAGTGGCAGTAAGACATCTGGCGACTCCCAGGATAACTTGTGAACCGAACGTCGTGCTCTTTCCCCGGCCTAAATTTCTCTTCGAGTTTGGCTGAGAAAGTGAAGTTGAGAAGCACTATGTTTTTTTGGTGCTTTATCCATACCTGGTGGAAGCATTGATTTTCACTTGTACTGTGTCTGCCTGGGTTTGTGCATCCTTAGTCTGTTTACTTTGACATATTCAAGTGCAGAAACGGAAGAGTAGGTACGGGCGTTGGTGGTGGACTCTCGCCGTACGTTGATTACGTTGAAATATCTACCTAAGCAACAGCTTTATTCAGAGAAGCATAGAAAACTAGGGGTTTTCCTCGACTTGACTTTTTGCTTCTGCAGAAGGGACCCACTTAGAAACTTTTATTTCTTGATATCTGCGTTCTTCACCGAATACTGGGGTGTCTCTGCTCCCAGAACAGTTGATGTCAATAGCTGGAGACAGACCAGTTGCCCTCATCTCGTGGTCGTGCGGTAGCGTTCTCGCTTCCCACGCCCGGGTTCCCGGGTTCGATTCCCGGCGGGGTCAGGGATTTTCTCTGCCTCGTGATGGCTGGGTGTTGTGTGCTGTCCTTAGGTTAGTTAGGTTTAAGTAGTTCTAAGTTCTAGGGGACTTATGACCACAGCAGTTGAGTCCCATAGTGCTCAGAGCCATTTGAACCATTGAACCAGACCAGTCACTGCCAGATTCATTTGCTGCCTTTCCACATGTCCCACAAGTCGCTTCATCTCCACATCTTACAGGTATTTTTAACACCTCATAGTGTTAAGTATAAGGTCTAAACCTAAGTACGATGAGTAGTTTGAGTCTAGAGAGCTGTGAATCTCAAAAACTATGTCATAGTCACTCATTGTTTTTCATCATCGGAGGTTTGACTTGCTCTGATCAGTTAGTTTCAAACAGCAAGGAACCATTTCGGAATCCTCTAACAGATTTTGTGGTACTAGCAAGCTCTTATAACTTCACGAGTATAGAAAGAGGACGCGTTTCCAAACGTCAGCTTTGTCCTCTTGATCACAAGAACACATTCACATTCCGGTTCACGGCTTCGAAAGCCCTATTACAAAAGATGGATTATCTGCAGGAGTACCTCCCATCAGTGTTTTGGTACACTACCTGTGAGAACTACCAGATGGTACACCCACGGATCTGGGAGGATTTTTTGTTGTGGACTTGCCATGTTTCACTTATTACCTGCTAGGGATATGAAGATCCATCCAGACAAATCCGCACTTGCGTCGGTATTAGGTTGATGCGTAAGTTCGAAGCGTTTTTCCATAAGTTAAGTAAACACAACAGATGCACATAATAGAAGCCTGAGTCCCCAATAATGCATTCTCCTTCACTGTTTATAACAGCCTGACAACGGTGGGGTAACTTTTCGATTCTGCGAATGTAGAAATCACGTGGTTTTGAGGCGAAGAACTCGTCAAATCATATTCGGAGCTCATTTTAATAGGGAAAGGTAGTTCCTTGAAGGTTATTCGACAGAAAACAGAGGAGGTGAAAATCTGCGGGCTCAGGATCAGGCGAGTAAGGTGAATGCGGAATGACTTCCGAACCCAACTCCTGTATAATCCTTTCTGACAGTCTAGTAGAAAGCGGGCAGGCGTCATCGTGGAGAAGCATCAATTGAAGCAGTCTCCCTGTTCGCAGATCTTGGACTGTGTCGGCAAGACGCCTCAGTTGTTGACAATAAATGTCAGCGGTAATGGCTACACGTCGGGGAAGGGAATCGTGACACAACACACAGTTGGTGTTCCAGTAGATGTATAACATTATCTTGTCGAGGCGGGCAAGAATTTTTGCGGGGAGCTGCGGCTATGTCTGAAAGAGGATATGAATGGTCGGTACTGTTCACGAGCTGGCAAGCAGATAAGCACATGTGCCCGCCCGCTGATTCTTGTGATTTTAGCGTAGAGCATACAGTACGCGCACACCTGATCTTTGAACGTTGCCCATTGCATGTAAACCTCGCACGACTGTGAAACGATCTCAGTTCATATTTGCCAGTTCTCTAGTACACTAACGTGTATCATTGTGGACTAATACGCTTAAACGATCTTCATCAAAACTCGAAGATATTCCTATAGTTGGAGTCACTAATTTCGAAACAATCCATCTTAAAACGCGTAAACAATTTTCTTGTCGTCGTCTCTCCAGTGCCATTATCCCCATACACGTAGCAAATATTTCGCTGCATCCTCTACGGAACTGAAATATAAGAATATGTGGCAAATGTTTTGATTTGTCGGCACTTCGCACACAATCTACAAATGACAAAATGGCAATATGTAAACTCGAAAAGCAACAGTGAGGAGGAAATAAAAACTGATATTCGATAAATAAACCCATAAAATCTGGAATACCAACATGCAAAACAAAAACGTTACGAACTTATGCACCGATCTAATACGACTGAGGAACAGAAGTTTCCTCCGAGCTTGCCCGCCAACGACTATTCCGCCGCAACAACCATTGTTCTCATCAGAGGATAGCACACGTTGATATTGAGAATTGTTTCATGGGTCATCCTCGTGACCTGGGCGGTTAATGCAAAATCCCCTGTCACCTGTAACACACAACATTTCACTGCCGAACTACTCGGCGAATGCCATTGATACAGTGGGCATTACCCCCCTCATGGTTCAGAAGGAAGTGCGTGTGTTCATCATAAGCATAATTTTCCCGTAGTGAAATTGATTCTGATATACCAAAACAGAAACTGTTGGACACTACATAAAACTGCTTGAAATGATCCATTTGTTTCCGTATAGGCCTTTCTGCTTGTATTTCTTGTACCAGCTTCTGTCGCATCTACAAGTTCCCGTATATGGTTTCTCTTTTAGAAAAAGTCCCCAGATTTAGTAACACATATGAGAAGTGATAACCATCTGTTGTCAGAGGTGACGTAGTAGATCTTAAGATAAGTAGCTTCCATGAAATAATCCAGTGAAGCCTTGTTTGAGAACACTGCTCGACATACTTTTCTATAGTTTCTATGAAAAGAATTCTGAAATAACTGTTTCCCAGTCGACACACAATGCTGGAACATCTCGATGCAGGTATTCTGTTGCATGTAAAGGAAAATATTTTAATTAATGTTGAGTAATTAAAACACCGATCAAAGTGCATCGATAACATATGAGATATACTTTACAGATGTTCTTGACATGTGGAGATCTGCAGAATGTGATACTTGAAGAAATACTTCAGAATCAAGATCGCATTTGAATATTTATTTAGAACTGATGACCAGTTTCAAGAGTAGTTTGGTATCATCTATGGATCTGGAATATAGCATAGACACACATTCCATTTGTAAACATACTTTATATACCAGTAATAATGAAATACACAAATATTATACCTTACAAATGTAGGTAACTAACCTCATCTTTTTCAAAATTCTGTCATATATCTTGACAATGTTGAAAATTTAAATACTTTGTAAATGCAAGTTCTGCCAGCAGATAGATCACAGTCAATTAGCATGTCGTACGTAAAGATATTATTTATAATCATGCTGACATGCAAATGAGGAAACATGAGACTCACGTGAAATCATCTGGTAATGTCATATTAAGAAAAACTATTTTACGGATTATCTGATGCCATCTAGACATTATGTGACGTGCAGGCTTGTAGGCTGTTCATTGGATAATTGTATACTGTATGAGTTTAAATGTTATGTCAGGATGTTGTGATTGTACACTAATGTTACTACGTTAGTGGTTTGTAATTTTGTGACCCTAGATATCGTAATAAAAAAATGGGATTTCACACTTAAATACCTTATACGTACAAGGGTAAAATATCTTGGAAACGTGGCTTTAGAAATAAAACTACAAATCTTGCGAATAAATGTTGCCTGCATTATACTATAGTGGTCTTTCATTATTGAAAAGTTTTTCGTGCAGGACTTGCAATGTGCAGTGACAATCAAATTTAAAATTTAAAGAAGCTTCTGTCGGACTGCTTTTAAATCCTATCACGATGCCATGAAAACTGCAGAATAATTTTTTTAGCAGTATATTACCTAAATGACGATACTGCTCCTTTGTGGAAGATTATATATTGACAGCTTTTATTACTGTACAATCTTCACTAGCGGACGTAAGAGGTAGCTTGCTGTCAACAGCCCCCTACTCTGTACAGTTCCAGACCGGCATGTGTGTTTTCGCACGTGATCAGCGAAAATTGCATGGCAAAATGATTGAAAATGGTATTTATATTTCATAATAGCAATTTTATTAACGACATGCTTATTTATTTAGCGTATGACTAATATAGACATATCATGAAATTTAATTACATATACATATGTACATATTGACACACAAGACACTTAAGTTTGTCTTTACAACTGAATAGCCAGTCCTTCAATCCAGCAAACTGCATCTGGAGTTGCTATCATGAAATTAAATTACATATACATATGTACATATTGACACACAAGACACTTAAGTATGTCTTTACAACTGAATAGCCAGTCCTTCAATCCAGTGCACTGCATCTGGAGTTGCTAGCAGGAAGTCCTCTTTGGCGCTGTGATAGGCTCGAATCCTGCATTCACTAACAATGTGGTGTACGGCCTGGTATGGAGCCCCGCAGTCACAGGCTGGATCAGGCAGCTTCTGCCACTTAAAGAGAGCATCGGCCATGGCCGGTATGAATTCAGTTGAGAGTAGTCCAGGTCTTGCGTGGTAGGTCGAATCCACTTGGAAGTTTAGCACCTGAGAAGATCTTATGCAGGTGCACATCTGTCACTGCTTCCCACTGACCTTTCCATTCTTTAAAAGATTTGAAATCCTTAGCAACCATGTCAGCAGCATCGCACACAGTTGGATGGCGTGATTTCAGTCTCTTACGATTTAAAAGTGGCAGGTCGGTATGCGTGGGTAGGTTAGAATAACTGGAGATCTTGTGGAATTCTCTCATAAGGGCAGTACATCTGCATAGATCAGGAGGCATTATACCGGTTAGCAGTGGAAGGCAATAAACTGGAATAGATCTGATTGCGCCAGATATTATGCGCATTGTCGTATTCATCAAGCCTTATGACTGTTCGTCTAAAGGACATGCTGAATGTTTGTGGTACACCTGCTGAGAGAATTTGGGTTTACATACTACTGAAATTTTCAGGTTCAAATGGTTCAAATGGCTCTGAGCACTATGGGACTTAACATCTATGGTCATCAGTCCCCTAGAACCTAGAACTACTTAAACCTAACTAACTTAAGGACATCACACAACACCCAGTCATCACGAGGCAGAGAAAATCCCTGACCCAGCCGGGGAAATTTTCAGCAGCTTTATATTTCTGAAAAAGACGAGGTATGTTACCTATATACAAATACTTATGTATTTCATTACTACTACCATATAAAATAAGTTTACAAATGCAGTATGTGTCTATGTAGTACTGCAGATCCGAAAATGACGGCAATATACTATTGAAACCAGTCATCAAGTCAAAACAATAATTTAAATGCATTCTTGACTCCAAAGTATTTCTTTAAATATTACAGTAAAGATTTCAAATCCACGATTAAAATTCATGCATTCCGTGCAAACGGTGTCTCCAACAACGGACTTTAAACACACCGAATAAATTACTAACCAGAAGCAATTAGAAACGTATCAAGGAAATGCTCTTTAACTACAAAGGGGAAACTGACCAGCCTCATTGCCTCTGTTGAGTTATGCGCGGCCCTGGCTGGGGTAGGAGCAGGCTCTGTGACCGACGTAACAGGAGACATCATAGCGCAAGCGTAATGGAGGAAACCTCAACATCAAGGACCGAATAGGTGTTCTTGGAAAGTAATCCATATTCAGGTACTAGAGATTAAACTGCTGACACAACGAGAAGACTGGAGTAGTGATGCCACAGTTGCACAAAACCCACTACTGGCTCTTCGGTTCTGTTATGCTACTGGAAAGAGAAATCTTAGGCAGGCTGTGCTGATGACATGGTGCCTATTAACTGCCGAGTAACCTGAAGCATAGCGTCTGAAACCATAGCTCATGCGTAGGCCATCTAGCTGCTCAGATTCCATCGCCTATGGGGGCAAATTGTTTTTGAACGACGACCTGTGTGGGCCGCTGAAACCTATGCTAGGGTCCACAGTTTGATTGCGTTCACTCTGGTGCATCTCACACTTAACTGACAATTTGCACTCGTTGGCGCAGCTGCCTGCTCCGGTTACCTAACTCCTCCCTGGTTCGAAGCCGTAGCCAGCACCATACTGAGGAAGTGCTGATCGTGATACCAGGAAGGCGCAGTGTTCCTCCATAAACCAGTTCTGCCCCTGACGATCCCAGGTCTGGTTTGAAAGTCGTACCTACACCTAACAAGACCACCGGTATTGCGGTTGCCCAGGTTTCATCGTGGCACATCAGCGCGGCCTTCAAACAACGGCGCCAGCGTTCGATCATTCCATTGCTTGCTGGGTGATAACTTGTGGTCTCATGGTGGGTGTAGCCACAGAACTTGGTCAGCTATGAGAACAGGTCTGATTCAAATTGCCGTCCGTGGTCAGTAGTAATATTTAGTGGGCACAGAAATCTTGCCAACCAAGTCACTGCAAAAGCGGAAGCTAAAGTGTATGCTGTGATATTATCCACCGGCACTGCCTCTGGCCAACGTGTAAAGCGATCTGTAGGGAAGCAGCCTATTCACGCCGCATAAAATCCGCATCAGTCTTTCCATTGTGTGGCAGCCTAGTCCGCTGTAACTAGCTCTAACGTCATAAATGTAGTGCAATACTTAAAAAATCTAGTAAATAACCTGAAACGTTTCTAGCATGTCAGGACTAATACTAAATCAATAAGTGTTGAATATCAGTTCAATAACTTTAACCATTTTCGAAATTTGGACGTTTTTCTGTAAAAATCATTGGCGCAACAGAAAAGAGCTAGAAACCTAAAAATTTATATTTAGATTCCTTTTTCATAATAATTTAGTAAAAACAGTTTTGTGGATCGCTGAAGTTAAAATTTTAGTTGAAATTCGTGATTTTCTGGCTTGTCTTAGAAATTAAGGAAGCAAGATAGATTAAGTAGGTGAATAAATAAGGCTAGGATGTTTAAATTGAAGTAGAAGGGAGATCGGCTATAATCATAAAGATGTGAGAAGTTCAACTGAATAACTATTAAACTATAGTGATAGCGTATCTCCAAAGGGCAAGTTCAGAGCTCGTCTACTGCGTGTAGTGTAATTAAATTAATTATCTAGCCCAAAATATTTGACTTAGCCACGTCAGACTTTTATTATGATTACTTACTTGTGTGCTGATTGCACATTTAAATTGAGAGCTTCATCGGCCATCAGCAAAGGAAGCAATGATTTATTCGATAACTTAAAGTGATGCATTACTAGCCCAGCAGCTAGTCGGGAGAGCGGATTTGATCAGGCGTTCCCTTAGCCGTCCGCAACGCGGCTTTATATGTAAGAACGCTGCATGAGGAAGGAAGGCCCCAGTTCTCTCCAGACGCTGATTAGCGCACCACCAGTGCCGGGAGTCACGGTGCGTCGATATCATTGCTATAAACAGCCTCGTATGCCGTAATAAGTTACTCGGGATACGCGTAACCATGAAGTCGTTTTCGAGTGAAGTTTTAATTCTGGGATGACTTTAATGATCTATCTTCAGTTTGTGTACGTCGTATTTTCACGTGCCGCTGCGGGACAGACATTCTACCATTATTTAGCGTGGCGTTTCATGAACATTATCATCAAATTATGGTGAGCATTCACTTAATCATTTAATTTGAAACAGTTATAGTTGCATCAGCGCATTAGACTCTGAACTGCTCTGGTTGTTGGGTTGTGTGGATTCTGTTTGGTCTGTGATTTTCAGAATATAGTGAACATTTTAGAGAGAATGGTTTTTTGATTATGAATCCCAGACAATCTCCTAATTCCTCAGAGCTATAAGCTGTAGCTATAAATGTATTTCTCAGATGAAGTGGGCACTAAGAATTCTAATTACAGGCTTCACGTTTTGCTAATCACTTTCTGGTGGCCAATATTGTAGTTAGAGAGCCAGTGTTGAGAACGGCAGGCAACAGCATTGAATAAATAATAGGAACATTTATAACAATTACTCCACCCGCCGCCCCACATATGGTGCATCGGCCGGGAATGCATCTTTTCTGCATTACATTCTACGTAATGCCAATTATTCCACCTGCTGCCCACATACGGTGCATCGGCAGGGAAGAAACTGAGTAAAAGTGAGAGTAATTTTTAAATATTTGGATTCGGGAGCGAAGTGCGACATGCAACTGAGTAATAGAACAGTGATAGTGTTACGTGTGGATGTGGACAACGCAATTGGATTAACAACGCACCTGGATTGATGGATCTGGCACTGAGTCTAGCAGCGCTGCCAGCATCGCGAGAAGCCAGTTTCGCCTCACCCAGTCGTCCGCCGGAGCAGCCGGAGACACGCCTGCAGTTGCGGGCCACACTGCAGCCTTCGAAGTGCCGTATGCAGTTCAACGCGCCGCGTCGCATCAGTAATCCTGGTACACCGCGCCGGCAACGCCATACGTCGTGCAGAAGGAACTAAGTTAAGTGAAAAGCCGTTAAAATTTTTGCTAACCTGCACTAAAAGACTGTCGCCGATGGAACTGCCAGTAGAAACTGAGTTTAAACTTAAACCAGAACCTATGTCTGTTGAGGGAGCTGTAAATCCATACAACAGTTCAAGAGTAAATATGCATGAAAATAGTAATGTTAAAGTGAAATATGAAGTATTGTCTCCTGACAGTAGTGTGAAAAGGGGCAATGATTCAATAATAGAGACCCCTGCAGTAAAGCAGATGTCAGAAATTGTTAATTTATTGGATGACAGTTTCTCTGATGAATTAAAAATGAAACAGTCATCAGAGATGGTAGGGTTTAAAAAGGATAAGTAAGATATCACTGATCAATCAGAAGTTTCATTTAGTTTTGATGATTCTGGTGTTGGAGCTAGTGTGATAAAAAGCCAGCTAGTGAGCAATGCAAAGATACTGGGGCTATTGATTTAAATTTTGTATTACAAGCAATAGCTACCAGTAGTGCTAAAATGACAGCTGAATTAAAGTCTGAAATAACTGAGATCAAATCAGTAATGCTGAATTAAGGTATGAGATTGTAGCCAGCCAAACTAATTTTAATAAACGATTGGAGGTAATGGACAATACCTTCAAGGCTGGTTGCAATAAGTTGAAAGAGGATCTGGAAGATAGATCATTAAAGCCATCCCAGAATTAAAACTTCACTCGAAAACGACTTCATGGTTACGCGTATCCCGAACTATAAAATTGAACTATAAAATTAATTACAATCATGAGGATATTAAGAAAAAGGTTGCTCAACAATTTTCTGAAATATACAAAATAGTAAATTTCGAAGCTGCTGAGGTTCGCAAGGACTTCCAAATGGAAGATGCGAAGCTGGAGCACAAGTTAACAAAAAAGATCGAGGCGGAATCTGAACTGTGCTCAGATAGGTTTAAAGATGTTACTATAAAAGTAAACATATGTCAAGCAGAAGTAGACGCATTAAAAACTGATACTACTCATATTGTGCAAAGAGTAGATAATGTTGAAATGAAAGTAGAAAATATTAGTACTAACATTGCTAACATTGAGAGTAAAGTAGTTTCAGTAACTTTTGGTAATGGTAGCATGCAACAAGTTGTAGCTGCGAACGCCGCTTTTATCGGGTGTCGGCAGTTCTTGCCGTTCGAGCCAGATAAAAATATCCACCCGCTAGATTTCTGAAACGATTTTGAAGATGTGATTCCACCAACTTGGTCTGAACGGGAGAAAATCTCATTTATTATAAGCCATTTAGCAGGTGACGTCATGCGTTGGTCAGCTGATGTTATGTTGAAATGTAAAACATTAGCGGAATTTAAAACAGCTTTCATTAATGAGTATTGGTCTAGTAATAAGCAAAATGAAGTGTTGAGAGAATTTTGGAGTGGAAAACGCTTCAATGTATGCAAGGAATCTATTAAAGAGTTTGCCAGGTCATGGACCTCACGTTTGTCACATTTGGCCGAAAAGCTAAAACCTGAAATGATAATACTAGGTCTTGAAGCCAAACTGCCATGGTATTGGTAAACTAGAATTATATCTGCCCCTGGAGACAATCTGGATCGTTTCATTGAACATTTGGAACGCGTAAAGCGTGTTGCTGCCAGTGAGGAGCAAGCACGTAATAACAGAAATGGTAATAACACTAGTAGTCATCTTAAGAACGAGCAGAATGGCAATGTAAACATCAGAACAGTAGGTGTTCACCATCCTAAGAGAGGTAGGAATTGGAGAAATAGTTATCAGAACCAACAATGGCATTCAAATGATAGTAATTTTGTTCCGAACAAAATTATGCAGGTAAACAAAAGTGCGGAATTCAATGCTGTGCCAGTTAACTATAATGGAAATAAAGGAAACAGTAGTAGGCCGAGGCAGGAAAACTAGTTTCCGTCTATGAGGACACTGGCGCTCACCAGGCGGTTACTTTTCCTAAGCCAGTAGTTACAGTAATTGGTAAGACAGATCAGAATACTCAGACTGAACATGTGGATGAGAGGTCGGTAGCATCTAAGGATACAGCAGAAATATTAGATCACTCACAGTATTTGATAAATACTATATTAGAGACACTTTCTAAGTGGGAAGAGAAGGAGAAGGCGCAGCAGTGTAACGTCAGGTGAAGAAGCAGAAGAAATTCATGCATATATTTACGATGATGATGATGTGCTCTTATCTAAAGTGCCTGTGCAGGATGTTGATACTGTACTAATAGATTTAGGACAGGAGTTAAGTGAGAATGTAGAGGATAGCCTGTTGGGGGTAGATGAACCCAGTAGCTGTGACCTGTAGTCACTTGAGAAGGAACCCGACGATTATAGTGAAAGTGGTTTAGCTGTAACTAGTGTTATGCCCGGTCTGGAGGCGCAGAATCGCTCGGTATAGCTGTGTAGATATTCCAAGTAGAAATAGTGAACGAACAAGAAGTGCACAAGACCATAGCTTTACAGGCAGCAGAGAGAAATTATGGCATCTCAGAACTGGAAGCATTGGCAATTGTATTTGGGGTACAGAAATTTGAGCAGTATCTATTAGGTCACAAAATAATTGTTTACAGTGACCATAAGGCGTTGACCTTTTTAAAGACCTGTGAGTTGAGGAATGCTCGTTTGGTAAGATGGTCATTGTATCTCCCGCAATTTGACCTTGAGGTTAGATATATTCAAGGGAAGGATAATTTGGTAGCTGATGGTATATCTAGAAGTGCGGAGCTCTGTGATGACGCGGGAATTACAGCAACAGAACTAAGTGAAGTACGAATGTTTGCGTAGCACGAAGAAAATGAAGAAAGTGCATTAAAGAGGGTGATTAAGAACTTGAGACGTGAGCAGAATGCAGATGACCAGCTGAAATTAGTAAAGAGCTATTTGGGAGATGCGAACTATCATAATGTTTCGCAATGCTACTGTCTGCATAAAGGTATTCTGTTTAGGAGGAAAAAGGTAGGTGTTTCTGAGTGGAAGCTGTGCTTCCCCTCACAACATGCACACTTACTAATCGACTATGTACACCTGAGGCATGGGCACTACGGTGCAAAGAAGTGCATTGCAAAATTAAAAGAGAAGGTTGTGTTTGACAACATGTACCGCCGTGTTGCCAAGCGTCTAGCATCTTGTGTAGTGTGCCAGAAAGTCCGTGCTGCTAACACCAGAATACAAGGGGATATGCATTCAGTAGAGCCAACTGAAACCCTAGAATTACTGGCTTGTGATTTTTTTGGCCCTCTTCCTGCTTCGAGAGGTGGGTGCACCCATGTTTTTGTTGTTGTGGATGGCTTCAGTAAATAAGTTACACTATACCCAATTAAAAGAGCAAATGCAAAAATGTTATTAGAAAAGTTGGAAAAAGATATCTTCGTGAACGTTGGCGTTCCGAAGAATTTGCTGTAAGACAATGGGCCTCAATTTACTTCTGATAGATTTAAAGAATGTCTGGATAAGGCTGGAGTGAAACATCTGAATATATCTGCGTATTTCCCCCAAGGAAATATGAGTGAACGTATTATGAGAGAACTTAATAGTCTTTGCAGGACTTATTGTGCTCGTAAACACTCAAGTTGGGCAGAACACATGAAGTATTTTGAGAATGTAACTAACAAATTAAGGCATGATGCAACTGGTTTTGCGGCTTGCGAATTGATGTTTGGCCAAGAACCGCACAATGTGTTTGCAGATATGGTAGAATTCCCTATTCTAACGCAAATATCCACAGACGAGAAGAAGTTAAAGCCTAGGGCAAATATAAGAAAAAGAGCATTGGAAAGGAAGAAGCGCCACGACGCAAAAACTGTACCCACCAGTTTTGAAATAGGTCAGTTAGTCCTTGTCAAAACCAAGGAAAAATCAAAGAAAATAAATGCAGAAACAAATAAATTCATGTTCGTATACCAAGGACCTTTCAGGGTCATAGGAAAACCACATGCCAATGCATGTAGGCTAGAGTACTCTAAGAGTAAAAAGCTATTAGGTCTCAGGAACGTGGTCGACCTAAAGAAGTTCATAGGTAGTGAATGAATTCTGTAGGGAGGAGGTTGTTCTGTAACCTCTACACAGTGTGGCAGCTGTGCAGTCTCAGCTGTGTGAGATCTTCTTTCCCATTTCAGATTTCACTCTCACTTCATCTTTGCTATCCACCTAAAATTTCGACCTCTTCTTTCCAACACACTAAAATTTTTCGTTATGATTATCAAGCCAATAATAAACTAATGAATTCTGTAGGGAGGAGGTTGTTCTGTAACCTCTACACAGTGTGGCAGCTGTGCAGTCCCAGCGGTGTGAGATCTTCTTTCCCATTTCAGATTTCACTCTCTCTTCATCTTTGCTATCCACCTAAAATTTCGACCTCTTCTTTCCAACACATTAAAGTTTTCGTTGTGATTATCAAGCCAATAATAAACTAATGAATTCTGTAGGGAGGAGGTTGTTCTGTAACCTCTACACAGTGTGGCAGCTGTGCAGTCCCAGCTGTGTGAGATCTTCTTTCCTTTTCAGGTCTCACTCATTCTTCATCTTTCCTATCCACCAAAGTTTCGACTCCTTCTTTGCATTACAGAAATTTTCAGTCATGGCTATGAAACTATGAGTTCTGTAACCATTCGATCCACCGATTAGGGAAAAAAATACCTAATGTGACAAACCTAACGGTGAAACAAACAACAGAGAAGTAGGATGTAATAAAGATGCAAAGGTATTTGAGCAACAAGTATGTATAGAACCCTGGTAATATTATAAGTTCAAAGTTTTGTTTTATTGGAAATGGTCCACCAACAGTAATTTAAAAACATATACAAATTCGTGTAGAAGCAGGATCTGAAGTGGCAGTGAAACCTGTTGTATGCGGTAGAGCTAACTAATTAATAGTAAAAGAGATTGCTTAGTGTTATGAAAAATATGCAAATAAGTTGTAAGAATGAGCTCACCTTGTGTAGCAAGGAATGGCAGTGTAATAGAATTGAAGTGTTTGTGGTTGAGACGTGAAGGACACGTCCTTGAAATATTTATAAGGTTGGAACTGGCCGTTATTTGGTGTAGTGTGTGACAGGACACACCTACACGTATTGAAGTTATGAGTTGGAGACGTGAATGCGACCATAGGTACCCTTGTGTTAAATGAGACAGAGCAGCTCATGGTGTCCTATAGGTTTAAGGAATTTAGCATTACGCTCGGCCATAATTACTTAAAGCACTTTAGTGGTAGGTCGAGAGAGACTACGTGTGGTTTCAGCGTCCGATCGAGTGGAAATGGATTGCCACGTGAGCAAACTGATCAGCTGCAATACACTATAGATATGGAATAAATGTGCTATCCTATGCGTTAAATGTTAATAGAGTGAGGGTTAAATAAGTACATACACTAGCAACACAATTGAGTAACATAATGGCAGACGTGAAACATTATTTATAGTTCAGCATAAATACACTTCGATGAAGTAAGTACATAATTGCAGATGTGGAACTGACACAGCAGCAGAGGACCAATAAGTGGATTTAGTAGTCAACTAAACGTAGTGTGTTTTGAGCACTCAGACCTGTACTATTACCACAAGTTACTCACATGTACAAAGAAGCTGAGAAGACAACTACTAATCAAATATACTCATACTATCTCTAAGAATAAGGTAATCGTAGATGAGTTAGCTAAGTAAATATAATACAGATTTGTCAGGAATGTACCGAGCATTGGTTCAGTGTTCCGGCCGAGAAATAATAAATTGAAATTAAATAGGATTTGTGATTGTATGCCTTGAGTATAAATTTTCTCTAGTACGTGACTAACGGTGTTATGAGCCATTTGTTTATCGATTTTATGACAATTAGGTAACTGCGAGAGTAAAATTGAAAAAGTTCTGTTAACTTTGTTCCAATAACATATCGAAAGATAAAATGTATATATCCCTATTTCATTGTGACCCTACCTTAGATATTAAGTGAACAGAGTCTGAGGCACGCTTTTTGTTTGTTCTACAGGACAAACCAGATAATGGCAGCCTGGTAGCTGCGTGAAAGCGTGGAGTGACTTGGACACTACTCACAGTGACCCCGCCCCTTTCCCCATGTAATTTAGGGTGAACGTGAAGGACGCACTCCATAGCAACTTCCCCTCCTCTACAATTGTGAATGGAAGTGTAGAACGCCAGCCAAAGCGGCTACAACCACGTGTGTAAAAATGAAATTGACATGATTTGTGAAATTTTCTTTCAGGTTTAGAAAAGACTGCTAAGATATAATTATCTGTTTATGTATCGTGAATAACTGTGTTATTTTCTTTGAATTTGTGTATGTAAAAATGTATGTAATGGATTTAAGATTTTCATAATTTTACATATTTTATGTGTGTGTCTGTCTAAGGCAATATGTATGCCAAAGTGTTTCATTGATTTTCTTAAATTTTAAGTAATAATGTTTCTTATTAAGCAGTGAACATTCCAGCCATTTAAATAATTGAAGTAGGTAATCAGTTTTCTTTTAACATTTCTATATGTTTACATTTAAATTTTAATTTTTCATAGGGAGTTAAGCTCTTCTCTGGCTTCCCTTTTTGTTATTAATTTTTTTCATTTATATTCAAAAAAAATTAAGTAGAGGGTGATGTAGGGAAGCAGCCTACTCACGCCGTATAAAATTCACATCAGTCTTTCCATTGTGTGGCAGCCTAGTCCGCTGTATCTAGCTCTGACCTCATAAATGTTGCGCAATACTTTAAAAATCAAGTAAATAACCTGAAACGTTTCTAGCATGTCAGGACTAATACTAAATCAATATGTGTTGAATATCAGTTCAATGACTTTAACCATTTTCGAAATTTGGATGTTTTTCTGTAAAAATCATTGGTGCAACAGAAAAGAGCTAGAAACTTAAAAATTTATATTTAGATTCCTTTTTCATAATAATTTAGTAAAAACAACATTCTGGATCTCTCAAGTTAAAACCTTAGTTGAAATTCATGATTTTCTGGTTTTTGTCTTAGAAATTAAGGAAGCAAGATAGATTAAGTAGGCGAATATATAAGGCTAGGGCGTTTAAATTTAAGTGGAATGGAGATCCGTTATAATCATAAAGATTGTAAGTAGGCTGTTTAGGTTTTTTTATTGGTAACGCCGACTCTGTATGAAAATCACTGGCTGTGCTGTGTGCAGTCTGTGGCTGCTTTGCAGTGTTGTAATACTCGCCATTGTAGTGTTAGGCAGCTGGCTGTGAACAGCGCGTAACATTGCGCAGTTGGAGGTGAGCCGCCAGCAGTGGTGGATGTGGGGAGAGAGATGGCGGAGTTTTGAAATTTGTCATGAACTGCTATATTTATATATGATGATATCAAGGTAAATACATTGTTTGTTCTCTACTAATATCTTTCATTTGCTAACTATCCCTATCAGTAGTTAGTGCCTTCCATAGTTTGAATCTTTTATTTAGCTGGCAGTAGTGGCGCTTGCTGTATTGCAGTAGCTTGAGCAGCGAAGATTTTTGTGAGGTAAGTGATTTGTGAAAGGTATAGTTTAATGTTAGTCAGGGCCATTCTTTTGTAGGGAATTTTGAAAGTCAGATTGCGTTGCGCTAACAAAATATTGTGTGTCAGTTTAAGCACAGTCGTGTATAATTCTTCAAAGGGGACGTTTCATATGTCGACCCTTAGCCTAGGATACCTCACTGGAATCTTCTGATTTTTTCTTGTAGTTTGTGTATTTAGTGTAGCTTTTGTTTATTGTTAGCGTGTAATTGTAGAGAGAATCTCCTTTGTAGTTGTAGCCTTTCATTGTTGTACAGTAAAACAGTTGTGGCATGCATGCAAATTTGCACCAAGTATTTCGCAGCTACGCTTGCAATTAACTAGATATTATTTTCAGTGCTATGTTAATGTGTTCTCCTATTTTTGCACTTCAAATTGTGCTTTTCTGTGTTATCGTGTGAAATATTGTGACAATTATGGCGTGTGAAAAACGTAACACTAGGCTACAAACTAAACTGAGAAATAATAGTGACGACGAGCGTAGCTTATCAGCGCCGCCGAGTAATGAATTTACTAATGTTCAAAGTAGTAATTTGGTAACTGTGCACAGGAAAATGGAGCGGGCGTCAAACAATGGCGTGGACAGTGAAACAATTAGTGATGAGGGAAGCGTTATCGATCGATCGGTCGGCAATAGCTCGCCTCAGGAAGCCGAAATGACACGACACGATCTCGCAAGTACTGTAGATTCAGGTTTTGGATCCTCACCGTTTTACTCAAATAAGTCAAGACACATTTTCTGCTTGTCAAAATGTGATGGTTCCGGTGCAAATTCACTGCCGAAAAGCACTGAGGAACATGTTTCAGACACCAATGCATTGTTATTACAATTAATACAACAAATGGGACAAACACAGCAAAAGCTTCAAAAGTTTGACACAATGGAACAAAATCTTAAAAAGTTAGACTCATTGGAGCAAACTCTTGAACGAACACGTGAGGATTTAACTACTGAGTTACATGACATTGAATCGAAATGTCAAAAAGTCTGTAATGACGTAAAAACACAAATTTGTGAGCATTTACAACCTATTTTTTCGCGGCATGAAAATGCATTACAGAATCACGAAGCAGCCATAAAAAAACTGCAAACTATTGTTCATGAAAATCATGAGACCTTGCAAGCAAAATTTGACTCAGTTGCATCTATCGATTCGGTTACGCAACTTGCAAAAACTCAGGAAAACTTAAAGGACACAGTAGATACTCTGAAACTTGGTTCAGAAAAACACACTGAGGAAATAAGTACACTATCGGAGAAAGTAGCCGAACTTTCGGATCAGTTCACTAATTTATCTACGAAGGTAGATGATGATCTGAATGACACAACACCTGTAGCCTTCACAGACACTGAAGAGTATGAACAAATTAGAAAATTCAAACAAAATAAAAATCAAATCAAAGAGAAATCCGGGAAGTGCAAGATCAGTTGGCACAAGTAGTACAAGAATTACGTATTTCAGAGGACACTCGCGCCCCAATACGGGAAGAGGGACATAGAAATACGGAATAGACACAAAATAACAACAGAGGGCACTCCGGAAATTGTGAAAGAAGTTGGCAAGGTACGCTGAATTTTGAGATGGAACCGCCGAAACGACGTAACAATGACCGACATGCGACTTGCCGACATGATGATTTTGACTATAAGCTGTTCATTACTACACGTAAATTCAAAACATTTAAGATTTCTGGCAACGACATTCATCCACAAGCATGGCTCCATCAATTCTCTCATTGTTTTCCTCCCAACTGGTCGTTAGAACACAGATTAGAATTCATGTGTGGCTATTTAGAGAATGAACCAGCTGTAAGAATGCGATCGGTCATTCACGATTGCCACAGTGAAGGAGAATTTTACCATGCCTTCCTCTCAGCATATTGGTCTCAAGCCACACAAGACCGAGTAAAACATGGCATCATAATGATGAAACATTTCGAACAATCTGAATTTTCCAGTCTTGTCAAATATTTTGAAGACATGTTGCATAAGAATCAATATCTTTCAAACCCATACAGCCCTTCAGAACTCATCCGCATTTGCTTAATGAAATTGCCTGAATATTTACGACATATTATTTTAGCAGGACGTTGCAAAGACGACATTGAAGCATTTCAGGGACTTTTACAAGAATTAGAAATTGACACTGACAATCGCGGAACGCGAAACCAGGAACACAACAATTACAGGTCACATCCGTCGCAATTCCGCGATGAAAGAAGTAATAACTTGACACGACAAGGCTATTCTCGCAACACAAATCGTGACCAAAACAGACACCACCCATATGACAACCGCTGGCAGAGTAATAATAGTTACAGAGAAAGATCGAATTTCCGTAGTAATGAATATGACAGAGATAACCACAGAAACAGACAATATGGGAACCAAAACAATTATTACCAGGGGAGACAGAATAACTTCAGACGCAACAGTTCAGCGCGGAGTTAAGATTCAGGGAGAAATTCTCCACCACATGACCGACAAACAAGAAACTATGTAAACTACCGACAAAACGACAGACGTGAATTTCATCAGAATTCGCGGAATTCTAACAGAGCTGGGCCCGCTCGGCAAGGCGAATTTGTAGAAGTTAGGTCTCCTAATCCCAATAACAACGCGCGCCAACAGAGAGACAGACAATGACTCGCGCCGCAGGCACCCACGTGCGCCAGGTGGCTCAGAGAAAAATAACATAGACGCTAACCTCGAGAAAAATTTCAGTATTCCTTACATTCAGAAAGTCGCCTTTGAAAACTTCATCACCACATCTTTAAAGGACATTGCTCATGAACAGGATAAAGATCTGATTTGGAAAGACATCAAGAGCAAATGGCATGAAAAGACACACACACAGATTCGGCATTATTATCTGGTTAGAAACAACATACTGTTCAAACGCTGCACTGTTGATGACAAGCTATGGGTACTTTGCATTCCTGACGATTTTGTTAATAAGCTCATTTGGTACATTCATTTCAGCTACGCTCATTTTGGTCCACGAAAATGTTATCATATTCTTCGAACGACTTTGTAAACTTTGTCAAAAAGCGAAACCATATACTGTCTCACATCATGCTCCGTTGTTTCCTATCATTCCTTCTAAATTAAAAGAATTTGCTGCTGTTGATCTCTTGGGACCGCTTGTCAGAACATCTAATGGATTTTCGTACGTTCTAGTCGCTGTTGACGTTACTTCAAAATTTGTTTCTTTCACACCGTTATGTAAAGCCACTGGACGGTCTGTATCCAACGCCTTTGTTAAAAATTTCTTACGTGAAGTTGGCCACGTTGCTAAAGTCATTTCAGATAACGGACCGCAATTTAGATCTGCTGTTTGGTCACGCATGCTTCGCAACCACAAAATCAAACCTGATTTTATTTCATTGTACTCACCACATTGTAACCCCTCCGAACGGATTATGAAAGAAATCAATAAGCTTTGCAGACTTTATTGTCACAGAAAGCATCAGCATTGGGACAGATATTTACACTTATTTCAAAACGTGCTGAATGAAATGCCTCACGACTCCACTGCTTTACCACCTACTCTTGTACTGAAGAATGAAGAACCACCGAACAGAATCAGAGAGCTTGTACCTTTTCCGAATACACGTAAACTTCGACACAAAGACATAATTGATTTGGCTCTTAAAAATATAAAATCTGCAGCAGACAAAAGGAGAAAACTACACGGTAAAGCAAATGCAAAGAAATTGTATATTGGTCAGAAAGTTCTCATTAAAGGTCATTCATTGTCACATAAGAAGAAACACTTGAGTCACAAATTCTTTCTAATTTACAATGGACCATACAGAATCCGACGTATACCACATGATAATTGCATTGAAGTTGAAACTCTGCGTACTAGGAAGAGTAAAGGTTTACACCACATTTCACATGTAAAACCATTTATTGAAAGATAATCTGCTTTTTAACTTTGTCTTTGCCATAAAACTTTTCACTTCACATTTCTAGTATGCTTTGTCAGACTTAAGAAACTGTTAACATACAACAATGTTTGAAGTTAAATATCCAGTCTAGAACCTAGGGAACATTTTTAAACAGAAATTACGAATGCATTGTTATAGTGAACAGACGACACAGTGTTGTATTTGTACATTCTAGCTTGTTAGTTGCACGATTACGTAATGACTATCAGGCTTACATACTTAGGACACATACTGGTACTGCTAATGAGATCTTAATGCAACATTTTGGTTTACTTGAAAATACATTCTGGGTTTAATGTACTTTCTGTGAGATACCAGACGACACAGTGGTTAGTTTAAGTGACAACTACACGGTTTTATCACGACGCTTCTAATGAGTGACAATTTACAATGTTGCTTTTGTAGTGTTTCTGTTTTATTTCTTCACAGTTTTTCTGTTTTATTCTGCAAAGTAAAACATGTTTTAGTAGTAACTTTTGTGGTATAGCTACAATGAGATTGCCTTTTCCGTAGCACAACAATACGTTACAGCACAGTACTTTCTTCATCATGGCAATAAGCGTAATAACTAAGATATCTATACATAAAGCATTTCACTTTTGTTTATCATGAGGTAAGTACATTGACTTCTGCAGAACTCAGCTTTCGGAGGACGATAAGTACGACACTTCCACAGAATTATCTTACAGCAAGACGCACATTTAGCGCTACAGGACACGCATTTGAGTGATTAATTTTGTACCTAAAACATTTATTTTTAAAGATATTTGAAGTACAATGATACAAAGGTTTTCAGTGATACATTTCATTTCATTGCTGTAATCTGTAACACCTGAGGGTATAATTACATTAATCCTCAGGGGGTTACACACTTACTTTGTGTACCATGTGTTTGGCAACCACAAGGAACCCTAGCTAATATGGTATTTGCTTATACAACTTTACACATCGGTACCATATTTCTCTAACACACAAATTACCCAGCTATCTGATCATTTAACTGAGAGATAAACATTTTTTTTACTACATCAGTGACACATGTTTACGCAATACACAGTTGGGTAACTTCACACATATGAAACTGTATTTTGTCTGTACTTTGTAAACTGTTCATTTTTTTTCGGAATCATTGTGATACTATGAGAGCTTTGAATGATGTATTTGGTAAGGGAGCATGATTTTAAAGTACGTTTGAGGAAGATGACACTATTGAAATGAGCAGAGAATTTTTTTTAGGTTTTGAAATTATTGCAGAAAGCTACGACGTTTTTGAGATTTGACTGAGGTGTTATGATGTTATTATTACGACGACGATGTGTACTATGCTGTTGAGATATGTTTATGATCAATAAGATGATGCTACCGTATATGAGGAATAAGAAGTATGTTGGAAACCAAGAATCGTACTTTAAGAGTTGTGAAATGTGCATAAATTCGTGACTGTATCACAATGCTGACGAATATTTTATTTGGACACTTATATTTATAGGATTTTCTTTCTACAGATTTGCAACGCTAATTCTTGACCTGTGAAATACTTTTATGTGAGACTGTCACTGTAGCGGAAACTGCTGCCGTAAATATTTCCGTAAGAAATTTAAGTGACCACCTGCACGTAATGCGTCGCGGGCAACCACCTGGGCGACAGCCGCCCGAAAAAAAAAAAAAAAAAAAAAAAAGCCATTAGCCTTTCAGCGGCACAGGTAGAAAAAAAAAGGGGAGGCCATTGTCCGTGCTACTGACATTTCCTTGTTGAAAGCATACTGTGGAGCTCGTAATTTATGATATTTACTAAAATGCCTAATGAAATGATTAGAAACATTTTACATCTATTGTCTTTGTAGTTAAGAGATTGCTCATTTTGTTTAATATCTGGTTTCCAGCTGTATTGCAGCATTGCTTTTATAAAATGAAATGCATTTGCTAATGTGAACACTTTCTGTCAACAGATCTATTAAATAATTATTTTATGATCTTTAAAAAAGGAGCACTTGGAAAGGAAAGAACAATAAGAAGGAACTAGTAACAGTAACACATAATTTTCTTTTCAAGTACATGGTAATATTTCTTTTTACAATCAGTTGTTGTGGTGCACCACTTTAATTACTTAGACATTAAGATGTGATTATAAATTTCCCTTATCTGCATTGTTATCTTTAGTGTACTATCTTTTCTGCTTGAGCTATGTCATGTTTAGATATAAGCTGCTGTTTGCCAGGCATAGTGTTACTGAATTTGACTTTGTGTTACTCTGCTAAGCCAGTTTTACTACTCATTTATTTTTCTCGTTGCTGCACATTGGCTCATATTAGTTGTAATGTTGCATTGCTTGGTAATTTAGATTTACTGTAGCTTGCTTTGCAAATTTCCATTTTTTTGTCATTGCTGTTTGTGTTAATTGTTTTGTGCTGCGGCATTGCTTCGTCCCTTAGTTTAATATCTGAGCTCAGTAGATTTAAGTTAGCTTAAGAGGGGGTAGACTATATAAGAAACTGACTATGGAGAATAGGGAAAGAATGCTTTGAAAGTTATATGAAAACGATTTGGGCCTAAATGAGTATTGTACAATGAGCCATATTTCTTTTGAAAGAAATATGGTTAGAATACAGAAAAGAGGTACAGATAGGACTTTTTGGGAATAATGATGAACGAAGGGAGATCTCCAAGAACAAAAAAGGTTTTGTTCGCAAAATACTGCAGTACCAAAAGTTACACTGAAAACGAACCCTGTCCTTTCCATTGTGTTATCCCCCTATGTGTTTGTGTACCCTTGTGTATTTGTTTTCTTCCTGTCTCTGTGTACTGTTTCATAGAAATTTTTTCTCTTCTAATACTAAGTTACATTTCTCAAATACAATTGGCATTAATAATATGTTATTTACTTTGTAAAGATGTTAGATATTATTAATTCTGTTCTGTTTTAATGCTCACGTGTGAAGTTGATGTTTCAATAATTATTCTGATCTTTTATGTATTTACTTATGCCATAATTGCTGTAACACTGATGTATATGCTTATTTCCATTCTTTTGTAAAGCTCCTATTACTACAAATGTTATCTGTATTATTATGTTTTTAATGATGTATTTTGTACCGTTGTTATTGTATTCTTATGTTACAAAATTGTAATTGATACCAGTTCATCATATTATTAACTTGTAAGTTACATTTCACTGCACGCGTTTCTGTTGGTCATAGTATATGGACAATATGTGAGAAGTAGGGACTGTTAGTGTTTACATGTGTGTTAATAATTCAGCAAGGGACTGGATGACAGCATTGCTGGTTCTAAGGACAATTCCAAAAACTTTGTGAGTGCACAAGTGGTGGTTATGGACTTGCTATATTATCTGCAAGACTCTTCAATGGTGATTGTGCACCTGCACAGTCACAACAGATGGCTGCTCGCCATCTCTACAAGGACTTCAGTGGGTCTACACCTTTGCTGACTCACCAGTACCATTATTTCTACAAGGACTGCTGTGGGTCTGCACCTTTGGTGGCCCACCAATATCTTAATCTCTACCAGGACTACAGTGGGTCTGCTCTGTGATGACCTACCTACCAATACTCTTCAAAATTTCGACTGACTCTGCTGTGGGTTTGCTCTGTTGTGGACCAATACCTGTCTACATGTCAAGAGTCAGCACTGTCTTTCTGTTGGAAGGACAACACTACTTCTTCAAGATTGCTTGGAAGTCCACTACTTGCGTGTGCATTTTCTTTTACTGCTCAGACTTTGTGAAAAACACTGTAATGTTACCGTAATGAACGATCAGGACTGTCTTTATGGACTGTGAGAAAATTTTAGCTGTTGACCAACATTGTATCAATAAGTGTGTGCATTTGATTTCTTTGTTATTGTAATTACGAAAAATTTTTTTCAAATCTGTATTGGCCACTGCCCAATCCAATTTGTAAAATTTTTTGTGGGGAGCATGGGGGCTATGTAAGTAGGCTGTTTAGGTTTTTTTATTGGTAACGCCACCTCTGTATGAAAATCACTGGCTGTGCTGTGTGCAGTCTGTGGCTGCTTTGCATTGTTGTAATACTCGCCATTGTAGTGTTAGGCAGCTGGCTGTGAACAGCGCGTAGCATTGCGCAGTTGGAGGTGAGCCGCCAGCAGTGGTGGATGTGGGGAGAGAGATGGCGGAGTTTTGAAATTTGTCATGAACTGCTATATTTATGTATGATGATATCAAGGTAAATACATTGTTTGTTCTCTACTAATATCTTTCATTTGCTAACTATCCCTGTCAGTAGTTAGTGCCTTCCATAGTTTGAATCTTTTATTTAGCTGGCAGTAGTGGCGCTCGCTGTATTGCAGTAGCTTGAGCAGCGGAGATTTTTGTGAGGTAAGTGATTTGTGAAAGGTATAGTTTAATGTTAGTCAGGGCCATTCTTTTGTAGGGAATTTTGAAAGTCAGATTGTGTTGCGCTAACAAAATATTGTGTGTCAGTTTAAGCACATTCGTGTATAATTCTTCAAAGGGGACGTTTCAAGATGTGAGAAGATTAAACTGAGTAACTATAAAACTATAGTGATAGCGTATCACCGAAGGGATAGTTCAGAGCTCGTCTGCTGCGTGTAGTGTAATTAAATTAAATATCTCGCCCAAAATATTTGACTTAGCCACGTCAGACTTTTATTACGTTTACTTACTTGTGTGCTGATTGCACATTTAAATTGAGAGCTTCATTAGCCCAGCGGCTGGTCGGGAGAGTGGATTTGATCAGGCGTTCCCTTAGCCGTCCGCACTGCGGCTTTATGTATAAGAACGCTGCGCGCGGAAGGAAGGCCCCAGTTCTCTCCAGACGCTGATTAGCGCACCACCTGTGCCGGGAGTCGCGTCGCGTCGATATCATTGCTATAAACAGCCTCGTATGCCATAATAAGTTACTCGGGATACGCGTAACCATGAAATCGTTTTCGAGTGAAGTTTTAATTCTGGGATGACTTTAATGATCTGTCTTCAGTTTGCGTATGTCGTATTTTCACGTGCCGCCGCGGGACAGACATTCTACCATCATTTAGCGTGGCGTTTGATGAACATTATCGTCAAATTATGGCGAGCATTTAATTTGAAACAGTTATAGTTGCATCAGCGGATTAGACTCTGAACTGCTCTGGTAGTTGGATTGTGTGAATTATTTTTTGTCTGTGATTTTCAGAATATAGCGAACATTTTAGAGAGAACGGTTTTTTGATTATGAATCCCAGACAATCTCCTAATTTCTCAGAGCTATAAGCTGTAGCTATAAATGTATTTCTCAGATGAAGTGGTCACTAGGAATTCCAATTACAGGCTTCACGTTTTGCTAATCACTTTCTGGTGGCCAACATTGTAGTTAGAGAGCCAGTGTTGAGAACGGCAAACAACAGCATTGAATAAATAATAGGAATATTTATAACAATTATTCCACCCGCCGCCTCACATATGACGCATCGGCCGGAAATGCATCTTTTCTACATTACATTCTACATTATACCAATAATTCCAAACCCCCCCCCCCCCCCACAGGTCGATCTCTGTAAACTGATATCATTGTCCGTTCGAAGGTGGAAGTGGTCCGACTACATACAAATGAACGTGGGCAAATCGGGCGGTGGTATCAGGAAAATCACCGATCGGTGCGTGTACATGGCGGTTAATCTTGCAGCGTTGGCACTGGAGACACCGGACACACTCGCGGCAGTCTTTTTGCACGAAACGTTGCGATACTAGGCGGAATGTCGGGGGTACCCCTGGATGGCACAATCCATGTACTGTATCAAAGGCTTGTCTTCTAAAAGCGGCGTCAGAAAGGGACGACGCCGGCCGCGAGAAACGTCGCAGTATAGCTGTGTATCTTCCCCCGGAACATCAACGAGTTTCAGTTGCAATGCGGAAGCCGTATCTTTAACATAGGCAAGGAGTTCTTCGTCGTCTCTCTGTGCCTGTGCCGGTGAAGGAAAGTCTGTGGTACTGGAAACACTGCTGATCCGTGATAGGCAATCCGCAACAATGTTGTCGATCCCATAAATATGTCTAATGTCGGTAGTAAACTGGGCCACGAACTCAAGGTGATGAAATTGACGGGGGGATCAGTTGACACTATTCCGACGGAAGGCGAACGTGAGTGGCTTGTGGCCTGTAAATATCGTGAAAGTTCGCGCTTCCACTAGGGGGCGGAAATATTTCACTGTTTGGTATACCGCCAGGAGGTCACGGTCATACGTGCTCCATTTTCCCTGTGCAGGCGAAAGCTTGTGGGAATAATACGCCAGTGGCTGTCATGCTTTGTCCGACCATTGTTGTAACGCGGCTCCGATCGCCGTCTGGCTCGCGTCTACGACAATAGCTAACGGCGCGTCGAGCCGTGGGTGTGTGAGAAGCGCCGCGTCGGCCATGCTCCTCTTTGTTGCCTCGAACGCAGAACACATGTCCTCTGTCCACTGTATCAGAGACTTGCTATTTACTTTAGTGCCTGATAATGCCGCCGTCGAAGGTTCCTGCAGCTCCGCAGCGTGGGGAAGGTGTCGTCGATAAAAATTGAGCATCCCCCAAAAACGACGTTGGGGTAGCTACAAGACAGCGTCCACCTTCTCGGACAGAGGAAGAGAGCCTTCAGCAGAAATCTTATGGCCAAGAAGTGTCACCTCTGACAGCTCCAAAACACACTTGTCCACGTTCAAGACGACACCGTAACGCTCCAATCGCTCGAAAATCTCTCGCAGATGTTGTCGGTGTTGTTCATGGTCAGCAGAGAACACTAACATATCGTCCAGGTAGGCGGAACAAAACGGCACCCCTGGAGAACCGAGTCAATAAACCTTTGCCAGGTCTGAGCGGCATTGCGTAAACCGAAAGTCATAAATTTGCTTTCAAATAAACCGGAAGGCGTTATTGCAGTCTTTGGAATGTCGTCATCGGTCACCGGAATCTATATATTCGCTTTAGCGCAGTCCAGAACTGTGAACACCGTGGCACCATGTAAAGCGTGATTATAATCCCTCAGTAACGGAACGGGATATCCGTCCGGCACTGTTCGCGCGTTAAGCGCACGGTAGTCACCGCATGTGCGCCATGCTCCACTCTTCTCCGGAACAAGATGTAATGCGGAGGACCACGGGCTCTTAGATGGCCGCATTATGCCCTGGAGAATCATGGCGTTAAATTCTGCCTTCGCTATCGACAATCGGTCCGGAGCGAGACGCCTAGGTCGGCATGCTACTGGGGGACCATCAGTCGTATGAATGTGATGCACCGTGTCATGTGGTATGAACCTGGGAGCGCCTGGCGGCCTGGTCATGTTCGGATAGTTAAGTAGTAATTCAGAGCACTCACTCTCCGTAGCATGGACCAACTTGGCACTGTGCGTTGCGGCGTTGCGACGGAAACCCGTGACTGCTAAGCCAGTGACGCTGTCTACCAAGCGTGCGTTCGCGACGTCCGGCCGCAGGTGGTAGTGCACCAGGAGGTCAGCCCCGACGATCGCCTCCGTGACGTCAGCCACTGTAAAGTTCCACTCGTACGCGCGACGTAGGCCGAGATGAAGCTCCATCCTCTGTGTGCCATATGTTGCGATGGAAGAATTGTTGGCAACCGTCAGACGGAAGACAGTTGGCGGCCGGCAACGATGTATGGCTGTTCGTGGTATTACACTCAGGTCCGACCCAGTGTCAATTAAAAACTTTTCGCCGGAACTCCTATCGGTAACGAACAGGCGCTCGGAGGATAACTGGCAGTCGGCTGCGCCTATTGTCGACCGCTGGTGGTGTCTGGGGTGCGAGCATGGCGATGTGCACTTCCTTGCCTGATCGCCAAATCGCCGGTGGTACCAGCACAACGGTACCTCGCCTTGCGAAGTGGTAGTACTGCCGGAAGATCTACTTCTCGAACGCCGCCGTCTGTATCAGCTTCTTCTATTGTTGTCGTCGTCACGTGCCAGCAGCGCACTGACCTGTGCGCACAAAAGCTCAACCTTGGCCGCGAGTGAATCATGGTCGGCCCGTGCCACAGACGCGGTACTGTTCGTAATGTTGCCCGACGCCGCGACTGCGCTGACCTGAGCCGGTGTTACCGCGTCCTGAATCCGGTCTACTAGCTGCGCCACGTCATCCAGCGGCATGTCCGTTTATGAGGCGATTATGGCTTTTATTTGCGGCGGCAACCTACTGCTCCACAGCGTTCTGAGCAGACTGTCTGACACAGTACGGTGTCAACTCTGCTGCGTAGATGTCTCAGGTATTGAGAAGGCTTCCTGTCGCCAATTTGTTCCTGTGTCAGAAACTGACGTATCCGGTCCTCTTGTGTCGCGGCCACCCGTCTAATCAACTCTGATTCTAGCCTGGCATAAGCTCTAGCCTCGGGCGGTGCTGTGATTATGTCTTGCACCTCGGCTGTGTAACGTTGGTCGAGCTGGCCAACAATCAGCGCAAATTTAGTTGCTTCGGCCGTTATTCCAGTGCAGCCAAACCTTGCCTCTGCCTGCGCGAACCAGAGTACCAGGTTGTCGGGCCAGAACGGCGGCAAACGGACTGCAATCTTGGAGACGGCCTGCTGTTCGGTCATACTGTGCTCGTTACTTACGTAGCTCACGCCTGCTTCTTCTTAATCACGTCGGTTACTGCTTGGATCACGTCGGTTTCTGCTTGAATCACGTCGGGGTCACCACTTGTTGGGTTCAGCTAAACTGGTAGCTGTCCGACCTTTGCTTAACGTGATTCAGAAGAATAAAGACCTTCAGTTCAGCAACAATAACTTCATTGCGAGCGCGTATCTGACGACGGACGGCATGCACGGACTGATCATAGTTAAAAAATTTGCTTTCGGCCTCTACAGAAGGATCCTTAATCCTGGGAAAACTTCCGTAGTTATTGGAGAGAAAACAGTACTCGTCCACACAAGCCAGGAGGCACGGAACTACTAATTAACTCACGCAACACGGAATAATAATAATAAACAGAACGTATATAAAAGCTAGAAACCACAGCACCTCTAGAGGCTGGGCGCGGAAGTACACAGACGTCGTGTACAGTAATTAAGACCGCACAGCACTGCACTGACACACGCGCACACACCTCACACACACACACACACACACACACACACACACACACACACCGGCGAGCTTGAATTAGCGCGCGGCATCGTCGCTACAATCTCTTTCCACAATGTTTGTATCTTGAAATCGTGTTCAACGTTCTCTCCAGATACGAATCCGTCGAGAATCACTCTCCAGAGAAAATCTGAACTCATCTGTGAAAAGAACGTGGACCTACTGTTCGAGGGTCCAGTAAGCTTGTTGACGAAACGCTCTAGACGTTTTCCTCTTTGTCAGAAGTACACACATAGCAGGTCTCTGACCATGAAGGTCACTCTGCCGAAGCTCTTTGTACACCGTTTGCCAACTCATACATCCTGTAGATGGCGGGAGGTTATATACCAGTTGCTGTGCACTACTAAGGAGATACCGTCGTATCCTTACAGCCAAATAACGGTCCTCTACTTCAGATGTCACACATGGCTGGGCCTTGTCTTGGTCTTCGAATTACAGTTTAGGTCTCTACAAACTGTTGCCACATCCGAGAAACGACAGAACGATTCACATTAAGTCATCACGCCTTATCAGTTTGCGACTGTGCTGCTTCCATTCTTCCTACGGACCTCCGCTCCAGTCTGGTGGGTGGCTGCTCTATGCAGTGCTCCACCGTCTCTGACTGTACAGAGCGACTTTGGGTGTGGACTGTCAGGCAAACTCTACTCAGTTTTATAGGTGATCTGACGTCACCGTTGGTGTATTTGTCCGTTGACCGGAATGCCATCTGCCGTGCAGAACATGATTGTACGGTCATCTGTCGACAGTTCGAATGATTATGTCGTGAGTTAGATACATAACTGCTCTAGTGGGCTCCTGGAGAACCACAGGCGCTATGAATACAATACATAGTAGATGTGAACAGTGCAACAGTGGCGCATGTGTTCTTTATAATCCTCAGTGAAGTGATGTCATTTACGCAGACTGTCGGATGCGGTGTTTCCGGTAATATTTTGTGAGATAAAGGGTCAGAATAGCCCACCAGAGTATCAAAGTAAGTTGTATTTCGTTATCTGAATTAGTGTTTTACGCGACTGATGTCTTAGAGTACTTCGAATAAGGTAAAATTTCAATGATAGCGTCAAAATTTAAGGTTATGTATGTATGCATTATTTTTCAGAATGGCATCATCGAAGTCATTAACAAATGACGAGTTGGAAAGAATAGTGAATGATCCAACGTATTTGCAATATGATGAGAAGAGCGCTGCAGATGAGGATGAATTTATACTAAGTGATCATGATTCCACCTCTGAATGTGAAGAATCAGATAAAGAGGCGTGTATTAGGCCCTCCTCTGACCAATATTTTCTTAAAAAAAAAACAATGCTGCAAGTGGTCAAAAGAAGCTCCTCATGCAATTTGTACTCGTGCTCAAAATACAGTTAGTCGCCTTCCAGGCGCTAGACATGAAGCAAAAACGCTTGATTCAACAGACATATTATCTGCTTGGGAATTGTTCATTACTGAAGATTTATTACAACTAATACTCACCAACACATACGTCAAGATACATGACATGTCAAACAAATACAGAGCTCCCCAATCAGCATTCATAAAGCTGCTAGATATAATAGAATTGAGAACATTTCTAGGTCTGCTTTATTTATCTGGAATAATGAAATCTAATCACGAAAATATTGTCTGACTTTATGCAAATGATGGAACTGGAAGTGATGTGTTTCGAGTCACTATGAGCGTTCATAGATTTTTATTAATTTTGTCTTGTTTGCGTTTCGATTGTGCTACTATAAGAGATGATAGGAAGGCTGATGACAGACTTGCAGCTGTTAGAGATGTTTGGGAACTCTTTATAGAGAAATGTCAAAAGTATTATACTCGAGGAGCGAACGTGACAATCGATGAAATGTTAGTACCCTTTCGTGGTAGGCGCAAATTTCACATGAATATGCCTAAGAAGCCAGGCAAATACTGCCACAAAGTTATGTTCCTTTGTGATTCACGAACATTCTATTTATGCAATGCATTTGTCTACACAGGCAAAGGGACAAATAGAAGTATATTATTAATTACAACACAGAATGTTTTGAAATTAATAACACCAATTGAGGAAGGCAGCAGAAATGTTGCTTGAACTCTCTGATCAACTGGAAGCAAAACAGTTGACTGTCTTAGTCACTCAAGCTAAATAAACGGCAGATCCAAGAAGAATTCAAACAAAACAGAAAACGCCCAGTAGAATCTGCATTCTTTGGGCATAACGAAGGAAAGACAATTTGTTCTTATGTTCCTCATAAAGGTCGAGCTGTTTTGTTCCTTTCATCTGTGCATCACCATCAGAAAAGTATTATTCAAAAGAGAAAAACTGAAATGATCATTAATTACAACGCCACAAACGGAGGAGTGGACGCACTGGGTCAAATGTGAGCCGATTATTCGGTACCACGGCGAACATGCAGATGGCCAACGTATTTTATGCCATTTTAAACATAGTAGGAGTGAATCCTGCTGTTTTACTTCAGTATACCATACAACTTGATCAAACTGATGATTTAAAAAGAAGGGAATTGCTACAGAGGCTTGGAATGGATTTAGTAAAACACCATATAAAAGGTCGAGAAGTCCTACACCTTTCTCGTGAACTGAGAGACGTTGTTGTTAAACTTGGTGGTACTCCTCCTGCCTCAACATTTTCAGAGCCAGAACCCATGAGAAAAGCAAGATGCTATATGTGTGCAAGAAATGTGGACAAGAAAACCAAAATAGTGTGTGAAAAACGCTCAGAACATGTTTGCCCCGATCACAGATTTTCAGTGTACCCAAATCGTTTGCAATCATATCTCAAATGCTTAAAAATGTTTGTAATATTCAGTGACAAAAATGCAACTGAAAAGAAAATTTCTTTAAATTACAATTTCGTTTAACTTATTGGGATACTCCGAGACCCCACTAGAATATTAGTGTATGAACATTTCACTAGAGTAGTTAAGGGCTACTTTTGGACACCAGTGTATGATACTGCATGAGATAATATACTGAAAGTGAGCCAATTAGGCCTTTTTTTATATTTACATCTCCATTGTCACTAATTCCAAGAAAAAGCGATGTAGTTGTGCAGCTGAAATTCATTGCTACTAAATCTCTCTTAAACCTCGCTGAAAATCGTTGTCAGATGTTGGTCATCTCCCTTAAAACCGTTATCAAATGTTAGTCGCCCAAGGTGATATTGCTTTACGTGTTATATAGAAGCTGTGGGTGTGGTCGAATTCTGGATGTACATGGACAGGGCATTATGTGGGCCAATGACTTTTATGCTGTACAGTGTATAGCTGCAGACCATAATGTTTTGTGGGTACTGCGAAGGATACACAGGAAACTATTGAAGTTGTAAATTATGTTGTAAATGTGTTGGATAAATAGCTGGTATGTATTTATTCGTGGGCAGTGTACCATATTCATCGCCAGCAGTTACAGGTCGTATCTGAAATGTAACTTCCACTGTTCAAAGTGCCGTCAATGCGAACGAGAGGTGACCGAGACGTGTAACGAATGGCACCCCATACCATCACGCCGGGCGATACGCCAGTATTGCGATGACGAATACACGCTTCCATTGTGCGTTCACCGCGATTTCGCCAAACACGGATGCGTCCATCATGATGCTTTAAACAGAACCTGGATTCATCCGAAAAAATGACGTTTTGCTATTCGTGCATCCAGGTTCGTCGTTGAGTACACCATCGCAGGCGCTCCAGTCTGTGATGCAGCATCAAGGGTAACCGCGGCCATGGTTGTTGCCTTGCAAACGAATCCTTCTGTTGACTCAGGAATCGAGACGTGGTTGCACGATCCGTTACAGCCATGCGGATAAGATGCCTATCATCTTGAATGCTAGTGATACGAGGCCGTTGGGATCCAGCACGGCGTTCCGTATTGCAGTCCTGAACCAACCGATTCCATATTCTGCTAACGGTCATTGGATCTCGACCAACGCGAGCAGCAATGTCGCGATACTATAAACTGCAATGGCGGTAGGCTACAATCCGACCTTCATCAAAGTCGGAAACGTGATGGTACGCTTTTCTACTCCTTACACGAGACAGCACAACCACGTTTCACCAGGCAACGCCGGTCAACCACTGGTTGTGTATGAGAAATCGGTTGAAAACTTTCCTCATGTCAGCACGTTGTAGGTGTCGCCACCGGCGCCAACCTTGTGTGAATGCTCTGAAAAGCTTATAATTTGCATATCACAGCATCGTCTTCCTGTCGGTTAAATTTCGCCTCTGTAGCACGTCATCTCCGTGGTGTAGCAATTTTAATGGCCAGTAGTGTATTTTGGTAGCACTCTGTAGAACTCGGTGGTTATGTTGTTCCGATTGGAGGAAGCCGTGGCCAATGACGTAAAGCTGCAAGGTTCATTCCTAGAGAACAGATTCATAAACACTCGATTCGCTTCATGTAGTACTGCTAACAATTCGGAAAGGCAGCAGTGCAAATAGGAGCCTTCCTGTAAATATCATTAAAATACGGAAAGTAAGTGAGCCTATCTACAGTAAAGGGTACTGATAGTACCACATTCAGTATAAGTTTAGGGACGAATCCTTGTGAAACGTACAGAAATCTTTTGTTGAAAAGACAAAGTACTGAATGACACTCCAAAATAGCGAATTAAGGAACCACGAGAAGAAAGAAAATGCCGAGTCTGAGAGATCAATGGAGTGGGAACATTTCCTGTCAAAAGGCGATCTGTTAAATAATTTATTAAGAGGAAAGAGTTTTTCATGTGACTTACTTATACTGTTTGTGTATTTGTGCTAAACTTTTTGGTGGTGCAAGCAAATCTGAAGACGGCAATTACTTGCCGCACCCGATAATGTGAATGTTTTTAACACAGCGAAGCGATTGTAACGTAATATATTATTATACAAAGAGCTTTGCGGTATTAATTTTATTGGTTTCCCTACGTAGTAGTTTAATGTAGTAATGGATATCTGTAAAACATTGAGGGACGTTCAGTGGGGTAATACCAACTCAAAGAATATGCATTACTGCTAAGCATATTATCAAGCATGTGCAGCAATAATGTGATGATAGATGTCGCAGATGAGTGCCTCAGTTTCAGGTATCACTGCGGTTATAGCTCTTCTTCGTACAGGCTGTATCTATTTGATTCGGAAAACTACCCACCTACTGAACCCCAGGGTCAAAGAAAATAAAGATCAGTATGTAACCAATTGAAAGTAGTGTTTCACACTGCATTAGCACAAGAGATACCAAAATGTGCTGAACATACAAACATGTCGAATTGTGAGTAGTGTTGTTAATACTTTTTCCAGGAAGGTAGATAGTCTGTGATCTGGTGGACTGGACGTCCAGAAGAGTGAAGGGGTGTTTGCGCATTGGTCTTGATTGGTGCAGCATCAGGCTCCTGTGACTGACTTAACATGGTTATACAAGAAAGCACAAGATGAAGGAGACAATACAGTACATGTTCTTGTGAAAGAAGCCGTATTCATGTTGGGATGGTATTGGACAAGTACCACTCGGGGCTCCTGAAAGGAGGAATTACTACACCGACACAACAGAATCAAAACTGTGAAATTGTTGACACACCGGAAGACTGGAACAGTGATGTCATGATTGCTCAAGAGGCACGCCTGGCTCTTCTTTTCTGTTGTAGCGTTGTATATGTAAAGACTTCCTGAACTGTTGTGCAATCGACAGCTCGTGCCACATCTCCCAGAACACGATACTTGCCGTGAAGGGGGCGTGGCACGTTTTCTGCGAGTGGCGCTGGGTCCGTTTCCAGGGAGAAGGAGTGAGTGAAGCAGCATGGACAGCGCAGGTCTGCGTTGCAATGGGGTGGTTCTTTGTTCCACTACTCACGTGACTAACAAGTTTTTCTGGCTGAGCATCTTCCGGACTCGAGGGACGTGCTTCTGACAGGGGAGTGGACACATTAATCCTTTGGCCGATCAGATTTGGATAACTGTGACTGGTTTGGTTCTCGTGCATGTTTCTCTTGCTGCTTCTCTATCGGACAGAGTTAAGCTTCCTGTTGTTGTTCTTCCCTGTTCATGCGTCTGGCCAGGAGACATGGGATTCGTTTCAGTCGTATGAAAACTTGATAGCTTCAGTTTGGTAACTGTCATATTGCTGTGATTTGATTGTGTGTTTTAGATTGTTGGGGTTTTGAGCTGACTGGGGTTATGTAACTTTCGTTTGTGTTCAACGTGCCATTACTTGTAACGTTCTACACACACACACACACACACACACACACACACACACACACACACACACACTCACAGACAGACAGACACACACACACACACACACACACACACACACACACACACATATATATATATATATATATATATATATATATATATATGCTTTTTTCCGCCATGTAAAAACTCCAGGGACTGATCAATGAGAGAATACGGAACAAAAAAGGTCTAATGAAGTTACATCCGGAAATGCATGGTTTCCATGCTAGAGACTACTTATTCAATCATACGTTTTTACAGAGACCTTTGGCTTGTACGCACTGTACCATGTAGTCACAGTTACAGCATGTGTTGAAAATGGTTGCGATGCGCCTCTACGTATGCATGGTCGCGCTGTAGCAAGTTCTGTTTCACGCGTTTACACCAGCTTACGCTACATCCGAATAGTGTCAAAGGCAGCGTGAGCATGCTGCTCCATTGTCTCAACGTCTGGAATGGGCTCTGCATACACGATACTTCTGAAATGGCCCCATAACCAGAAATCGAGGGGTTGAGTTCCGGTGAATGAGGAGACTGTGCCACTTGACCCCCTGGTCCCATCCATCGACTATGTGAGACACAATTGAGATGGGTTCTGACGTTTACGGCGCGGTGAGCTGGAGCACCATCATGTAGCAGCCACATAAATTTCGAATCTTCAATGGCACTTTTCCCTGCAGGGTAGGCATAGTCACCAGCAAGAAACACCAATATGTTGCAGCCACATGCAGTAAGTGTTGCTTCACGCAGTGGAGAATGGCAAAACAGAGGCACTCCGGCGACCGAGGCGTTGTGAAGTAGGCAGGCACAGATAGCCTTACTGACAGCAGCAGTCTACCACCCGGCTGACGCAAGAACACACACAGACTGAGCGTCGAGCAAGCTTGGAGAGTGCTGAGTAAGGAGAAGTGAGGCCGGCACGCTAAGTTACATTGCAATATACTGCGGGAGTAATAACAAAAAGCTACCACCAAGGGTAAAAAACGTCCTCCTGCCAGATATAAATAGTGGAGCGCAGGCAGCAACAGACAGAGGCATTCGGAAGCAGTTCGGTTCTGAGGACGGACGTGGTCCGTGTCCGAATGTTCAGTCTTCATAGGTGACGATTCCGGAAGGCTGTTCCAGCTCGCAGGAGTCTTCCATTCACCTACAGATGTCAACTTTAGCTCTGGAGGTCGGCCCAAGCTCGGTCGGCACCATGGCTGGCTAACTACAGCGAGAACTTCCAGCAGGACCGGCTGCAGCGCGGTCTTGGTAACAGGCGCCGCTGGGGACTGACGCCCAGACTTCACAGCAATCCGGCCTCACGGCGCGTGGTCCGTACATGACGGGACCTCGTAGATATCGCGACTGACGGCTTCCCAGCTGCCAGTGCAGTAGGTGTCGGGAGCTAACCTCATGGCGACACGGCTGCGTGGGCGTGCCATACTAGGGGCTGAGCAGCGACGAGTTCATCTCAACCACAGAGCCTCCTGGCTTCAGCGGAGCACTGGTGGCCTGAGGCTCCTGAGTGCGACCAGTGGTGCACGTTGCACACAGCAGCAGCCAGGTGGAGGGATCCACAGGGCTGGGCAGCGACGACAAGGGAAAAGTGGGAAGGAAAGTTCAATAAATAATTGTAAAACTCCACGCCGTCTCAGTCTTCGGTGCAGCCACTGTGTCTGATGCTAACAAGTAGTGCTGAAAGAGTAACAAGTGGTGTCAGTCGCACCCATGCCATGACTTTGACTAGCACCGTGCAGAGCAACCGAGAAACACCGAATAGGGTGAGTCCAGCAACTACCTCCTCTCTATGTTTTCTGTGTAGCTAGACATGTCAAGGAAGCGTTAACGGATGTGAGAGTGTCATTTGTAAGGCCTAACAGCTCTGTAGACTTATCGCAGTTTCGTGGGAATGATAGTCACGTTAACTTAGTACCATCTAAATGTGTAGTGTGTGGATTAGCAGGTCACGTCGCTCCTTGCGATAAATTTGTACCAAGAACTTGTAATGTGTGTGGCTTCTATGGTCATGTAACGGGGCAGTGTGGTAAGTCTAGATGGCTTTCCATTAGACGTGCTCTGAATTAACATGCTTCTGGGTAATACAATTTTATTTTTGTGAGGTGAGGCATACCACATGGGAAATGCCAGAGACACATGCAACCGGGACAAGTGACGCCGTAGTCGCATTGACAAAGCAAGTTAAGAAACTGATTGAAGAAAATAAGTTGCAAAAGCAGCACATGCAGAGGATGGAGCCACAATTGTTGCAAAATACTCAATCAGGCTCGGGAAGCGATAGTGTAGAATGCAAGGATAGTGTCTTTTCTGGTGTTCCAGATTGTTCAGCGGCTAATTTGATACCTTCCTTCTCGGATAAAACATCAGAGGGTGTGAATGTTTTCATCGGTGGCGTACGTAGTACTGCTAGACTGTGTGGCTGGTCGGATGAAATGTGTTTGCAAATGGCGACGTTACGGTTAGTAGGTGACGCAAAGATTTATGTGGCATACCACGAAGTGTTAAAGGATGCTAGTACGTTCACAGAGTTGGTTGAGGGATTATTGCAAACGCTTAGGAAACAAAACAGTGGCAGATGTTTTAGAGAAAAATTGGGGAGGATGATGCAAAAAACAGGTGAAACGGTAGAAGAATTTTCAGACAGAATTAGAAGATCGAATGCGCACACGTATGAGTTAACGGAAGATGTGAGTGCAAATGAAGTTCTATTGAAAGAAGCAGAGAATACAGCTTTAGATGCATTTTTGCGAGGGGTCGCGCTGGATTTTTCGCGCCAGATACAGACGGAAAATCCAAGTGACTTAGCAGGAGCACTGCACGTAGCTACACATTTGCAGGAAGTGGATAGCGCTACTAGAAGTAGCAATGACAAGAAAATTTCTTCGTCGTCCAAAGACTGTTACCGTGGTGGGAAGCAAGGTCATTTTAAGGGACAATGTCGGGAACCGCAGTGTTTCAATTGACAGAAAATAGGGCATAAGGCACGGCAGTGTAAAGCCAAGAAACAGATTAATGTTACAGCAGGTGAAAAACTGTTACACAAGAAAGGGAGTGTTCCTGCCGTCGGTAGGTATTCCCAGTAAAAAGAGGTACTCAGAGAGTGCATGAAGAGGCGGATTGTAGTTTGATGGTTTGGATAAAAGATAAGTCGCGAAGAGTTTTAGTGGATACCGGAGCGCATGTATCAGTTGTCAGTTTGGACCTCGTGGTAAGCAAGGACTGGAAGCTCTGAGATACAGATTGCGAGCAGTAGGTAATAAAAAAATTAGATGCTCTAGGGACAGCACAGCTCAAGTTTAAGATAGGGAATGTATGATTCTGGGAGCAAAAGGTGGTGTTGTCAACTTTGGGACAGGGATTTTCAGCGATACTTGGGTTGGACTTCCTGATTAAACATCATGCCAAAACTGACCTTTTGCAACATACCCCGGAACTCGATGGGAACTTGTTCTCAATGGGTACAGCCATTGCAAATGTTTCAGAGTCGCAAGGTGCACCGATAGCTAAGGTGAAACCAACTGAACTGTGTACAAGTGCATTAAAGGAGATTTCATGTGACAAAGTACAGACGGATACAGGGAAGTTGATCTGGGTACCGGTGGATGTCGATGTGCCACAGCAGGAGTTATTCTTGGTAGAGCCACTACCGAGTAATGGGGTTTTAGACGAAAAGCATTGTTTAATTCGTAGGAGTGTATCATGGGTAATGGACATAAATGGGCAGTTTATGGTTCCGGTGATTTTAGATAACTTTAGGCGGGATGGTGTCGATCCGCTGAAGGGATTAGTTATAGCCATAGTAGAGTTAATGGATGAAGAGGACATCGATAGTTCGAGGCCAGACTACGATGTAGAGCAAACTGTCAGCACATCTGCACTTTGGCCTTATACTGATGTCACATGCCTATGTAAAATAAAAACCAAGTCGACCTCTCGGAAATTGTATAGTGCCCCAGAAATAGTTAACGCTTGCTTTTGTAGGAGCTTTCGTTATATCTCAGCTAGTATGCATAGAAATTCTTGCCCTAACAGAACCTGTTTACGAAAATAACGCAGAATAATTTCGAATGCATGCTTCTTTGAGGTCCTAACACGCCACAGCATCCATCATGTGTTACCCCACCTGCTTTCAATACAGCAAACATTCTCACCACTTTGTAGAGACTCCTATATCACAGCACAAAGGATGTCATGTGAATGAATCGAGCATTATGAGTGGCACTTATCATAATTTACCCACCGAATTACTGATGCCGCCGGTGTTGATACACTGTCTTTCTGCAAACAAGACTTTCAGTGCAAAAAAAGTATTTTACACAGTTTGCCATATTGCTCCGACAACTAAACCCTGCAGAGTGACCATACATATTGTCCAATACAGAAAGACTCTAACTCAATTACACTGTTCTCCCAACGGGGACAGAAGCTTGAATATTAGAGCATGAAACCGATCTCCAACCTAGCAATATATCACAGCATACCGTGTCGAAGTAGTAAACATACTATTCATATCATGCACCATACAAAAATCGCCCCTTTTACATCATTTATATAACTATCGACCATCACACACTCGTACATATACTGCAAAGACAGACAACATCATATATACTCCTCGCAGCACTAGATATCTTTCCCCAGCCTATGGTCACAAGCCATCAACTCCCAACACAAGACCAGAATACCATCAGTGGACCGAAGTCACTCTCAGAAATGTTCTACAAATTTGGACTTGTTTCCCCTCAGAAAAAACGCATTACTGTTTCTGGCCCAGACCTGCTTGCTTGCCTTCTTTCCTACACCCATCTCCAGACTCTGGGATTACAAGAACACATTTATTTTCACATGGTTTGTCATTATATCATTATTGATGTAATTCTCAATATCAAGCACACAGCAGTACCCTACCAATCGCTTGCCCAACCTAATATAGAAGATCTAGACTGGAAACTATTTCTCTACAAACACTAATCTTTAGCGAGGTGGAGCATGCTATAAACTATGCAGTAACTAGACACTTATTCCGTCTGTGAAGGTCTTTACATTAGAGCTCGAAAGAAGTAGATGAAACTGTTATTTCCACTCACGAGTACCGATGTTGGTGATGTAACAGATTCCAAATCATCCCTATGATTTACAAAGTCAACTAAAGTGTTTCTCAAGTCTAGAGACCTTCAAACATGTCTTCCACCCATCTTTCACCTGCTAGAAGCACACCTCGCAATCTATGTTCCCTCAACAAAATAAAGGCGCGAAATGTGCAGAAGCAGTCAACCAGACCATTTACATGGGAGTGAATAACGGTCCAGTGCAAACACACATCTATATTGGATCTTCTCAAATTTTCACGTCATCACGAAAGCTATCCAATACATACTAGTATTAGTTCTCTATTCTGCCGTCTAGAGAACAACATGTTTAAGTCATCTACATTCCTACACTCCAACAGGCCTCTGCACTTGGACAGCTCCTACAGTTAATGGGAAACATGAATCATATGGCCCCAGGCCAGTGGGATTACACGCCAAGCACACATAGACAGAATCTTCCTAGGAAAAAAACTGGCCTCATATTTATTTTAACCCTGTACTTACAATTAAAGGTTACAATTGCGGTCTCAGTTGAACGACATTTGACAATGAGTGAAGTATTGGAAATACACCCTGCTGGCGGCTGTAGCTCTGGAAGCAGAAGTATTGGTAACATACTTACCACTTGACATACTCCTCCCTTTGGTATCACAGTACTCCACGTCAAATCCATACTTACCTGGACATAGTCATTTCCTTTGCACATGTTGGAACACAAATACTTACTTTAAAAGTCTGACGGTCAAGGCGAACCTATCACGCAGCCACTACTACTAAGTATAATACATAGTCAATAAACGACTGCTGAGGATAAAAATATAATACTGTCCTAAAATCAATGATGGGAAGACATGTCTCATACGTTATTCTAGCGAGTTCTACCACCATGTCTTAGAAACAGAGGTGTAATCGTCTTACAAACCGCTTTATCATATAAAAAAGGAACCATGTTACTATCACAATCGGTATTCGTTCTACAGGTCCACACAGGTATCCATGTTAAAAGTTATGCCAGATTTATAAATCCATGCATGCATTACCGATGAATGACATGGTTTTTCCAGGCAAATACCATGGCACTGATTATAGATGGTGACCGCCAGAGCGTATATTATCACACCAGCAGTGTGGTTACACATCGCTGATGGTGCACCATCTTAGTAAAATCAGCATATTTTGAAAGTGATTCGACTAAGTATTGTGGTAAGAGACCGGTATTTGCAACTCTCTCACGCCGCTGCCGCTAGATATTTCTCCAGTATTTGTAATGCATTCCGTCTCGATGCCATGTCAGACGTCATGCGATATATCCACTGAGTTATAGGCGATGATTGCTTGAGAAGGATCACAAGAAGTAGTAGACAGTGAGATGATTGAGGTGGTACGAAATGTACAGTAATTTTTCAGATCTCTAGTGCTATGCTTTTGGTAGAAATGATGTCTATGATTTGGAATCAAGTTTTTCGATTCAACCATATACCTGCATTGAATCCTATGGAGGAGTCCTTTAATGATTACAGTCACTAGTGAATAATTTTTCTGGCAACCTCACATATCGAAACGAGCCACCTTTCTCGAATCTATCTGCTACAGTCAAATTCCAACATGGTTTTAGGTAGCCCCTATGCATCTTAAAACTACCACTCAGACTCTGCACTACTGCCATTGCGGTTTTGCCAGAGTGATGGTTCCAATGTAAGTCAGAACTGATTAGAGGTCGGAGGAGGCTGTATCTACCATCTTCTGCAACCCATCTAGAAAGAGGAAAGCTGAGTTACAGCGACAGAACAGTGTTTTGACCATTCGACAGAAATGAAGCATGCTCCCGCAACGCAAGGAAGTATAAAAGACAGTACTGGAACTGGGGTTGGACGTGGCTTTTGCTACTGCATTGTGGTGCTTCTCCAAACTACAAGCAGGTAATACAGATCAACATCCCTTAGGGCTCATTCACGTCAATCATCCCTGCATATTATAATTACTATTCTGTTCCATCCACCAGAGAAAAATTACAAACCATAAAACCTCCACTAACTTCATCCACCCCCTCCATGAGCCATGGACCTTGCCGTTGGTGGGGAGGCTGGCATGTTTCAACGATACAGATTGCTGTACCGTAGGTGCAACCACAATGGAGGGGTATCTGCTGAGAGGCACAGACAAACATGTGGTTCCTGAAGAGGGGCAGCAGCCTTTTCAGTAGTTGCAAGGGCAACAGTCTGGATGATTGACTGATCTGGCCTTGTAACACTAGCCAAAATGGCCTTGCTGTTCTGGTACTGCGAACAGCTAAAAACAAGGGGAAACTACAGCCGTAATTTTTTCCCAAGGGCATGCAGCTTTACTGTATGATTAAATGACAATGGCGTCCTCTTGGTTAAAATATTCCGGAGGTAAAATAGTCCCCCATTCGGATCTCCAGGCAGGGACTACTCAAGAGCACGTTGTTATCAGGAGAAAGAAAACTGGTGTTCTAGGGGTCGGAGCGTGGAATGTCAGATCCATTAATCGGGCAGGTAGGTTAGAAAATTTAAAAAGGGAAATGGATAGGATAAAGTTAGATAATGGGGGCATTAGTGAAGTTCAGTGGCAGGAGGAACAAGACTTTTGCTCAGGTGAATACAGGGTTATAAACACAAATTCAAATAGGGGTAATGCAGGTGTAGGTATAATAATGAATAAAAAAATAGGAGTATGGATAAGCTACTACAAACAGCATAGTGAACGCATTATTGTGGCCAAGATAGACACAAAGGTCACACCTACTACAGTAGCACAAGTTTATTTGCCCACCAGCTCTGCGGATGATGAAGAAATTGATGAAATGTATGATGAGATAAAAGAACTTATTCAGGTAGTGAAGGGAGACGAACATTTAATAGTCATGGGTGACTGGAATTCGAGAGTAGGAAAAGGGAGAGAAGGAAACATAGTAGGTGATGATGTATTGTGGCTAAGAGATGAAAGAGGAAGCTGCCTGGTAGAATTTTGCACAGAGCATAACTTAATCATAGCTAACACTCGGATCAAGAATCTTCAAAGAAGGTTGTATACATGGAAGAACCGTGGAGATACTAAAAGGTATCAGATAGATTATATAATGGTAAGACAGAGATTTAGGAACCAGGTTTTAAATTGTAAGACATTTCCAGGGGCAGATGTAGACTCTGACCACAATCTATTGGTTATGAACTGTAGATTAAAACTGAAGAAACTGCAAAAAGGTTCCACCTGGATAAACTGACTAAACCAGAGGTTGTAGAGAGTTTCAGGGAGAGCGTAAGGGAACAATTGACAGGAATGGGGGAAAGAAATACAGTAGAAGAAGAGTGGGTAGCTTTGAGGGCTGAAATAGTGAAGGCAGCAGTGGATGAAACAGGTAAAAAGACGAGGGCTAGTAGAAATCCTTGGGTAGCAGAAGAAATATGGAATTTAACTGATGAAAGGAGAAAATATAGAAATGCAGTAAATGAAGCAGGAAAAAAGGAATACAAACGTCTCAAAAATCATATAGACAGGAAGTGCAAAATGACTAAGCAGGGATGGCTAGAGGACAAATGTAAGGATGCAGAGGCTTATCTCACTAGGGGTAAGATAGATACTGCCTACAGGAAAATTAAAGAGATCTTTGGAGAAAGGAGAACCACTTGCATGAATATCAAGAGCTTTGATGGAAACCCAGTTCTAAGCAAAGAAGGGGAAGCAGAAAGGTGGAAGGAGTATATAGCGGGTCTATACAAGATCGATGTACTTGAGGACAATATTATGGAAATGGAAGAGGATGTAGACGAAGATGAAATGGGAGATATGATACTGCGTGAAGAGTTTGACAGAGCACTGAAAGACCTGAATCGAAACTAGGCCCCCAGAGTAGAGAACATTCCATTAGAACTACTGACAGCCTTGGGAGTGCCTGTCCTGACAAAACTCTACCACCTGGTGAGCAAGATGCATGAGACAGGCGAAATACCATCAGACTTCAAGAAGTGTATAATAATTCCAATCCCAATGAAAGAGGTGTTGACAGATGCGAAAATTACAGAACTATCAGTTTAATAAGTCACAGCTGCAAAATCTCGATTTATCTTATAAAATAGATTAAGGAAAGGCAAACCTACGTTTCTAGCGTTTGTAGTGTAACACCCCAACCATCACTTAGCTGGTTTTGGCATGTGTTCACCCTAACTAATTGACTAACAGATCAACAGGGAGAGCAAAACTGCCGCAATATCGGATAACGCAAAAAAGTCATATGGCCCTGTGACTCCTGATTGAATTTCAGTGGCAGTGTTGACATCAATTTATTCAGAATTGATCACTTTTACTTAAAAAGGGGTGCACATTGATATTATATTCAGCTATTGAACACCAGATGCAAATGTTGAACATAAAATTAATTAAGAACGTGACTTGGGATTTCAACTACTTGATTGAAAACTGATGCAGTCAATTAGCACAAGATTATTTTAAATCATCACATTACAAGACTCTCCTAAGAGGCAGTGGTAATAAATTGCGTTTGCGTGGAGTAAAGCGCGATAACTCAAAAGTAATTCCTATCGACTGACCCAGGTGTAATGTGAAGTGCGAGAAGAATTCTACACTACACGGCCCAGGAAACCCTCATGGAAACTTTGCCGACGTGATCCAACAAATTAATCAGTGGCCAGAGAGGGCACAATATCACCGATCACAGCGTGGCGGAGCGGCGTCGTTGTGCAGACATTATCGACCTCATGGTGCTGCAAGGCTGCGCTCGTCTATCCACTCCTAGCTATATTGCTCAGTACATAGCTGAACCAAATCTTCCTATCTCCAAGCTCAATCGTTCCATTTGCTAGGTCCTAAACTGCAGAGATGCTCACTCTTTCTCAGGCAAGCTGAGTAAAGAACGCCACGTCCGCACTGTAGGCAAGCCGGGAAGACCACTACAGAGAATCCCATAGTCCGCTCTTCGCCTCGGTTTCCCCTCCAGCAAAATTACTTACGCCAATTGCAGCGCAAGTCGCATTAATTATGTGTCGCTTCCCTGCGCCGACCAATGCCTGCTCTGGGAAGTGAACAAATTCCCACAAAACTTCCCTTCCTCTCAACTTCTGCTATTTAGCTCCTCCCAGGCCACCCATCAAGGTTAGCATCTGCACAGACACCAATTTTTCCGGAATTCTGACTCCCAGGAGAGTACTTCAAATTCCTTGGTCCTACATTCCCATCGGAGGCCGGCGTATTTCATTCTGTCACTCTTCACCTGATTTACTTCAGACGTTGTGGACCGTGAATTCAGTGTGAAGTTGCTATAGTCACGATCACGCATATGTTAACCTCTGTTGACCGCTCCACCGTAGCTTGGCGCAGCTTTCTTGCATGTTTCACTGAAAATGGGACGCCGGACATTTATCAACAGCCGTACAAGTTCTCTGTTTGCTTCCTGACACACCAGCATGGGGTTGGGGTCAACCACCCACTCACTGTCACTCATTTTAAGGCGGATTGAGGCCGTGCCCTGTAACCGCTTTCTCAGAACTTGAGCCACCCTAAGCTGCCTGTTGTCGCTTCCCTTAGCTGCTCCCCCGTCGGCCACGGTCAATTCTGAGTACTTCCCTGGGATAAACTAGCCTCCAGTAAATCGAGGCGTTTCCACAAAGTTTTCATGTTGTGTGAATTAATTATATCAGTACATCCATACTATACCCTCTACAAGATGCATTGTACCTTGTCAGTCATTTTTGTTCAGCCCTACTGATCGCTCAACCTGAGTTAGGTGATCTGTAATGACTTCATGTAAGGGGCATAGTTCTTACCGTCTTACAGTAGACTTAGAGAAAGCTTTTGACGATGTTGATTGGAATACTCTCTTTCAAATTCTGAAAGTGCCAGGGGTAAAATACAGGAATCGTAAGGCTATTTACAATTGGTACAGAAAGCAGATGGCAGTTATAAGAGTTGAGGGGTATGAAAGGGAAGCAGCGGGTGGGAAGGGAGTGAGGCAGGGTTGTAGCCCAGTTATTCAATCTGTATATTGAGCAAGCAATAAAGGAAACAAAAGAAAAGTTCGGAGTAGTTATTAAAATCCATGGAGAAGAAATAAAAACTTTGAGATTCGCGGATGACATTGTAATTCTGTCAGAGACAGCAAAGGACTTGGAAGAGTGGCTGAATGTAATGGACAGTGTCTTGAAAGGAGGGTATAAGATGAACATTAACAAAAGCAAAACGAGGATAATGGAATGCCGGCCGAAGTGGCCGTGCGGTTGAAGGCGCTGCAGTCTGGAACCGCAAGACCGCTACGGTCGCAGGTTCGAATCCTGCCTCGGGCATGGATGTTTGTGGTGTCCTTAGGTTAGTTAGGTTTAACTAGTTCTAAGTTCTAGGGGACTAATGACCTCAGCAGTTGAGTCCCATAGTGCTCAGAGCCATTTTTGATAATGGAATGTAGTCGAATTAACTCGATTGATGCTGAGGGAATTAGATTAGTAGTAATGGAGTTTTGCTATTTGGGGAGCAAAATAATTGATGATGGTCGAAGTAGAGAGGATGTATAACGTAGACTGGCAATGGCAAGGAAAGCGTTGCTGAAGAAGAAAAATTTGTTAACATCGAGTATAGATTTAAATGTCAGGTAGTCGTTTCTGAAAGTATTTGTATGGAGTGTAGCCATGTATGGAAGTGAAATGTGGACGATAAATAGTTTAGACAAGAAGAGAATAGCATCTTTCGAAATATGGTGCTACAGAAGAATGCTGGAGATTAGATGGGTAGATCACATAACTAATGAGGAGGTATTGGATACAACTGGGGAGAGGAGGAGCTTGTGGCACAACTTGACTGCAAGAAGTGACCAGTTGGTGGGACATATTCTGAGGCATCAAGGGATCACAAATTTAGCATTGGAGGGCAGTGTGGAGGGTAAAAATCGTAGGGGGAGACCAAGAGATGAATACACTAAGCAAATTCAGAAGGATGTAGGTTGCAGTAGGTACTGGGAGATGAAGAAGCTTGCACAGGATAGAGTAGCATGGAGAGCTGCATCAAACCAGTCTCAGGACTGAAGACCACAACAACAACAACACAACTTCATTCAATAGAGAACTCAATAAGATTTTTACCGCATCTCTCTTCTCCCAAACATCGAAAACATATACTGCATTAATGCCAGCATCGAGCACATCTGACGATCCTATTAAACATACAGATATTAAACCACTGCACAGACCAGTTTAATGTTTCATCACCTATACTCTATGAGGATGGCCGTATCCCACAAACTATACAGTAAGTTGCAAGAGACACTCCCTGTTACCCTGTGTCGTTGTTTGAAACATTATTTTTTTCTGCTGTAACATGGTTTGTACGCTGCCATATATCTCGTTTTCCCGCAATGATTTAGAGCTTCGTGTCAGGTTCTAAACTGACATTAACATCTTCTTATCCATTGCCTCTCACAGAAAGCTAGAGGTCACATGGTGTAAATCATGTTGTTACTGCAGTTACTGTAACATGCCACACACACTGGCTGATTTTAAATAAAAGACAGTTACAACATAAGTAAACAGGAACCATTTGGCGGCGTTGTGGAGGGTTTCCAAACTGCTGTCCAAAATTGATTGACGACCTCTACATTTAGACTCATCTGTCCCAGTGACAGAAAAGCTGATGGCTATGAATTCCATTTAGACTAATTCCTCATATAACAGTCATGTACATAATCACTGTTTTGGTGCTATCCGTCCCCACGCTATGTCCCTCCACCAGTACTCTTTCTCCACCTCAAACAAGCGATGCCAGTCAATCATTACGTGGTAACCAACAGTGTACCAGTGGACAGATGGGGTGGGAAAGACACTATTGATGTACTCTAATAATAAACATCAGTTGACAGTGCGAACTGTTGTAGGAATTTTATAGTAATTTCAACACCAAACAATCCTGTGACAGCATGTTTCCCAGTTTCAGTATAATAGCTAAACCACCCCCTCTCTACTCTGCGAGTATCATTGCGAATGTAGATAGATGACTGTGCAGTACATCCATTCATTGTTGATTGTTGAACACATACATCATCAAAGTATACCAGACAGGTAACACCTCGAACATAGTGCATAATTTACAATCTATCTCTATTCTGACGGGGGTCACAGAGCATTCCCGCAGTGTTAGGGTTAAATTAGAGACTGGAAGACCCCCTCACACTGTCACTGACCAACCACCCTGCAACACCGTTACTGATTTAATCTGCAGCTGACCAGATGTAGAACACTACATTCCATGTCTCATGAATGAATGGTGCTAGCTGAGTCCTCACCCAAACAAGCATGCAAGATTTCTCCAGAGCACCCACGTCAAGGAGGTTAGCACCCATTATCGGTGTATAGTAACAAATTTGAAAGTGTTGTGATGTAATTACAGACTGTTAAGAAGAACAAGAAACGGGTGACTTTTGTGAATGATGGAGCTCCAGACAAGTGGAGTTCGAGGCATTTTACATAAATGAACTACGCTATCTACTCTAAAGGACTGTTCTAGGGTCTGTATCAGTACCTGGAAGATTTGGTAAGGGAGAACATAAACACTCGCACTCCTAAGGCTACAATGTTCTGCACTTAGAACAGGCTATAATCTTAGATCGCTTGAGTTTCCAACATATCAGTCGTGTGGAATGCAGCACTGTTAATATTCCAAAGTAAGAAATATATTTCCAACGTATGACATACATCCACCTTGCAAGTTTCTCTACAATAAACTATGGTATCGAACCGTAAAACGAAAAAACTACTTCCTTAAAACAGTGGCTCTGTGTGATACATGCACAATATAGATTTCCAGAGATGTATAGCGTCCACTGTCCACATCAAATCATGGTTCCGAAATTATACTGTGCCCACATCAGTCCTACATAAAATGGTCGTTAGTAACGGAGAGTACTTCTTACAAGGAAAGAGATAAACGCATAGCAGCGGCGTCCGACATGTGAAATTACAAGTCATAGCGCCACTAACTCTGTAAACAGCACTTCTGTCAATCAGATGTATAGACAGGGGATTGGAGTGTCTCACAAACACCTATCGCTAACTTAGTTATGAAACTGAAGTATCGAATTTTTACTTAAGATGTGACAGGGGAATCGAGTACATCGCCTAAATCTACGTTTGTTTAGAGGAATATGCCACGTTTCATCATATGTGAGATGGAAGTCCTCTGTTGGTTGAAAGGTTTGCTGTTAACGATCGCAAGTAGACATGCTCTAAGACCCACATAGAAAAATCGGTTCTATATGAGTGGAACGCTGGCTATGTCACACAACCGATCTATCCTGAGAGAACATCAGGAAAATAAAAATGGTCACATAGCCTTCAGCAATTTCTCCCTTGTTCTCTCTAGAGTGCATCATCAGTCTACCACTAAATCGTACCTCGCTAAAAATTCATCTCAATCGACCAATCCATCCACTCTATGTCAACCTTTAATGCAGATGCAAGTAAGTTTAGAGGCCAACGGTTCTCTGTCTTCCTGAAAAGCCACAAATACAGTAGTCAACTCACCTCAATAGACATGCAATAGAACGCTGCCTCTCAGTCATCAGAGGACTTCCATGTCATATGTGATTAAACTTGACACATTCCTCTAAATGGGCAAATATTTATGCGATGTACTCCATTCCCCTGTAGCACCTTAAGTGTAAAATCGATACTTCAGTTTCATAACTAAGTCAGCGATAGGTGTTTGTGAGACACTCCAATCCCCTGTCTATACATCTGATTGACAGAAGTGCCGTTTACAGACCTAGTGGCGCTATGACTTGTAATTTCACATGTCGGACGCCGCTGCTATGCATTTATCTCTCTCCTTGTTAGAAGTATTCTCCGTTACTAACGACCATTTTATATAGGACTGATGTGGGCACAGTGTAATTTCGGAACCGTGATTTGATATGGACAGTGGACGCTATACATCTCTGGAAATCTATATTGTGCATGTATCACACAGAGCCACTGTTTTAAGGAAGTAGTTTTTTCGTTTTACGGTTCGATACCATAGTTTATTGTAGAGAAACTTGCAAGAAGAATGTATGTCATACGTTGGAAATATATTTCTTACTTTGGAATATTAACAGTGCTGCATTCCACACGACTGATATGCCGGAAACTCAAGCGATCTAAGATTATAGCCTGTTTTAAGTGCGGAACATTGTAGCCTTCGGAGTGCGAGTGTTTATGTTCTCCCTTACCAAATCTTCCAGGTACTGATACAGACCCTAGAACAGTCCTTTAGAGTAGATAGCGTTGTTCATTTATGTAAAATGCCTCGGACTCAACTTGTCTGGAGCTCCATCATGCATAAAAGTCACCCGTTTCTTGTTCTTCTTAACAGTCTGTAATTACATCACAACACTTTCAAATTTGTTACTATACGCCGATAATGGGTGCTAACCTCCTTGACGTGGGTGCTCTGGAGAAATCTTGTGTACTTGGATGGGTGAGGACTCGACTAGCTCCATTCATTCACGAGACGCAGAATGTAGTGGTCTACATATGGTAAGCTGCAGATTAAATCGGTAACAGTGCCCCAGGCTGGCTCTGAGCACTATGGGACTTAACATCGGCGGTCATCAGTCCCCTAGAACTTAGAAATACTTAAACCTAACTAACCTAAGGACATCACACACATCCATGCCCGAGGCAGGACTCGACCCTGCGACCGTAGTAGTCGCGCGGTTCTGGACTAAGCGCCTGAACCGCTAGACCACCGCGGCCGGCAGTGCCCCAGGGTTCAAAAATGGTTCAAATGGCTCTGAGCACTATGGGACTCAACTGCTGAGGTCATTAGCCCCCTATAACTTAGAACTAGTTAAACCTAACGAACCTAAGGACATCACAAACATCCATGCCCGAGGCAGGATTCGAACCTGCGACCGTAGCGGTCTTGCGGTTCCAGAGTGCAGCGCCTTTAACCGCACGGCCACTTCGGCCGAGTGCCCCAGGGTGGGCTGGTCAAAGACAGTGTGAGGGGGCGATTCAGTATCTAATTTTATCCGAAGACTACGAGACTGCTCTGTGACACCCATCTGCGTAGAGATATATCGTAAATTATGTACTATGCTCCAGATGTTAGAAATATGTAGAGTGCTGTCTGGTATACTTTCGTGATGTGTGTTTTCGACAGTTAATAATTAATGGATGAACTTCTCAGTCATCTATCTAAATGCGCAATGATACTCGCAAATTAGAGAGGGAGCAATTTAGCTATGACAGTGAAAATGGGCAAACATGCTGTTACATAATTTCTCGGTGTCGAAATGACTGTAAAATTGCTAAAACCATTCGCACTATCAACTGTGATGTTTATTATTAGAGTACATCAATAGTGTCTTTCCCACCCCATCGATCCACTGGTACACTGTTGGTTACCGCGTAATGATTGAATCACTTTGAAAATTGAGCGATTTTATCACGAGCATGCATATTGGGCTACATGTAACCAAACTGCTGGTCTGATAATATACTCCTACGATAACCGTCTCGGTATTTGTCTGGAGAAACCAATTCATCTGAATGTAATGCTATACATCGGTTTATAAGGCCAGTATAGCTTTTAACATGGATACTTGTATGCACCTGTAGAACCAAGACCGCTTGTGATGGTAATATGGTTGTGTTTCTTAACATCTCGCTGTTTGTAAGACGATTACGCCTCTCTTTCTAGGACACAGTGTTACCACTCGCAAGAAAGCTTATTAGATATATCCACCCATCATTCATTCTAGGTCAGTATTATTTCGTATCGCCGGCAATCATTTATTGGTGAAGTATTATACTTAGTAATAAGGGGTGCGTGATAGGTTCACCTTGAGTATCAGGCTTATAAAGTAAGTGTTTGTGTTCCGCTATGTGCAAAGGAACTGACTATGTCCAGTCGTAAGGGAGTTATCGGGTTGACGTAGAGTACTGCGATACCGAAGGGAAGAGTATGTCAAGTCATAAGAATGGTAGCAATATTTCTATTAGAATGAGATTTTCACTCTGCAGCGCAGTGTGCGCTGATATGAAACTTCCTGGCAGACTCACGCCCGGTACTCACAGCTTTACTTCTGCCAGTACCTCGTCTCCTACCTTCCAAACTTTACAGAAGCTCTCCTGCGAACCTTGCAGAACTAGCATTCCTGAAAGAAAGGATATTGCGGAGACATGGCTTAGCCACAGCCTGGGGGATGTTTCCAGAATGAGATTTTTCACTCTGCAGCGGAGTGTGCGCTGATATGAAACTTCCTGGCAGATTAAAACTGTGTGCCCGGCCGAGACTCGATCTCGGGACCTGTGTCTTTCGCGGGCAAGTGCTCTACCATCTGAGCTACCGAAGGTAGGAGACGAGGTAGTAGCAGAAGTAAAGCTGTGAGTACCGGGCGTGAGTCGTGCTTCGGTAGCTCAGATGGTAGAGCACTTGCCCGCGAAAGGCAAAGGTCCCGAGTTCGAGTCTCGGTCGGGCACACAGTTTTAACCTGCCAGGAAGTTTAGTATTTCTATTTCCGGAGGCAGAGCCGTCAGCCCGGTGTATTTCCGATAATTCGCTCATTGTCGAATGTCGTTCTACTGCGACCGCAATCGCAACATTAGCTGTCAGTACAGGGAGAGAATATGTGTGAGGCCGTTTTTTTTTTTTTTTTTTTTCCTAGGACGATTCTGTCTATGTGACATGTGCGGTAATGATTCATGTTTCCCGTTAACGGTAAGAGCCGTCCGAGTGGAGAGGCCTGTTGGAGTGTACGTATGTAGATGACTTAACCGTGTTGTCCTCTAGACGGCCGAATAACGAACTAATACTTACTATGTGTTGGATAGCTTTCGTGATAGCGTGTAAATTTGAAAAATTTAATATGGAGGTGTGTTTGCGCTGGACCGTTATTCCCTCCCATGTAAATTGTTCGGTTGACTCCTTCTGTGAATTTCACGCCTTTATTTAGTTGAGGAAACATCGATTGTGGTGTGTGCATCTAGCAGGTGGAAGACACGTTTGCTGGTTCTCTGCAAATGAGAAACACATTAGTTGAGTGTGTAAATTATAAGGATGATTAGGAATCTGTTACATCACCGACATCGCTATTTAAGAGTGGAAATCCCAAATTCATCTATTTGTTTCGAGTTCTCACATAAAGGTCTTCGCAAACGGGATAAGTGTCTAGTTACTCAGTGGTCTACAGCATGATCCACCTCGCTAAAGTTTCGTGTTTGAAGAGAAATAATTTCCAGTCTGTATCTTCGGAATTATGTTTCTGAGCGATCGGTAGGATATTGCTGTGTGCTTGATATTGAGAAGTGCAGCGAAAATGGTATAATGTTATTGCAATCCATGCGAAAATACATGTGTTCTTGTAATCCCAAATTCTGGAGATGGGTGTAGAAAAACAAGCAAGCAAGCCGGTCCGGACCAGAAGTAGTTATGCGCTTGTGCCGAGGGAGAACGAGCACGAATTTGTAGAACAGTTCTGAGAGTGATTTCGGTCATTGAGGGAGCTCTGGTCACCCATCGGGAGTGGATGACCACCGATCTTGCATGGAAATACGTAGTGCTGCGAGGAGTTTATACGGTGCTGTCTGTCTTCACGGCATATGTATGAGTGTCTGGCTGCCGACAGCTATACGAATGATGTGAAAACAGCTGCACAATATACCAACGTGAGTGTTCAATTGGAACTGCTGTAGTGTACAAAGAGGACGGGCAATACGGCTGTAACAATACATACCCTCATTGGCACCCCTAAGCGTATTCTCCCATTTTCCTTGTTGTTCTATCGATAGTGATATTGATTACAGTACACCATCCCGCGTCGGTGATCTCTTTCGAAGCATTACATCCGCTGGTGTGGTATTTATTATAAACGTAGTGCCTGACGCCTTTCCTTCATAACACTTGTATGAGAGAATCTTGGCAGGATGCAGCACCTTCCAGAAGCGCTGACTCGACGACTTCCATAATTTCCTAGGACTGAGGAAATCGAGACATTTAGCATGTGTGAGTGTAGATATACCATACTTTTTTTGGGTGCTATACAGGTATAAATGATAACTGCATTGTCTGTGTAAAATTTGTATGTAATGCAGTGTAAAGTTACTGTGGCTTATGTTGTGGCATGACCAAAGAAGATGAATGTGTGTCCTGTCGTGAGGGACGTAAAGATTAAGGACATCGATAATTATGAGGGTATGAGGGAGATTTTTTTATGTGGAAAATTATGTGTGCTATAGATACTGAGATTCGTTCCAGAACCACAGCTAGCACGAGGAGACATTACCTGTATAACGATCGGTGTCAGACTGCAGCAGGAATCGTAATTCTTAATTGTGGTTAGACTGGTACATATGTTCCTATCTTCCAATATTATTGTGAGTCTTGTATGTATTTGATGATCTGTAGACAACTTTTGCAGGGTTTAACTGTCAGTGCAATGTAGCGATGTGTGCAAAATTGTTCTGCAGCTGAAAGTCTCATCTGCAGAAAACAATGGTGGACGGTCCTCCCACACAGGCAGCATCAGCAGCAGTTTGATGGGATATTCAGTGGCAAACGGGCTGTCCCGTTAGGATCGCTAGGAGAAATGCACCCTGTGCTATTCTGGGAAGCATTGCAACATCTCTCTCAGTAATGGACCCACACTGCAGCTATGCGTCATTGCGCCAGCAACGGTGGCTAGGTGAACATGTATTTCGACAGGAATTTCTCATGTGTCAAGTGTGAAAGAGATGCCGCCACCTCATCCTTGTGGGACCCAAACTGCAACCAACATGTCGTAGCTTCGCGGGGACCGCGGTGCACCCCAACTCCGACGTCAGCATTGGGCGTAGGGTGGCAGGCTGTGATCATTTTTTAAACTATATTTCAACTACATCTACATTGACATCTACATATATACTCTGCTAGCCATCAAGCGGTGTGTGGTGGAGGGCACTATTCGCGCCAAAGTCACATTTCCGCCCTCTGTTCCACTACCGGATCATGCCAGGGGAAAACGACTGTCTGAATGCCTCAGTACAAGCTCTAATTACCATTATCTTTGAATGGTGATCATTGCGCAATATGAAAGTTGGTGGTAATAATATATGCTCTACATCATTGTCGAAGATTGGATTTTGGAATTCAGTGTGCAGCCCCTTATGTTTAGTGGATCGTCTATCTGCAAGTGTGTTCCACTTAAACTTCCACTGAGATTTGTAACGCTCTCACGATGGCTAAATGTTCCAATCACGAATCTATCCGTTCTTCTTTTGACCTTCTCAATCTACTGAACCAGACCCAACTGGTAATGGTACCATACATACGAACAGTACTCTAAGACCAATAGGATGCCACGAATTAAAGAAAAAGCTACCCAATACATGTGAAGAATAGCGATTTAATTAATTTTCATAAATTTTTTATATCAATGTGGTGTTAGCGGTACAATTGTTAAAGGGATAGTGTGTGTTAGTGGGTTACATGGAGCAGAACAACAGGTTAAGTGCAAAATACTAAGTTAATTTGAACAATTTTTATGTAAAACGAAGTACAATAGTTTAAGGTGGTGGGTAACAGAGAAAAATGCGCCTGAAATGGCGTTCAGAAGCATGTGGAATTGGAAAAGTGTATTAGAAAATGGTTGGAGGACATAACTGATAGCTTAATTTGGTATCAGAGGCAGTTCAGTAGTTTAAGGAAATGGGGATGACATGGAAAACCACTTAACAGAACACTAGGTTAAGTGCAGACAAAAGGCCCAAACATTAGGTTAAGGCACCCAGAGAACAGTGCAAACATTAGGCTATGCAACGTGTTTGCCCCATGTAACTGCTTCTTGTAAGACCTAGATGTTTCCAAACAGCAGAGAATGATGAACAAGAGAAATCCGACCTCGACCCCCACCCCCCAACTGAATTTTTTATAAATAAATAATATAAGCTTCCCATATATTACATACACTGCCTTGAATCCTCTAAATTGTGTAAATAAACAATATAACACACATTATCTAAATTGTTTAAACAATATTCCATACATAGCTATCGTTTGTCATCCAAATAACCAGTCAACTAAGTTTTTTCCCCGCCAGTTTCGCGGAGGGAGGGCGGGAGGGTAGGGTGGGTTTACCAGCGGGGGAGAGGTAAATTAATTGACCAATATAATTAAGTTCTCAAACAAATTAATAAGAGTGAGAGGAGCTATTCCAACAACTTCGACCTGAAAGTGTACCTGTAGCAGCGAGGGGGAGGTTTCCTGAAGAGGATGGGGTGGGGGAGAGTGTGGGGGGACAATAGGTTAAGTGCCTGTCAATCAAATGAAAGGATCCTTTTAGCAGAACAATAGGTTAAGTGCATTCCAATGAAAGGAGAACAATAGGTTAAGTACCTATAAGTCAAAGGAGAACAACAGGTTTGTCCCTGAGTGCATATCTGTTCCTGATGTAGACAACCTCCACTAACGAAATGGACTCGTATGGGCTTTTCCCACTACTTACAGGTGCACACACGAGCCGCTGTTAGTGTTACGCTTTCTGGTAGAAATGCTGTCCACGATTTGGAATCAAGTCTATCCATTCAACCACTTTCTTGTGTTGGATCCTGGGTAGACATATTTTAATGACTACAGCCACAGGTGAATCATATTCGTGCCACTCTTATACCTCGAAATGAGTCACATTTTTCGAACCAAACTGTTAAGGGTCCCAAACGACAGAAACTCCTGCACCGTTTTTGGGACAGTCCCTCTGCATCTTGTAACTGCACCTAAGTCTATGCACCCGACATCCAGCCAGCTTAATCTATGTGATCATCCCAATCTAAGTCTGACATATACACTCCTGGAAATGGAAAAAAGAACACATTGACACCGGTGTGTCAGACCCACCATACTTGCTCCGGACACTGCGAGAGGGCTGTACAAGCAATGATCACACGCACGGCACAGCGGACACACCAGGAACCGCGGTGTTGGCCGTCGAATGGCGCTAGCTGCGCAGCATTTGTGCACCGCCGCCGTCAGTGTCAGACAGTTTGCCGTGGCATACGGAGCTCCATCGCAGTCTTTAACACTGGTAGCATGCCGCGACAGCGTGGACGTGAACCGTATGTGCAGTTGACGGACTTTGAGCGAGGGCGTATAGTGGGCATGCGGGAGGCCGGGTGGACGTACCGCCGAATTGCTCAACACGTGGGGCGTGAGGTCTCCACAGTACATCGATGTTGTCGCCAGTGGTCGGCGGAAGGTGCACGTGCCCGTCGACCTGGGACCGGACCGCAGCGACGCACGGATGCACGCCAAGACCGTAAGATCCTACGCAGTGCCGTAGGGGACCGCACCGCCACTTCCCAGCAAATTAGGGACACTGTTGCTCCTGGGGTATCGGCGAGGACCATTCGCAACCGTCTCCATGAAGCTGGGCTACGGTCCCGCACACCGTTAGGCCGTCTTCCGCTCACGCCCCAACATCGCGCAGCCCGCCTCCAGTGGTGTCGCGACAGGCGTGAATGGAGGGACGAATGGAGACGTGTCGTCTTCAGCGATGAGAGTCGCTTCTGCCTTGGTGCCAATGATGGTCGTATGCGTGTTTGGCGCCGTGCAGGTGAGCGCCACAATCAGGACTGCATACGACCGAGGCACACAGGGCCAACACCCGGCATCATGGTGTGGGGAGCGATCTCCTACATTGGCCGTACACCACTGGTGATCGTCGAGGGGACACTGAATAGTGCACGGTACATCCAAACCGTCATCGAACCCATCGTTCTACCATTCCTAGACCGGCAAGGGAACTTGCTGTTCCAACAGGACAATGCACGTCCGCATGTATCCCGTGCCACCCAACGTGCTCTAGAAGGTGTAAGTCAACTACCCTGGCCAGCAAGATCTCCGGATCTGTCCCCCATTGAGCATGTTTGGGACTGGATGAAGCGTCGTCTCACGCGGTCTGCACGTCCAGCACGAACGCTGGTCCAACTGAGGCGCCAGGTGGAAATGGCATGGCAAGCCGTTCCACAGGACTACATCCAGCATCTCTACGATCGTCTCCATGGGAGAATAGCAGCCTGCATTGCTGCGAAAGCTGGATATACACTGTACTAGTGCCGACATTGTGCATGCTCTGTTGCCTGTGTCTATGTGCCTGTGGTTCTGTCAGTGTGATCATGTGATGTATCTGACCCCAGGAATGTGTCAATAAAGTTTCCCCTTCCTGGGACAATGAATTCACGGTGTTCTTATTTCAATTTCCAGGAGTGTATGTAAGTCGGAGATCACTATATCTAAGAGCTCCTGCATCTTGTGGAGAAACAGGGTGAGCTGAGTTAATGCGACAGGAGTGCGTGTTGACCATTCAGTAGAAAAGTGAACATGGTGTCTTATCTACGCCAACGATATAGAGTGTGTAAGGTCAGAGCCAAACGAAGCCTTCCCCTGCAACACGAGGTAGTAGAAGAGATAGTACAAGGAGTTATGATGGTGTTTCGTCTTGGGAAAATTAGGAAGACTGCACATCATACATGGTATGGAGGAGGATGAAGACTTCGCGACACATCTCCTATCTACATGGAGGTACTCTGAAGGAGATCTCTGTCGCTAAGGGAACATTCATGTCTATCATCCAAACACATGTGACGATCCTGTTATATACACAGGTATTGGTTTACTGGAGAAGGTGGTTCATGATCGAAGTCGCTTCCAAAGACTGGTGTAAAGTTTCATCACCTGTACTGTAGTATGACAATATCCATCAGAGGTTTCCTGTATTGCTCCTTCATAAGCAGTTTAATACACTGTTCTTCTTTGTTTCTTTTTTTTTTTTTGTTTTGTTGTAACATTCTCACTCGTTGCACACCGCCATACATTTTTTTCTACCATGACTTAGAGATCTGTGTCAGCTTCTGCTAAACAAACATTCACGCGTTTCATGTTTCATCCTCTGGCTCTCACTGAAAACTGAACATTGCATGGCGTAAACTATACAGCTACCACACCACAGGCTGATAGAAATTAAACACAGACGTGAGGTTTCTCATTGAAAAAGATGAGGAAGACATCGCTGCATATGGAAACTGGAAGAATTTGCAGTACTGTAGAGCGCTTCGAACGTCTATTTTCGAAATGTGATTACCTGTACAGTTAATCTCAGCTTCCCATCGAAAAGGTAGCGGATGACTCGGTGCTCCATTTAGAAAAGTGTTGTTTCTTCATTTTGCAGTCATGTACATGATTACTGTTCCGGTGTTGACCACTAGCGGAAGGTGCTGTTCACAACACGCGAGATGTAGCACGATTAAAAAGAGGTGGTGTTGTCTGATTGGTGAAAAAAAAAATAAAGACATTTGTGGGGTATCGCAGCATATGGAAATGGGATGAGTCTGTAGCAATGAGTAACACTTCCAAACAAGTGTATTAAGATGATGACCTCTACATTTAATCCCATGTTCCGCAGTGAAAAGTAGCAGATGTGGTAAACAACAGCGTACCGAGTCGACAGTCGGGATTGGAAAGACGCTATTGATTTGAAGTGATGTACTGGAATACACACTCCAGTTGATAGCGAGATCAATCATAGCAATTCTATCCGGAAGTCGGACAGAGCAATATACATCACATTATGCAGCCTGTAGGGACAGAGTCAAATGAAGCCTGCTCCAGCAATACGACAACAGTGTTAACAGTTGCGTTTCTGTTTCCTGCTAGGAAAATTAGGAAGACTCTGTATCGAATAAGATCTGCGTCCCTCAGGATCCATTCACGTCTATCACTCAAACATTCTATTATCGTTATTCTGTACCATCCTGCAGGGAGAAATTACAAATTATAAAAGGTTCGTTAATTTCATCTGATAGCTTTTTACCGCGTCTCTCTCTTCTGATATATCGAGGACGAATACCGTCTACGTGCCGGCATCGAGCATATGCGACGATCCTATTAAATATACAGGGATTTATCCATTGGAGCAGGTGGCCAGTAATTGACATCGCTAGCACAGACCAGTGTAAAGTTTCATAGCCTGTACTGTACGAAAAACTTTTCACTTATGTTATCAGTCGCAGGAGGGTGACCCTGTTTCATTGTTTGTTAGACCGCATTTTCTGCTGTAATATTCTTTGTGAACTGCATACAGTGTTTTTCCGCCACGACTTTGATACCTGTGTCAGATTCTAAACTGACATTAACACGTTTGGTCCATTGGCTCCCCCAGGAAAATAGACATCGCAATGTGTAAAAATCATTATCTGGTAGTCAACAGCGTACCTGGACTGTTGGGATGGAAAAGACACATTCGATGTACTGCAATAATAAGCATCATAGTTGATAGTGCGAACAATTTTAGCAATTTTATCATAATTTCTAAACTGCCCAATGACGCAGCAGTATGCTCACCAATTTCTGTATCATCGCTAACACCCCCCGCCCCCCTCCACTACATTTCGCGTACCATAGCGGATGTAAGTAAATGACTGTGCAAGATGTTCATTCATTGTTAATTCTCTAACATATGCACCAAAGTGTACCAGAGAGCAGCTACATACCTCCAACACTTCGATCATAGTGCGTAACTTACGATCTTCCTCTATGTGGATGGATTCTTCGGTTAAAGTTAGAGACCGAAAGATCTCCTTGCATTGTCTTTGACTAACGCTCCCTGCAGCTGATCAGAAGCAGACCGCTACATCCCACGTTTCGTGGAGGAATAGTGCGAACCGAGGCTGTAACTACTGTCCTGCAACCATCCAAGGGCTCAAGATTTCTCTAGATGCTCGAATGTCGTGGAGATTATCACCCCTTATCGGCGTACATTAGAAACGAAACTGTTTTGATGATATAATAGTCGGTTAAGAACACGAAACGCGTGGTTTTTATGCACGATGGAGCTCTAGGCAGACGGAGTTTGTTGTGTTTTACGTAAATCAACTGCTCTAGCAATTCTAAAGTATTTCTCTGGTGTCTGGGTTCATTACCAAGAATGTATTGGTAAGAGAGAACATGAACACATGCACTCCTAAGGCTACAATGTTCTGCACTTAAAACACGATATAATGTTAGATCTTTGCGGTATCATACGCTGGAAATAAATTTCTTACATTGGGATAGCAACAGTGTTGCATTCCATACAACTAATAAGTTGTGTGGAATGCAACACTGTTACTGTCCCAATGTTAGAAATTTATTTCCAGCGGATGACATACATTCTCCTTGTAGGTTTCTCTATGGTAACCTGTGGTGATGAACTGTAAAATGAAAAACTACTTCCTTAAACATCGATTCCCTGTGATACACGTACGATGTAGCTTTCCAGATGTGTATAGCCCCCACTATTCACATCCGATCACAGTTCAAAAATTATACTATGTTCGCATCAGTCCTATCTAAATTAATCTTCAGTAATGGGGAATGGCTCTTACAAGGAAAGTGACAAACAGCAGCGGTGTTTGAAATTACACGTCATTCCGGCACTAACTCTGTAAACAGGCCATTTGTCAATGAGATGTATATGTGGGGAGTGTAGTAGCTCACAAACACCTATCAATAAGTTAGGATCACCATAGTTACGAAACTGAAGAATCGATGTTATGCCCAAGATGCGGCAGGGGGATGGAGTGCCTAGTATAAATCTTCGTTCGTCTAGAGGAATGTCCTGAAACAGGGTGGAAGCCCTTTGTTGACCGAGAGGTTTGCTGTTAACAATCGCAAGTAGACAATGCTCTAAGTCATACACAGCAGTTGTATGCCAGTCGAACGCAGGTTATGTCACAAAACTGATGCATCTCCACAAAACAACGAAAACAATGGTCAAATGACTAACAGCGACATGTCTCTAACTCTCTAGAATGCATCATCTGTCTACCATTTAATCCTACCTCGTTACAACTCCATCTCATCCTATAACTCCATCCACTCTCTGTCATCCTTTAAAGTATATGCAAGCAGGTTTAGAGGCACATGATTCCGTTTTTTCCAGGAATGCATGTAGGGCAGTGTATAAAGCGTGTTACAGCAGAAAAGTGGTGTATCAAACAAAAAGACAGGGTCACTCTCCTGCGACTGATAACACTGTGAGAAGTTTTTCGTACAGTACAGGCGATTAAACTTTGCACCGGTCTGTGCAAGCGACGTCGATCACTGGCCACCTGCTCCAATGGATAAATCCCTGTATATTTAACAGGAACGCCGCATATGCTCGATGCCGGCACATAGACGGTATTCGTTTTCGATATATCGGAAGAGAGAGATGTGGTAAAAATCTATCTGATGAAATTAACAGAGCTTTTAAAGTTGGTAATTTTTCTGTGCTGAATGGTACAGAATAACGATGATAGAATGTTTGGGCGATAGCCGTGTATGGATCCTGAGGGACTCAGATCTGATTCGATGTCTTCCTAATTTTCCAGGAAGAAACACCACCGTAACTGTTCGTACTGTCGCCATGTTGCAGCAGCACGCTTGATTTCACGCTGACCTTACAGGTTGCAGAATGAGGTAGATATTGCTCTGTCTGACTTCTGGGTAAAATTGCTAAAATTGATCTCTCCATGAATTGCAGCGTGTATTCCAGTACATCGCTCCATATCAACGGCATCTTTCCAATCCCGACAATGCACTCGGTACACAGATGAGTGCCGCATAATGATTGTCTGACAACACTCTGTTAAGATGGAGGGAACCTTGACGGAATACTGGATATCTGCTACTTGTCACTGTGGAATATGGGATTAAATATAGAGGTCATCACCTTAATATAGTTGTTTTGAAATGTTCCTCAGCTTTCCATATGCTGCGATGCCCTACAAATGACTTTTTCTTATTTTATTTTCACCAATAAGACAACATTACAAACTTTTATTTGTACTACCTCGCTCGTGTTGTGAACAACACCTTCTTGCGATGGTCATCACTGGAACAGTAATCATGCACATGACTGAAAAATGAAGAAACAACACTTTTCGAAATGGAGCACCGAGCCATCCGCTACCCTTTCAATGGGAAGATGAGATTAACTGTACAGGTAATCACCTTCGAATAGATGTTGGAAGTGCTCCACAATAAAGCAAACTCTTCCAGTTTCCACATTCTGCCATGTCTTCAACATTTTTTTCAATGAGAAGCATCGCCTGTGGTGTTGTATAGTTTATGCCATGCGATGTTCAGTTTTCAGTGAGAGCCAGAGGATCGAAAGGCGTTAATGCCGGTTTAGCTGCAGCTGACACGGATCTCTAAGTCATGACAGAAAAAAAAATGTATGCCAGTGTACACTGATTGGGTGTGTTACAACCAAAATAAAACAATGTATTAAACTGCTTATGAAGGAGCAATACAGGAATCCTCTCATGTGATTGGTAGTCTGATGGATATGGTCATCCTACATTACAGGTGATGAACCTTACACTGGTCTGTGGAAGCAACTTCGACCACCAGCAACCTGGTCTAAAAAACAATACCTGTATATTTAGTTGTTGTTGTTGTGGTCTTCAGTCCTGAGACTGGTTTGTTGCAGCTCTCCATGTTACTCTATCCTGTGCAAGCTTCTTCATCTCCCAGTACCTACTGCAGCCTACATCCTTCTGAATTTGCTTAGTGTATTCATCTCTTGGTCTCCCTCTACGAATCTTACCCTCCACGCTGCCCACCAGTACTACATTGGTGATACATTGATGCCTCAGAACATGTCCTACCAACCGATCCCTTCTTTTGGTCAAGTTGTGCCACAAACTCCTCTTCTCCCCCATTCTATTCAATACCTCCTCATTAGTTATGTGATCTACCCATCTAATCTTCAGCATTCTTTTAAGAGGATCATCAAATATGTTTGGGTGATAGACATGAATGCACTCTGAGCGACAGGGATCTCCTTTGGAGTACTTGTATGTAGAAAGGAGATGTGTCGCAAAATCTTCTTCCATCCTCCATGCCATGTATGATGTGCAGTTTTCCTAATTTTCCCAACACGAAACACCACCGTAACTGCTTGTACTATCTCTTCTACTACCTCGCGTTGCAGGGGAAGGCTTCCTTTGGCTCTGGACTTAAACACACTAAATGATTGGGGTAGCTATGACACCAAGTTCCCATTTCCACCGAATGGTCAACACGCACTCCTGTCGCATTAACTCAGTTCGCCCTGTCTCTCACAGGATGCAGAAGGTCTTAGATAAAGCGCTTCCGACTTCCATACCAGTCAGACTTAAATTGGAGCGATTACATAGACTAAACTGCATGGTTGGTCGGGCACAAACTTAGGTACAGTTACAAAATGCATGGGGACTGTGTAAAATACAGCGCTGGAGTTCCTGTCGTATGGGATCTTTAGCAGATAGGTTCGAAAAATGTGACCCATTTCGAGATATGAGAATCACACGAATATGATTCACCAGTGGTTGTAATCATTAAAAGATGTCTCTATAGGATCGAACGCAAGTAAATGGCTGAATGGATTCTAAATCGCAGACACCATTTCTACCAGAAAACGTAACACTATCTGCGGCTCGTGCGTGTAGCTGTAGACTCAACACCGCTTTTTGTGCAGGGTAACGGTAACGATGTTGCGACTATCGTGTTTTTAATAGCATGGTCCTTACGCGAAATGTATGTTGTGGGCTGTAGAATCCCTCTGTGGTCAGCTTCAGATGTCATTTGTCAATAGTGTTCCTCGAAAACAAGATTGTGTTCCCTCCACAGATCACCATTTGACCTACCTGTTGAGAGCAATCTGACTACAGAAAAAAAAGTCACTCAGCACGCAAAGTGACGCTTATGATCACTTTAATTTCGAAATAACGAGGATATTCTGCGGTGATTGGTAGTTTTCGCATCAAAGTAGTCGATGTCTTTTTTCCTGATTTTTTTCACGGAGGGTATGTCTGCGCTGACCATTTGTGATCGGTAGCAGTACACTTTGCTGGATGTCACAAAATAATGGGATGTGAGTGCAGTCGAATGTAAAAACTAAACCGATTTTGCTCCTAAAACTAAATGAAAATGGACTTTGTCTATTTTCATGTTTCATGGAAAGATGGCATTTATTATCGCCGCGAATGTTTTCCTTCGTTTTTTTTTTAATAGTTGCTTTACCATAGGAGTCGAGTTGATGTTAAATAGTCCAGTGCAGAGCGGCGGGTGACTTAAATACAAGATCACAGCTTCCACATCAGTCCCAGATGGACCATTTTCCGGAATTTTGTTGTTGTTCCAAAGAGATCGAGTTGTTGACGTTAAACAAAAGCGTTTTCCATCGCAGAATGAGAGGCCTATTGGCGATTTTGAGGACCTTTCTAGTCCTTGACAGCTCGTTGCCTCAGGTGTTCCCCCTAACCATAAGGGGCGGCTGTGTCACTATTCTTTAGATGACCAAGATGCATTTGGGACAGTCGTCCTCTTATCTCCTATTGTTTAGTTATCTATACCTGCTTTTGTTTCACGAAGGACCATTGTGTCATGACAGACAGTGGGCAGCATGTGACATGAGGCTGCTGGTGGACTAGCTCCCTCCCTCAGTCCATCCACCCTGTAGTTTTAGGGGAGGGGCCCTCGATTTTCGGCAGGTTGTGATTGTACATCGAGGAGAACGCAAGTTCAACTACCACCTCTTCTGCAGTCGTTTAGGAAGACGTTTTCCCCTTAATATGTGCTACATTAAGAGCCGTTCAGTACGAGTGCTGGTTTTTCACGACAATTTCGAAGTGTAATTAGAGCTATGACACATTTTTCCATAAGCTGTGATAACATGTAGTGGCTTCGTTCACCTGGGCTGTAGGGTGACTTTTAGTCGGCGTCTGTAGCGAACTCTGGTGCAAACAGCAGTAGATACTGTATGCTTGCAGTCAATACACTTTTCAAACTCCTCTCTGTCCAATACCAGCATCTAATCAGTTGAACGTAATTCCCACCACAAAGAATAAAGGTAGTACCTTACACTCCAGCCTTTTTCCCACTGGCTTGTAGGTGTATGATAGAGTTTAAGTGTTTCTGTCGCTGGTTTCGAGTGGTATTGCAAAATTTTTTCCCAGCAGGATAACATCAGTTGCATGGTATCGTCAGTTTTTGCGCTGTATTGCGATTTTATACCATCTTTGTGTAGCACTATGCATATAGTTGTGTTAATTAGGCCTGTCTTTGTTATTAATTACATCATTAGGATCAATCTTTGAGTCAGTTTCCTGACCAAAATAAATACACTAAGCTAACCCTCCTCTCCCTCATCTGGAAGGTTCCATGTGTTAGGGGGTGCACTTGGCCTTTCCATCCAGGCACAGCAGGGTTCGAGACCCAGAAAGGGCACCACCATTTTTAATTTCGCATCAGTTCTAAGTGCCTCTGGTGGTTTAATTGAGTTAGGAGGTGCACTTGGGCTTTCTGCCCAGGAGGACTATGGTTTGAGTCATTGGTATGTTGCATTGCTTACATGCACTGAGTGTTTGTGCACTGCATTACTTTTGGGTGTTTAAGCATTGTGATAGTGTTTGCATAGCATTACACATGCATTATTTCGGTGATCTATGAGTAATTTGCACATCTGTATGGTGTGTACTGCATTATTTCGGTAATTTACGAGTTGTATGCGTCCCTTCACATCAGTGTACTCCATTGTTTATGAGTAGTTTGCAGGTCTGTAGACTATTTACTGCGACCTCTGACAAGTCAGGATGAGTATTTTGTAAAATCATAATAAATAAACTTCGTGATATCCATCCCTAAATAAATTGTTCCAAAAATAAACAAAGCACACTGGCATGATAACATGACCTACCATGGCACCATCTAGCTGTGAACTCGTGCACTAGCTCAGTTCTTTGGTCTGCTGGATCGGAGGCAGTTGTCTGCTGTGGGGTGGGAGTTTATATGAAGATTTTATAACAGACAGTTCCAGCAGAGACAGATGTTTCCATGCATTGTGTAATACATCTTAAATGCATCTCGATGCAAAGCATTAATTTGCAGGACCATATTCTTCCTCTTCATATCTTGAAGCATTAATGCTCACTCCCATTCTTCATGCAGCGAGCTGTGGATGGAACCAACATGTCACTAACTGAATACATGCTCTTTCCACACCAACTGCTTAACAAGTACTAGTATCTCAGCCTCTTATGGTGGTAACACCACACTAAGCCGCTATTGCTGCAGGTAGATAATAAATTTGAACCAATTTCAACAAGTTTCAGCGAATTCAAGAAATTTATACAAATTTAAACAAATTATATTCGAATTGAACCTAATGATGAGCGTCTCTAGTGGGGACAACACCATACTATCTCCCCTCAACTGTAGGGGTAAGCTCTAGAGATAAATTCCCTCAAAAATTCAAATTTTCCCACCCATTTTGCAAGAGGATAACGCGCCATCATGCAAAAAGTCGGATAGCGGGGTCGGGGGCGGGGGTCTGCCAAATGACCCGTCGAAGCACAGAATTCAATTTCCCTCCAAAATTCAAACTTCCCACCAGGAGGGCAAGGCAGGGCCATGGCACTTTGCTGCTAAAATCCGCCATCTTGGATAAAGGTATTCACGTCATCAGGTGATGTCACGGCCTCCATCTTGGATGACATGCACTGTAGCCAAGTCAACAGGCCGCCATCATGGATGGCGTCATTGCAACTTTCTTGGATATATCTAGCAACAATGCACTCCACACCAGTACCCATATCATTCCTCTACTATTGTGTTCTCTGACTTGTACATAATGCTGATAAAGGATCTTACATATGAATAGTATCATCGTGAAAAAACTACTTGGACCAAGTAAATATGAGATTAATGAGTCGCGAGTTGGATGCTGATCTGACGAGAAAGCTACATGAACTTGTGGGCAATAGGTGATCTTGAAGTAGATGAAGTTAAGGAAGTTTGCTAGCTAGACAGAAAAAGAACCCTTGATGCTTGGAACAACGAGGACATAAAAAGCATAGTAACAGAGTCAGAAAGGGCATTCCTGGTGAATGATAATGTAGGGAATATGGAGATTCTCGAAAGTATCAGCTAGGAAAAGAATTTGTGGGAAACATTGACAAGAAGAGAGGACAGGATGAGAGGCCATGTGTTAAGACATCAAGGAGTAACCACCAAGGTATTAGGGGGAGCTGCAGAGGGTAAAACTGGTAGAGGAAGACAGAGACTGGAACATGGCCAGCAAATGATTGATGTCGTAAGAAGCAAGTGCTACTCTGAAATAATACGGATGGCACAGGAGGGGAATCAATGGAAAAAAAGTAACGGATGCACGACTTCTCGCGCCACAACATGAATGATAGGTTTTTAACAAACTGGAACAGACGATCTGTTGGTAAGACCAAGATTCACGATATTTGCAGTGATGTTTGACAGAAATGACGCATTATCGTGGATGCTGGAATAAAGTTAGAAGTGGAAGAATGCAAGGTTCGCAGGAGAGCTTCTGCGAAGTTTGGAACGTAGGAGACTAGGTACTGGAGGAATTAAAGCTGTGAGGACGGGGCGCGAGTCGTGCGTGGGGAGCTCAGTTTGTAGAACACTTGCCCGCGAAAGGCAAAGGTCCCACGTTCGAGTCTCGGTGCGGCACACAGTTTTAATCTGCCAGGAAGTTTCATATCAGCGCACACTCCGCTGCAGAGTGAAGATCTCATTCTGGAAACACCCCGCACTGTTATGGCACCTCCATCAGCTTCCTCAGTGTCTTGTTGAGAACTTGAGACCATGGCTCTGTGAGGCCTGCGCCACATTCTAACACTAACTTCAGCTCCTACCAGCTGATATCGGCTCTTATCTGGCCAGGTGAAGGTTTCCCATTTGTCTAGGATCCAACCGAAATGATGACGAGCCTAGGGAAGGAGCTGCAGGCGATGTCGTGGCGTTACTATTGTCACCGGCGTCGGTCGTAGGCTGCCATAGCCCATTAATGCCAAATTTCACTGCAATGTCCTAAGGAATACGTTTGTCGTACGTCGCACCTTAAAGGAAATGTTTGCTGTACGTCAGCTTTCTCAATAAAACGTTTTTAAACTATTTACCATCTGGTATCACCCTGTACTTCCATCCCGAAACTCTGTCCACTTACATCACGACTGCCATCCGTCAGAAGGTGCACAGTACATACTTTCAGTCGCCTTCAATCCCTACATGTGTCAATTATATCATCACTGAAATTATATGCAAGAGGTCATTAATCACAGGGATATTTGGTTTTAGGGTGAGTCGACATAAAACCCGAGTAATAAAATTGCTCCGATTGACCACATACACACATACATTCGCACGTAATATTCACACAAGATCTGCAACGTCTAGCTGCCTTCTCCTATACTCAAGTAACGTACGAGTGTCTCTCCGCCATTTTAATCCAAAACTAATGTCATCTTCTCCAGTCAACGATATCTTCTGGAACATAACGCAGTTCAGAGCGCGCAAAACAACACTAACAATATCGGAATAAAGTTACACACAATCCAAAAATACGTTGTACTATATTCCGCTTTGTTCCCACCAATCTACTCTCTCGAAACACTGTGCTACGTATGTTCTTCGAACAAATGAAGAGTAACTGTAACCTTCTGCTACAGGCACAACAAACCAACTAATTTCAAAATGTAATTTATGGGGTACATATACGTACCGTACGACATTTGTTTCATCGAAGTTGTTGAGCTGGACGGAACTGCTTATGGGCACTAGACAAAATGCTGAGTGATACAAACGGTAGCAGTATTCTGAAATCTCCAGTGATATCTGAATGTGTTTCCTTGTGGTCCAACGATAGACACGTATATCCTTTGCAGCAATGTATCATGAAATTACCGATGTGTGTAGGCGGCAACTGGTGAGCTGCCGCATGTAAAGGACATTCGGCGTCATCACAAATAACCTGCGGGCTGAAAATGTTATTACTGGTTTTTTCCTGTATTTTAATTAACGGTCGGTAATAAACTGTCGATGCCAGATTTTTGCTCAATGAGTTGTGCATATGTTATTTCATTTACCACCCGAGCACTCTGGAATTAATTAGACGCTTGCGTAATGGACTGCTAAAAATCGTAAATTCCTTAACACTGTTTCCGGTACACTGATAACACTGTGCACATGTACTAGTATTATAATGTGTAAGTTGTAATTACTTAGCGTAAGTGAAGCTTTTTACGAAAATCGTGTCTCTGTATTGCGTATTCTAAATTCATCGCTTCAGGTATTATGGGACAAGTCAATCCTCAACAATACTGAATTCGAGTTTTTCAGCTCTCTGCGAAGTACACCTTCACATGTTAAAATCAGACGCTTGCAGTACTGGAAGCAACGCTTCGGTCAATGATCAAACAAGGACCGACATAAGAACAATAATGTCAATGATTTACAACTTAACATAAAATTAGGCATAAGACATTAAACAAGCACACACACATTAATAAAAAACAAACATATAAAAATACACTTAAACACACGTGGCATGGTGTTTAAGCCCTTAAACTACAAAATGAAAGGTTAAAGGAATATATATCTCAATACTTAAATCAAAGAGAAGTTATTATTTCTGTGACGTTTGTGAACATAGTTCATTTAGCTACGCATTTTCCAGGAACTGCAATAATGACTTGTTAAATGGAACATTATTTTTTTCTGTCAAGTCACTGTCGTATTTAACCCACCTCTGTAGAAACAAATGTAAATCACATTTATATTTGTTTTAGATAAGCACCTAGAAATGTTCAAGTCTTTGGGGTGCATGCAATAAGCTATACATAGTCGGATGTGCTCCAGCGAGTATTCCAGAAGTGGAATGTTCATTTAAGTGTTATGTTAAAACTAGTTCTCACTTTCATGAACATGTAGAAAAGGAGAAAAAACAAGTAAAAGAATCAACATAATCTTTATTTAGAGGATTCGTAATGGAAACACGAGACTAAATCGCCTGACCGAGACTAAAAAGGTACACTGGATTCAATATACACTGAAGAGTCAAAGAAGCTGTTATATGCATGCTTATTCAAATACAGAGATACATAAACAGGCAGCAGTAAGTGCATGGCGCAGTCGTTAGATCGGTTACTGCTGCCCCAATGGCAGCTAATCAAAATGTATACGAAGTGATCTAAACTATCCAGACACCCCCAAAAACATACGTTTTTCATATTAGGTGCATTGTGTTGTCACCTACTGCCAGGTACTCTATATATTTCCACACTCCTAAACATCCCTAGGACCACAGTTTCCGATGTGATTGTGAACTGGAAACGTGAAGGGACACGTACAGCACTAAAGCCTACCTCGTCTCTTGACTGCCAGATACCCCCGACAGTTGAAGAGGGTCGTAAAGTGTAATAGGTAGACATCTATCCAGACCATCACACAGGAATTCCAAACTGCATCAGGATACACTGCAAGTACTATGACAGATAGGCAGGAGGTGACAAAATTTGGATTTAACGGTCGAGCGACTGCTCATAATTCACAAATCACCCCTGTAAATGCCAGACGACGCCTCATTTGATGTAAGGGGCGTAAACATTGAACCAATGAACAGTGAAAAAACGTTGTGTGGAGTGATGAATCAGGGTACACAATGCGTCGATCCGATGGCAGGGTATAGGTGTGGCGGTGAACGTCATCAGCCAGCGTGTTTAGTGCCAAAAGTAAGATTCGGAGGCGCTGGTGTTATGGTGTGGTCGTGTTTTTCATGGAGGGGATTTGCACCCATGTTGTGTTGCGTGGCACTATCACAGCAAAGGCCTACAGTGATGTTTTAAGCACCGTCTTGCTTCACATTGCTGAAGATCAATTCGGGGATGGCGACTGCGTCTTTCAACATGATCCAGCACCTGTTCATAATCCACGGCCTGTGGCGGAGTGGTTACACGACAATAACATCCCTGTAACGGACTGGCCTTCACAGACTCCTGACCTGAATCCTATAGAAAACCTTTGCGATGTTTTGGAACCCCGACTTCGTGCCAAGCCTCACCGACCGACATCGATACCTCTCCCCAGTGCAGCGCACCGTGAAGAATGGGCTGCCATTCCCCAAGAAACATTCCAGCACCTGACTGAATGTAAGCCTGCGAGAGAGGAAGCTCCGATCAAGGCTAAGGGCGGTCCAACACCATATCGAATTCCAGCATTGCCGATGGACGACTCTTCTAACTTGTATGTAATTTTCAGCCAGGTGTCCGGATACATTTGATAACATAGTGTGAGTGAGTTTGAACGTGCTGTTATAATCGGTTCACGAGCAACGGGACACAGCGTCTCCTGTACGACCATTTCACGAGTGTGCCGTGAATATCAGGAATCCGGTTAAACATCAAATCTCCGAAACCACTACTGCTGGGAAAGGATCCTGGAAGAACGGGACCAACGATGACTGAAGAGAATCGTTCAATATGGCAGAAGTGCAGCCTTTCCGCAAATCGCAGATTGTTGCAGATTTCAATACTAGACCTTCAACATGTGTCAGCGAGTGAACTATTCATCGAAACGTCATCGATATGAGCTTTCGAAGACGAAGGCCCACTCGTGTACCCTTGATGACTCCACGACACAAAGCTTTCCGCCTCGCCTGAGTCCGTGAACACCAACATTGGACTGTTGATTGCTGGAAACATGTTGCTTAGTCGGACGAGTCTCGTTTCAAATTGTATCGAGTGGATGGACGTGTACGGGTATGGAAACAACCTCATAAACCCACGGACGCTGCATGTCATCAGGGGACTCTTCAACCTGGTGGAGGCTCTGTAATGGTTTGGGACGTGTGCAATTGGAGTAATATGGGACCCCTGTTACGTCTAGGTAATACTTTGACAGGTGACACGTACGTAATCATCTTTTCTGATCACCTGCATCCATTCATGTCCATTGTGCATTCAGACGGACTTAGGGAACTCCAGGAGGACAATACGACACCTCGCACGTCCAGAATTGCTACAGAGTTGCTCCAGCAAGACTGCTCTGAGTTTAAACGCTTCCGCTGGCCACCAAACTCCGCAGACATATACATGATTGAGCGTATCTGGAATGTCTTGCAACGTGCTGTTCAGAAGGGATCTCTACCCCCATCCACTCTTGCGGATTTATGGACAGCCCTGCAGGATTCATGGTGTCAGTTCCCTCCAGGACTACTTCAGACACTAGTCGAGTCCATGCCACATCGGCCACATCGTGTTGTGGCACTTCTGCGTGCTCTGCCCTATACGATATTAGGTAGGTGTACCAGGGTCTCTGGCTGTTCAATGTACAATGGTACAAAATATTGCAATTTTGTTAGCACCTTATTCATCAACTAAACGTGTGTTGCGTTGCGAAGCAAATCATGATAGTAGCACAAATACAAGATATTTGGGACACAGTTCAAGTGTTCGCCACTAGTCAGCCCCAAAGTCGCGATCCTACAATCTCTTATTGTGGCAGGGAAGAAAAAAAGATGGCGGGTTTCAGAAAATCAAAAATGCTAGATGGCACTTGCGAAAATTAAATAAATATTAAAACTTGTGCGGAGAATCCCACTTGTGATTCGTAATGCCCCCTCTCCCACCCCCGCACCTCTTCCCTCTCCTCTTCTCCAATCACTTACCAGTACCGTACAGTACATTAAAATCCTACGGCCAGTCAAAATGGAAACCCAAAGCGATCACCCTCACCTGAAAAGTATCCAAATGAAATTAATTTTTTCCATCATGTTCAGAAGTATTTATTAAAAATTATATGAAGTTGAATCTAACAGACTTTCCACATCTAAGATAGATCAAGAACACAGCACACACATATAATTACACATACACACACAGACACAAGTTTTATATCATGAAGTAAATGGTTCAAATGGCTCTGAGCACCATGGGACTTAACGTCTTAGCTCATCAGTCCCCTAGAACTTAGAACTAGTTAAGCCTAACTAACCTAAGGACGTCACACAAATCCATGCCCGAGGCAGGATTCGAACCTGCGACGGTAGTAGTCCCGCGGTTCCGGACCCATTGCCTAGAACCGCACGGCCACCGCGGCCGGCGAAGTAAATGGCTAAGCTCCATTGGTGAACAGTCATAAAAAAAATAAAAGTAAAATAAAAAATTATTATCCCATCCGTAATGAGCACGGGAGCTATCGAGCATACAATATATGCATGTTGTAATTACCGGTTTGTTTTGTATATCATGTAACAGATCATATTACATAGGACTGTCCTAGACAAAAATTTCGTCATGGACTCATCTACAAAGTAATCTATATTTTCCGCCATCTATCTACATCGCAGTATGCGAGCCACCTAATAGAGTATGGCGGAGGCTACTTTTGGAACCAGTAAATCTTGCTCCCCCCCCTCCCCCCCCTTTTCATGCTACAATCACGAAAAGCGCGTAGGGGAACGATTGTCGATAAGCCCCTGTGTTGGCTCTAATTTTTCGAATTTTCTCCTCGTGGTGATTATGCGAGATTATGTTGGAGGAAGTAATTCTCGACACTGCAATAGGAAACCCCTCCGCAACGTACATCGCCTCTCTTCTAACGTCTGCCAAGGAAGTTTGTTAAAAATCTCGGTAACGCCCTCGCGCCGAATAAACGATCCCGCAACGAAACGTGCAGCTCTTCGTCGGATCTTCTCTATCTCTTCTACCAGTCCTTCCCGGTAGGGAAGCCAGACTTATAAACAATACTTAGGAATCGGTCGCCCTGCAAGATACTTTCTTCGTGGATGAGTTACGTGACGTTAAGCTCCTTCCTGTGAATCTCAGTCTGGTACCTGCCTTTTCTACTGTTTGTTTTATGTGGCCGTTCCACTTAAGGTGGCTCTCCATAGTTACACCTAGGTATTTTACGGTAGGTACTGTTTCCAGCAAATTTCTCACTAGCAGTGTCGCATTACAGTAGTGGATTTCTTTTCCTACGTATACGCAATATGTTACATTTATTTACGTTATGGGTCAACTGCCAGAGCCTGCACCAATCGTCAGTCCTCTGCAGTTCATTATGCAAGTCTATACTTTCTTCTGGCGTTTCTAGGCAACCGCATCGTGTGTGAACAGTCTCAAAAGAACCACCGACACTTTCTGCTACGTAATATATATATAGATTGTAAACAATAATGCTCCTACCACGCTTTCTTGGATAGCCCCGGTTATTACCTATACATCTATTGATTTTTCTGCGCTAAGAACGACGAGATGAATTCAATTTGCAAGGATGTCATGAAAGGTCTGATGCGATACTCGATAATCTCTTTCTTTTGCACTGAAGACCAGCGCGAGACTGTGTCAAATGCCTTCCTGAAGCAACGAACACGACACAAAACCTGAACGCCGTTGCATACAGCACTACAGATCCCATGGAGGAACAGAATAAGCTGTATTTCACAAATACTCTGTTGAAGGAATCCATTCTGATTCTTATAGAGATTTTCGTTCTCCAAAAACGCCATAATTCTTCAGTACGTGACATGTCCTGCAGTTCTGCAACAGACTGAAATCAAAGATATGGGTCTACAAACGTGATCATCTGTCCTTCGGCAGTTCATCGTGGCAGCAATAAGTACTTAGTTGGAAACGGATAGCACAGGCACCGCTTCAGGTACTATTAATGTCCGAGAGACTGTGAACAATAAGCTTGAACACATTAGTGATATTCGAAATATTATAAAAGAACGTATATTTACGTATCTCGGCATAAGTGACGTTACCCCTGAAAATTTAGGAATTAGGTAAACTGATAGACGACGTAACAGACAAGCCGAGGCTAGTAGTAGAGTTGAAGATGAGAGCACACCTGTTACAAATAATGTAGGAGGCAACAAACTGCAAAGGCCACGAACATTTAAGTTCCATTGCAATCGCCGTCGGGCAATTTAAAATAATTAACAGAGAAATGTGCGCGATTGACGCTGTTCAGAATGAAGGAAAGGGTGGTACTAATGAAAAAGAGCTTGAAACGCCATCGATGGTTCATCAGCGGAAGCAGCGGCGTATGCACCAACTTAAACAGCAGAACTGTCACAGATAGCACATAAAACCCAAAGTTTGCTCAAAATAGCGAAGAGGAAAATTTCTGCGTCTAGTTACAACAAGGGGAAAAATTATTAAACGAAGACCCCTCAATAACTTTTAATAGTGAAAGCGAGACTGAAGGTATAGCTGTGCATGAATCTGGAACCATCCTTCATGCCGAGCACGAATTGTCTCCTCACAATCTTGAAGGAGGCAACACCGGGCAGAAGTTGTGGATTAGAGGGTCAAGGAGCACCCAGCGGAAATAAAAGGAAAGAGACGTGAATCGTAATTTCAGACCAAAATCTAAACCAATTATAAGATCAGGGATAGCATATATGGATAATGGAACTGAAATGAAGTAATTTACAACCGGAAAAGGCAGTAATTACTTATAAAAATGGTAATATTTGTACTTAAAATATGCACCTTAGGCAGTTTAATATAATGCCGATACAGTGAGAAATAACTGTTAAAACAGAGGTTAAGATTTTTTCTTACTTTTCAAACAAGAAGAAAGTTTTTCTCTTTCCATAGATCGAATTTAGACCCAGTATCAGAATTCTTTGCAAATTTCAGTTCTATAACAATGAGAGACAGAGCCAAAGGACTTCAAAATAAGGAACATACCGTCATCGATAGGAAAATTACTGTTTTACTGCTATTTCCTATGTTACACGAAACGGTAACTCTTATTTATTATTTAATTTTTTATTAAGAAGAACTTTAATATAAATAATTTTAAGGAAATAACAGTTGGTAGCCGGCCGGTGTGGCCGAGCGGTTCTAGGCGCTTCAGTCTGGAACCGCGCAACCGCTACGGTCGCAGGTTCGAATCCTGCCACGGGCATGGATGTGTGTGATGTCCTTAGGTTAGTTAGGTTTAAGCAGTTCTAAGTTCTAGGGGACTGATGACCTCAGCTGTTAAGTGCTCAGAGCCATTTGAACCATTTGAACAATTGGTAAATGAAAGAAGTAGCTTCATCAAAAGAAATCCTTACGTCATTAATATCTTCAGCTTTTCAAAAGAATTGTTATGTTTCAATAAAAAAAGTGAAAACAAATATAAACCTTGCCACTTAAGAGGAAGAAACAAGAAAATTTCGCACCGTTTTCTAATGCAATGAAACGAAAGCCATGTGGAATTAGGTGAAATAAATCTATTATCAAGACAACGACCATTAATACGGTAAACGTCGACCGATTATTCAGAATAGATTGGAAATTTTTCCCTGCGAATAAACACGATGCATTAGTCTGGCTTTTGGACACTTCATATTTTTCTCTCCAAAGAGAAGGTCACTGATAAACAGGAATTTATCGTCTGTTACTCATTGTAACAATGGGGTCTTACATGCCATTGTGGAACTGGACGTGGACTGTCAGCGCAATTATCAATGAGATCAATGAGAGATACTTTAATTGTTGATATGAACTGCAAGTCATTAAGAAAATTCAGGCTCTCAGGCATTTTTGGTATGGTTTAAGAGCTTAAAATCTACGCTTGTGCACTTGGAACTTCGTGCTATGCGGCGCTACTCCCTTTGGCACGTTTGCGTCTGCTCATATGCCAGTCGCGCGCCGGGCAGGACACTGCGTACAAACCGCTATTGTAATCGGTTCTTCATGCGTCAAAAGTGAGTAATTTCTTCATCTTTTAAACACTTTCAGTGTACCGTAGCAATTAAAATTCTGACAGTACATTTCTTTCGGCGAATTCTTTCTGCGTAAAAAGTTACAGGGTACCTTTAGGCGTGTCGGATTGGATCATTCCCTTCTATGATGGGGAAAAAGTGTCTGATAACGTGAAGGAAGAAAAAATGGTTGTCAATACGATATCAAGTGTTAGAGTCAGAATTTAACAATGCATGGGAAGACTTGCGGTCAAATAAGGCGGGAGGCATAGACGATACTCCTTTTAATTTCTAAAATCATAGGGAAGTTACAACTAAACACGATTCAGTTTCATGTGTAGTATCTATGACAGCGTAGACATGCCACCAGACATTCGTGAAAATGTCAATTACATAATTCCAAAAGTAGCAACGGCAGATATGTTCGAGGATTACTGATCAATCGCCTTAGAAGGTTATGCATCTAAGTTGCTGACAGTAATAATATACAGAAAAACGAAAAAAAAAAAAAACTGAGGGTTAAGGCCTGGTAATGGCACCAGATGGCAATTCTGGCGTTGCGCTTCGCAGTGGAAGCGAGACTTAACGATAAATCAGGACGCTTTCGCAGTAGTCGAAAATCGTTCGCTGATGTAAAATTGGTGCAAGGTGTCTGAAAATCTCAGAGAAACAGGTGTAAGCTGTAGGGAAATTCGGGTTCTATACACTACGTATACTTGTAAGAGCTGAGAAGGAATAACAAGAATGTAAGACAACAACAAATTGCTGGGACTAGAAAGGGTGTAAGGTATGCAGTAAGGTATGCAGCCCTACTCCCGTACTGCTTAATTTGTGCACCGAAAAAGTAGTGACAGAGACAGAAGGTGGGTTCAAAAACCGGACAAAAATTCAGAACGAAAGAAAATCAAAGATAAGTTTCGGTAATGACATTGCTATCCTTGGTGAAAGTGAGCGCTATCTACAGAACCTACTGAATGAAATGAACAGTCTATTGAGCACATAATATCGTCTAAGAGTAAGATGGGGAGAGAGGAAAGAGACGAGGAGTTAGGGTGACTACATTGGTGATCACATGAAAGTTGGGGATCACGACATAGGCAAAGTAAAGGAGCTCGGCTACCTTGGAAGAAAAGTAACGTATGACGAACGATTCAAGAAGGAGATGAAAAGGAGCTAGCACAGGATAAGACTGTATTTCTGACCAAAAAGTCTACTAGTATCAAACATTAGACTTAATGCCACTAATAAAATTCTGAGCACACTATTGTATGGAAGTGATCCTTCTGAGGATATTGGAAAAAAAGAGAATCAAAACGTTTGAGATGTAGCGCTATAGAAGGATACCAAAAATTAGATGAACTGTTAAGGTTAGGAGGCAGCAGATTCTTCCCAGAATCAGCAAGGACAGAAATGTGCAGAAAACAATAAGAATAAGAAGACAGAGGATGATATAAAATGTGGTAAATCATCGAGGAATAGCTTCCATGATACTAGACGGAGCAGTAAAAGTAAAGCTGTTGGGGGAACAGATTTTGGAATATATAAAACGAATAACTGCAGGCGTTGGATGTAAGTTCCACTGAGATAAAGACATTAGCAGATGAGAGGGATTTGTACGGTGCCGTATCGATTGACTGACGACACAGAAAAAAGACGGTCAAGAAGTAGGATGGCACCTTAACATCTGTGTTCTAACCTAAAACTTGGGGGTGGGCGTCTTGACACATTTCGAACACAGTCAACAAATAGTTAATAAAACAAAAGAAAAAGGTACCTAAAAATACTTACGTAGTCTAGGTCAAAGGACACATTCATGTTAGTAGGCCAGATATTAATGACATCAGTTGATGTGTAGATATAAAAACCCAATATTTTTGAAATACTGAATATGACAATTGTTATTTTGATTTATCCTCAAGCGTTCTGCGGTGACGCCTTACCATCGCGTCAGTTGATAACAGAAACTGATCGGAAGCATTAATCTGAAAATATATTCTTGAAATCTGTTTAATAAATATTTATCAATTTCTCCTTCGTTCGCAGTACAGCTCCTACAGCCTACGCCTCAACAACAAGGAATTCGCTTCCATTTATTGCTGTCCCCTTGTGTTTTATATTTATAGGTTTTCCGCATCATCCACACAGCCAGCCTCAGACCATAGAAAACCGCAATTATCTGTTACATCCGTTTAAACTGAACTTAAGTTAATGATATAAGTAAATTAACGTGCTTAATGTATTATAATGTAAAAAATATCTCTTTTCGTATGTTATTATTTGACTCTATGTTATGAAATCGTGTAGTAGTTTGTACACTTTTGTGTTTTCTGTTGCTAAAAGGATTTTAATGTTTGTAGGCAAGACATTTCCAGAGGCCATCAGATGCTGTAATAGTTTTGTAGTTTCTTGATACCTTCTGTGGCAGCCAAAGAAAATGTGATTGTAATGTTCCTCACTGTCACATTCACATGAAGAACGTGTGATCTCATTCAGACGGGCGAGTTGTTGTCGGAATCCCCCGTGACTGAAGCGAAGTCGTGCCATTGTCACTACATAGTTTCTTCTGTAACGGTAATACTGGCAACAAGGACGAGGTCGGAGATAAGTTACTTCTGCAGCACAGTGTCTTCCTTTAATTTCGTAAGACCGTTGGAGATTTCCATTCAGCCAGGGCCTGCTTGTAGTGTGATAAGGAGAAGATCGCCGGGTGGCTCTTAATCATATTTCAGTTAATCAGTGTACACAGCATCCTTAGGCAAAGTATTTACTTTTTCATTTCCCTCCATTCTACTGTGCGCTTTCACCCGTAACGTGACAGTCATCTTAATTACGCAGTAAGCTCGTGCACCGCATCTATAATGCGATATACTAGTTAATTTCTAGTATTTTTGACGTCGCAGCATTTCAGCAGCATCAGTGATGAGCGTGAATCTGATAATACTGTATTAAAAGTGGTTCAAATGGCTCTGAGCACTGTGGGATTTAACATCTGAGGTCATCAGTCCACTAGATCTTAGAACTACCTAAACCTAACTAACCGAAGGACATGACACACAATCATGCCCGAGGCAGGATTCGAACCTGCGACCGTAGCGGTCGCGCGGTTCCACACTGAAGCGCCTAGAACCACTCGGCCCCCGGCCGGCTACTGTATTAAGATTGTCTTTTCTTGAGATTCTTTTGCCTATTTAAATAACTCTAAAATAGCTATGTATTCTACAGTGAGTATGGACGCAACTTCAGGGGCCTTGAATTTGTCTCCTCGATTAGTCTTGCCATCTGTGAATGCACTTTGTTCTCCGTCTTTTAGTTTAGACCCGTCTGTAAAGATCTGTCGTGACGATGTCCCTGTTACTACTTTGCAGCTAAGATGTTCTCATTCAGTGAACCTCGGCTGAATGGAAGATGCGACTTGATATGCAGCTTCTCTAAGGTGTTAGCCAAGGGCATGCTGAAGCAGCTCATATTACGGGAAGTGGCAATGTATTCACGGGAAGACGAAGCATCGAAGCAAAATTCTACTAAGGTTGGAGATTTGGTCTCAGTCCAACACCTGGCTGCATAGCTTTTTTTCGTAATATATCTAATCTTAGCTAATGAATTTTCATTTAAGAAGTGAAAACGTTTCAAGAGCAATTAGACAATGTGTAGCTCTAACGACATTTCGTTTACTTCCACCAGCAAAGAGTTGGTTGGAGTCGATTGGAATGTCCCAATACAGACTCTGATAGCTTTCTACTGTGACTTACCTAGTTTCTCTAGTCTATTTCGCGTTGCTTGGCCGTAACATATGTATCAGCAGCCCATGTAAGGTCTTATTGGCGCGTGACATATGTTAATGAAGATTCTTGGTGCTGCTCTCCAACAAACGATATTCAAATCACGAAGGATGTTTATGGCACCTTCACATTTTTGAATTACATGATTAATGTGATTGACGTAAATATCCAATCACTTGAGCGCGCTTTAGCAGGAGAATATAAATGGTCTTAATCTTTTTTTCTTATTTTGTTAAAGGGAAATACACGAAAAAATACACAGGTATGTGCGAGTTAATGTAACTTTAACTGTCTGAGACGTATTTTACCTGACGTTTGCACGTGTAAACATTACGTTTTTGTCTATACTATGTTTTTTTTTTGTTTTGGTCAAATATTTTGATCAGAATTTTTGATGGATACTTTTAGAACTCATATTAACACCTGGGAAACATTATCTCATGGGTTAATTAACTTATCATTTTTAAAATATGGTAGATTTTTCTTGGAAATTTGATAAACCAATTTGCATACTAGTCCTTTAGTATCAGTCTTAGAACTGTTGCACCAACTTTTTAAATTTTTGTTTATGTAACACAGCAGTTTTTATTTCACATAAATATGAATAATGTTAACAGTAATGCACTTTGAGAAATTTTATACCACAGGAAGTTGTGTAATATTATTTACAAATTCTGTAGAAAATGTCACCATTTCGTCTTCATTGGTTCGGCAGAAAAAGTTCGTTATACATAGAAATATGAAAGTTGGGGGAAATGCACGTTGGCTATAACCATACAGCTGATCTCTTTGGTCATCAAGTAGCTCTTTCCTTCTAGTCTGATCGTTCTGGTGTGCGCTTTCGGCGGTATCCTTCACTGACACTTCGGAATAAGTAATACCCACGCCATCAATCTTTTTCAATAGGTTTTCGTTGAAGCAATCCGCATCAAATCATGTTCTCATAAGCCTTGATACTTAGATATTATCATCAATGAACACCAAAAAAGCTTTATGTAAGAAAATTTTAACAATAGTATTTGAGCAAAATGTTGTCTTTGGGCGTCTCTTCTAGATAAGGCACTTAAAGCTTTCGTTTGGGTTTTGTGTTCCACCAGGAGAGCATTTCTTTAATAATTCGTAATTAATTTCGTGGTAAATGGGCTCACAGCCTCATATATTCGACAGATGTCTTGGCCGATAGTAGGAAATAATAAAACACCGCTAATAAAGAAACAGTCATGTAGGAAAGAGGGTGTACCACTGCGCATTGGCTGAAACTATGCTTTGACACCCTTTGTGGCACGAATTAAGCTCTGAAAATTGGAGACAATATTTGTAACATGGTACGCACCTATCTGGTTACAAAAAGATTATGAGGAGATATGTCGAGGCAGTGCTCATAACACAATTCACTGAACACTATCCTATTGTTATCTATCTGCTGCTGCCAATCAATAAAGCTATCGCTCCGAGTACAGATACATAAATCTTCTGCATACAACAGAACTCGTACCCTTGGGTGAAATACTATTCTCGATCTCTTGATAACTTAAAACTGCAGTGTTACCTGATTAAAAGACGAAACATCTATCCAGAACACGTATTCTTGCCGGTAACCGAAAACTACCATGACGGCACGTGTTGTGGTTGGCATATCTTCGTGCCTGAAGTGCCGCCCAGAGTACTTCGGAGTGGAGCCTCAGACCTCTCTTCGGCCCTCTGTAATGGTCAGAGCGGCGACGCGGCCCTGCAGGGCCGACCCACGAGCCAGGCCACCGACTGTCCGGAGCGACCACAAATTAGCCTCCTTTCATGGTGGAAGCGCGCAAACGTGACCTGCTCCGGGGTAATTTGTAAATTAGTTTGACCGGCCTTTGACGAGCCCTTCCGCCGTGTGGCCGCCGCCGCCGCCGGAGCGACCTTTCTGCTTGCTCGCTGTCCGAGCAGCCGATTTGCCCTTTACGGCCTCTCGGTTTGCATTAATTTACACCCATTGGTGTCTCCTGCATAGCTTTGAGTGAACTGTCTAACTTATTTTGTAGCAAAATACTTTTTAGTTCCGAAATGGCTTATGTGTCTCGAAATATTGTTAAGAGGGACATGTTAGGCAATGGAATATTTTCGACCCTGATGCGTCGTTCAAAACAGCGTATTTAGATCTGTTATGGGGAATGATAAATTGTTATAAGGAGACTGCGTATTTTTGCCGTTCTTGATTATATGTTCAGAAGAACTAAAAGCGCGCTTGTTAGTTATCAGACCATAATCTCGACAAAATCATTACGGCTTTATTACAAAAAAACGGCGAGTTGTCAATAGTACTTGTAAGTAGGCTGTTTAGGTTTTTTATTGGTAACGCCACCTCTGTATGAAAATCACTGGCTGTGCTATGTGCAGTCTGTGGCTGCTTTGCATTGTTGTAATACTCGCCATTGTAGTGTTAGGCAGCGGGCTGTTAACAGCGCGTAGCGTTGCGCAGTTGGTGGAGGTGAGCCGCCAGCAGTGGTGGATGTGGGGAGAGAGATGGCGGAGTTTTGTAATTTGTCATGAACTGCTATATATATTATGACTATCAAGGTAAATACATTGTTTGTTCTCTATTAATATCTTTCATCTGCTAACTATCCCTATCAGTAGTTAGTGCCTTCCGTAGTTTGAATCTTTTATTGAGCTGGCAGTAGTGGCGCTCGCTGTACTGCAGTAGTTCGAGTAATGAATAGTTTTGTGAGGTAAGTGATTTCTGAAAGGTATAGTTTAATGTTACTCAGGGCCATTCTTTTGCAGGGATTTTTGAAAGTCAGATTGCGTTGCGCTAAAAATATTGTGTGTCAGGTTAAGCACAGTCATGTATAAATTGTTCTAAGGGGACGTTTCATATGGCGACCCTTAGCCGAGGATACCTCACTGGAATCTTCTGATTTTTTTCTTGTTGTTTGTGTAATTAGTGTAGCTATTGTTTATTGCTAGCGCGTAATTGTAGAGAGAATCTCCTTTATAGTTGCAGCCTTTCATTGTTGTACAGTAAAATAGTTGTGGCATGCATGTAGATTTGCACCAAGTATTTCGCTGCTGCGCTTGCAATTAACTACATATTATTTTCAGTGCTATGTTAATTTGTTCTCTTATTTTTGCTCTTCAAATTGTGCTTTTCCGTGTTATCGTGTGAAATATTGTGACAATAATTGCGTGTGAAAAACGTAACACTAGGCTCCAAAGTAAACTGAGAAATAATAGTGACGACGAGTGTAGCTTACCAGCACCGCTGTGTAATGAATTAACAGACATTCAAAGTAGTAATTTGGTAACTGTGCATAGGGAAATGGAGCGGCCGTCAAATAATGGTGTAGACAGTGAAACAGGTAGTGAACAGGGAAGCATTATCGATCGATCGGTTGGCAACAGCTCGCCTCAGGAATCGGGAATGACAGAACACAATATTGCATATACTGTATACTCAGGTTTTGGGTTCTCACCGTTGTCTCAAATGAGTCAAGAAACAATTTCTGCTTGTCAAAATGTGAATGTTGCCGGTGCAACTTCACTGCCGAAAAGCACTGAGGTACATGTTTCAGACACCAGTGCATTGTTATTACAGTTAATGCAACAAATGGGACAAAGGCTACAAAAATTAGACACAATGGAACAAAATTTTCAAAAGTTAGACACAATGGAACAAAATCAGAGACAAACACAGCAACAGTTAGACACAATGGAACAAAATCTTCAAAAGTTAGACACGATGGAACAAAATCAGAGACAAACACAGCAAAAGCTTCAAAAGTTAGATTCATTGGAACAAACTCTTGAACAAACACGTGAAGATTTAACTACTGAGTTACATAACATTGAATCGAAATGTCAAAAAGTCTGTAATGACGTAAAAACTCAAATTTGTGAGCATTTTCAACCTATATTTTCGCGGCATGAAAATGCATTACAGAATCACGAAGCAGCCATAAAATAACTGCAAACTATTGTTCATGAAAATCATGAGACCTTGCAAGCTAAATTTGACTCAGTTGCATCTACCGATTCAGTTACGCAACTTGCAAAAACTCAGGAAAACTTAAAGGACACATTAGATACTCTGAAACTTGGTTCAGAAAAACACACTGAGGAAATAAGTACACTATCGGAGAAAGTAGCCGAACTATCGGATCAATTCACTAATTTATCTACGAAGGTAGATGATAATCTGAATGACACAAAACCGGTAGTCTTTAATGACACAGAAAAGTGCGAACAAATTAGGAAATTCAATCAAAATCAAATCAATATACAGTACAAAAGAGAAATCCAGGAAGTACAAATTTCAGAGGACACTCACGCTCCAACATGGGAAGAGGGACTTAGAAATACGGAAAAGCCGCAAAATAATAACACAGGGCATTTCGGAAGTTATGAAAGAAATTGGCAATGTGCACCGAATTTTGAAATGGAACCGCCGAAACGACCTAACAATGACCGATATGCGACTCGCCGACATGATGATTTTGACTATAAGCTGTTCATTACTACACGTAAATTCAAAACATTTAAGAATTCTGGCAACTACATCCATCCACAAGCATGGCTCCATCAATTCTCTCATTGTTTTCTCCCAACTGGTCGTTAGGACACAGATTTTTATGTGTGGCTACTTAGAGAATGAACCAGCTGTAAGAATACGATCGGTCATTCACGATTGCCACAGTGAAGGAGAATTTTACCATGCCTTCCTCTCAGCATATTCGTCTCAAGCCACACAAGACCGAGTAAAACATGGCATCATAATGATAAAACATTTCGAACAATCTGAATTCTCCAGTCTTGTGAAATATTTTGAAGATATGTTGCACAAGAATCAGTACCTGTCAAACCCATACAGCCCCTCAGAACTCATCCGCATTTGCTTAATCAAATTACCTGAATATTTACGACATATTATTTTAGCAGGACGTTGCAAAGACGACATTGAAGCTTTTCAGGGACTGTTACAAGAACTGGAAATTGACACTGACAATCGCGGAACGCGAAAACAGGAGCACAAAAATTACAGGTCACATCTGTCACAATTCCGCGATGAAAGAAATAATAACTGGACACGACAAGGCTATTCTCACAACACATATCGTGACCAAAACAGACACCTCCTGTATGACAACCGTTGGCAGAGTAGTAATAATTACAGGGAAAGATCACCTCTCTGCGGTAATGACTATCACAGAGACAATCATAGAAACAGGCAATATGGCAACCAGAACTATTATTATCACGGGAGACAGAATAACTTCAGACGCAACGGTCCAGCGCGCACTACGATTCAGGGAGAAATTCTCCACCACTTAACCGACATGAAAGAAAGTACAGGAACTACCGACATGACGACAGACGATGTGATCGTAACGACAGACCTGAATTGCATCAGAACTGGTGGGATTCAAACAGAGCAGGGCCTTCTCGTCAGAGTGAATTTGTAGAAGTTAGGTCTCCTAATCCCAATAACGGCGCGCACCAACAAAGAGACAGACAATGACTCGCACAGCAGGCAGCCGCGTGCGCCCGCTGGCTCCGAGAAAAATAACATAAGACGTTAGCCTAGAGAAAAATTTTAGCATTCTTTACCGATGTATACAACATGATAATTGCTTTGAAGTTGAAACTCTGTACACTAGGAAGAGTAAAGGTTTACACCACATTTCACATGTAAAACCGTTTATAGAAAGATAATCTGCTTTTTAACTTTGTCTTTTCCATATAACTTTTCACTTCACATTGCTAGTATGCTTTGTCAGACTTAGTATCTGTTAACAAACAACAATGTTTGAAGTTAAATATCCAATCAAGAACCAAGAGAACTTATTTAAACAGAAATTACGAATGCATTGTTATAGTGAACAGATGACGCAATGTTGTTATTTGTACATTCTTGCTTGTTAGTTGTACGATTACGTAACGACTATAAGGCTTACATACTTCGAACATTTACCAGTACTGCTAATGAGATTTTAATGCAGCATTTTGGTTTACTTGAAATTTGGTGTATCATGAGGTAAGTGCATTAGCTTCTGCAGAACTTAGCTTTCGGAGGACGATAACTACGACACTACCACAGAGATTATCTTACAGCAAGACGCACATTTAGCGCTACAGGACACGTATTTGAGTGATTAATTTTGCACTTAAATCATTTATTTTTAAAGATATTTGAAGCACAATGATACAAAGGTTTTCCGTGACACATTTCATTCCATTGCTGTAATCTGTAACACCTGAGGGTATAATTACATTAATCCTCAGGGGGTACACGCCTACTTTGTGTACTATGTGTTTGGCAAGCACAAGGAGCCCTAGCTAGTATGGTATTTGCTTATACAACTTTACACATCGGTACCATATTTCTCTAACACAGAATTACACAGCTATCTGATTATTTGACAGAGAAACAAACATTTTTTTTCTACATCAGTGACAGATGTTTACGTAATTACATCGTTGTATAACTTCACACTTACGAAATTGTATTTTGTCTGTACTTTGTGAAATGCTCATATTTTTCGGAACCATTGTGATACTGTGAGAGCTTTGAATGTCGTATTTATTATGAGATCACGATTTTTAAAGTACGTTTGAGGTAGATGACACTATTGAAATGAGCAGAGAATTTTGTTTAGGTTTTGACATTATTGCAGAAAGCTACATCGATTTTGAGAGTTGACTGAGGTGTTATGATGTTATTTTTACGATGACGATATGTATTATGCTGTTGAGGTATGTTTATGATCAATAAGATGATGATACCGTATATGAGGAATTTGATTATGCTACATGTTTCTCATGATGAAATATTGAAGAAGTGTCGACGAATATGTATATGTATAATAAGGTAAGGAATAATGAAAAGTGGTTAGGGACTCTGACTTGTGAAAAAGGTTGTTGGAAACCAAGAATCGTACTTTAAGAGTTATAAAATGTGTGTAAATGCATGAATGTATCACAATGCCGACGAAAACGTTGTGAACACTGTTATATTCAAAGGGATTTTGTTTCTACACATTTGCAACGCAAATTCTCGACCGGTGAAATTTTTTATATGAGACTTTCACTGTAATCCAAACTGGTGTCGTAAATATTTCGGTAAGAAAGTTAAGTGACCACCTGCACCTAATGCGTCGTGGGCACCCAGCTGGGCGACAGTCACCTTGAAAATAAGCCATTAGCGTGTGCCTTCCAGAGGCACAGGTGGAAAAAAAGGGGGGGGGGCCATTATCCTCGCTATTGACGTTCCTTTGTAGAAAGCATCGTAAATACGACACCCTCAAACTTGAAAACATGATTACACTGTAGAGTTCTTAATTAATGACATTTACTGAAATGAAATGATGAGAAACATTTTATGTCTATTGTCTTGCTAGTTGAAATATTGTTTACTGCATTATGAAATGCCATATGGCTAGTGAATGTCGTTTGACGCCTTGCTTTGCCTATTTTGTTTAATATTTAGTTCCTAGCTGCACTGCAGCATTGGTTATTATAAAATTTAATGTATGTACTAATATCACTATTTTCTGTCTACAGACCCAGTAAAGAAAACGTTTATGATATAGTTTCTTAGAAAAGAGAGCACAAATAGACATTTCCTTTCACAGGAATTGCATAAATAATTTTTTATTGACTTGGTAACTTTCTTGCAGAGTAAGTTTTTGTGATGCATTATTCTAGTGTTAAGATGTGACATAGGTATTAGACATGGCCATTTTTAGTGTAATATTTTTCTGCTTGAGCTATGTCATGTTTAGATATAAGTTATTTCATTTTCGTGCTACTGAATTTTAATTTGTGTTACTCTGCTAAGAAAGATTTATTTTTCTTGTTTGCTGCGCATTGCCTCATATTAGTTGTAATGTTGAATTGCTTGGTAATTTATATTTACTGTAGCTTGCTTTGCAAATTTCCATTTTTTTATTGCTGTTTGTATTAATTGTTTTATGCTGCTGCATTGCCTCGTCCCTTAGTTTAGCATCTGAGCTCAGTAGATTTAAGTTAGCTTAAGAGGGGTAGACTATATAAGAAACTGACTATGGAGAATAGGTAAAGATTGCATTGCGAAGTTATATGAAAAAGATTTCAGTCAAAATGAGTATTGTACAATCAGAAATAATTATTTTGAAAGAAATATGAATAGAATACAGAAAGCAGGTATAGATAGGACTTTTTGGGAATAATGATGAATGAAGGGAGATTTCCAAGAAGTAAAGAAGGTTTTGTTTGCAAAATAATGCAGTAAAACAAACCCTGTCCTTTCCTTTTGTGTCATCCCTCTATATGTTTGTGTACCCTTGTGTATTTGTGTTTTTCCTGTCTTTATGTGTTTATCTGATAAGACTTATGTTGTAGAATTTTTCTAGTACTAAGCTACATTCACTATGATGAGGAATACTGTTATCCTCAAATATAATTGGCATTAATAATATGTTATTTACCTTGTAGATATGCTTAGACATTATTTGTTCGGTTTTGTTTTAATGCTCATGCGTGAAGTTGATGTTTCAAAATTTATTCTGATCTTTTATGTATCTACTTATCTCATAATTCCTGTAACATTGATGTATATGTTTATTTCTATTCTTTTGTAAAGCCTGTATTACTACAAATGTTATCTGTATTATTATGTTTTTAATGATGTTTTCTGTATCTTTGTAATTGTATTCTTGTGTTATAAAATTGTAATTGTCACCATTCATCATATTATTAATTTGTAAGTTACATTTCACTGCACACATTTCTGTTGGTCATAGTATATGGACAATATGTGAGAAGTAGGGACTGTTAGTGTTTGCACGTGTGTTGATAATTCAGCAAGGGACTGGATAACAGCATTGCTGGTTCTAAGGACATTTCAAACAAATTTTTTGTGAGTGGACAAGTGGTGGTTTATGGACTTACTATATTATCTGCAAGACTCTTCAATGGTGATTGAGCACCTGCACAGTCACAACAGATGGCTGCTGGCCATCTCTACAAAGACTACAGTGGGTCTCCATCTTTGATGACCCATCAATACCATTATTTCTACAAGGACTACAGTGAGTCTACACCTTTGCTGACTCACCAGTACCATTATTTCTAAAAGGACTGCAGTGGGTCTGCATCTTTGATGACCCACCAATACCATACTCTCTACCAGGACTACAGTGGGTCTACTCTGTGATGACCTACCAATACTCTTCAATACTTCGATTGACTCTGCTGTGGGTTTGCTCTGTTGTGGCCCATTACTTGTCTGCATGTCAAAAGTCAGCACTGTCTTTCCATTGGAAGGACAACACTACTTCTTCAAGACTGCATAGAAATCCACTACATCCGTGTGCATTTTATTTTACTGCTCAGACTTTGAGAAAAACACTGGAATTTTACTGTGATGAACAATCTGGACTGTCTTTATGGACTGTGAGAAAATTTTAGCTTTTGACCAACATTGTATGAATAAGTGTGTGCATTTGATTTCTTTGTTATTGTAATTATGAAATTTTTTTTCAAATCTGTATTGGCCACTGCCCAAACCAATTTGTAAAATTTTTTGTGGGGAGCATGGGAGCTATGTAAGTAGGCTGTTCAGGTTTTTTATTGGTAACGCCACCTCTGTATGAAAATCACTGGCTGTGCTGTGTGCAGTCTGTGGCTGCTTTGCATTGTTGTAATACTCGCCATTGTAGTGTTAGGCAGCGGGCTGTTAACAGCGCATAGCGTTGCGCAGTTGGAGGTGAGCCGCCAGCAGTGGTGGATGTGGGGAGAGAGATGGCGGAGTTTTGTAATTTGTCATGAACTGCTATATATATTATGACTATCAAGGTAAATACATTGTTTGTTCTCTATTAATATCTTTCATTTGCTAACTATCCCTATCAGTAGTTAGTGCCTTCCGTAGTTTGAATCTTTTATTTTGCTGGCAGTAGGGGCGCTCGCTGTACTGTAGTAGTTCGAGTAATGAAGATTGTTGTGAGGTAAGTGATTTCTGAAAGGTATAGTTTAATGTTACTCAGGGCCATTCTTTTGCAGGGATTTTTGAAAGTCAGATTGCGTTGCGCTAAAAATATTGTGTGTCAGGTTAAGCATAGTCATGTATAAATTGTTCTAAGGGGACGTTTCATACTTCAGCACTGAAGATTCAATACAAAGTTAATTATGTATGTAGACAGTTGATCTAGTCCTGGGATCGAGGATTTCGGCAATTTTTGACAATTATCAACACTGATACTGTCAAGATATAGGTCGAGAAAGTTCTAATTTCTAGTTCGATTTTGGAGAGTAAATGAAAAAGGAAAGGTTGTGATATAATTACAAACTGACAATTTTATGAGTTTTCCCTTTATTTTTACTGCGAAATCCTTCAAACATCATGATTCTACGTCAAGAGGAAACACCATGTAGAATTTGAAGAGCTAATTTGCAAGTGTCAGAATATGTGACATAAACATTATCTTCTACGTCAATGCAGCGAAAAGATTTATTTTGCCACCAGGGATCATAGACCGTAGTATGTGACATAATTTCAGCTTGATACGTCTATGCGTTCCTGAGAAGAATAGCTCTTAACAGACGGGCGGTTAGACTGACAGCCAATCAGACGACATAGTGATCCCATGATGATTCCGCTTTTTCCGATTAAGGTATGGAATCCTAAAAATGATCTCATATGGCCGGCCGGTGTGGCCGAGCGTTTCTAGGCGCTTCAGTCTGGAACCGCGCGACCGCTACAGTCGCAGGTTCGAATCCTGCCTCGGGCATGGATGTGTGTGTGTTGTCCTTATTTTAGTTATGGTTAAGAAGTTCTAAGTTCTAGGGGTCTGATTACCTCAGATGTTAAGTCCCATAGTGCTCAGAGCCATTTGATCTGAAATGATTCAAAACTGAATATAGAACTTTCGAATAGAAAATGAATATAATCGATATTCTTCTAGATAGTTCCAGAAATTATCCACAGTTCACCATTTTTCCCACGAGATACGTGTAACGGAAAACACTAAGTATAACGTTAAACCTACACTTTTAAGAAACAATACTAAGTAACGAATATAGTCATGGCAATCACTGCCATCAACTGACATTATATTCCATAAGTCCATTCTTAAGACATCACGAAGAAAGGTATGAATCACAGGAAATATTTAACAGAATATTTTCACTAAACAGGATTCATGTAGCGTCGTATGCCACTTACCTTTTTTATATTTACGTGACATAAGAATAAATCTTTTAACAAATATGAGAAATACTACGAAACACATTCATTATTCAATGAGACATACTGACCAAAAACATCTGCTGCACGTAACTGCCTTTTAGCGGATATAAATTTTCAACTTTGAGCCACATACGCGTAGGATATTCAACAATGTTTTGGTACATTAATATCGTGGTTTTATGTTTGATTTCCTACATATTTTACGAACAGAGCGCTGCACATTGCACTTCCATCCTCCTTAGAAAAAGCTAATGTTGTACAGTGGAGTATATTTCAAAATGGTTCAATTGCCTCTGAGTACTACGGGACTTAACATCTGAGGTCATCAGTCCCCTAGAATTTAGAACTACTTAAACATAACTAACCTAAGGACATCTCACACATCTATGCCCATGGCAGGATTCGAACCTGCGACCGTAGTGGTCGCGCGGTTCCAGACTGAAGCGCCTGGAACTGCTCGACCACACTGGCCGGCGATTTTATTTCATACAGGGAAATAAATACCACTTCACGAGCAACTGGGAACTTAAACATGTATCTGAGAGTTTAAAATTGGGATAATACTTTGTCACATAATTTATAAAGAGGGATCACATAATATTGCTCCAGAAGTTGGGCCATTACAGAATATGGGGAGTAGCTCACAACTGGTTCACCACTTACTTTAGCAACAGACAGCAGAAGGTCATCGTTCACAGTGTTGAGAATGGCTGTGATGTGGGGTCTGAGAGGGGTACAGTCAAGTGGGAGGGGCGGGGGGGCCCCAGGGATCAATGTTAGGGCCACTCCTGTTACTTATTTATATAAATTATATGCCCTCTAGTATTACGGGTAACTGCAAAATATTTTTATTTGCTGATGACACTATCTTGGCAGTAAAGGATGTTGTGTGCAACACTAGTGTGGTTTCAGATAGTGCAGTTCATGACCTGCGTTCATAGCTTGTAGAAAATAAACTAATGATAAATCACAGTAAGACTAAGTTTTTACAGTACCTAACACAAAATTCAACAAAACCTTACGTTTTAATTTCACAGAATAGGCATATGATTAGTGAAACTGAACAGTTCAAATTTCAAGGAGTTCACATAAATAGCAAACCCAAGACCCACGTTTAGGATCTTGTTCAAGGACTTAATGCTGCCAGTTTTACTATTCGAACGGTATCCGAACTGAGTGATCGTTGGACACAAAAATCAGTCTACTTTCCTCATTTTCATTCGCTTATGACCTACGGTGTTATATTTTGGGGTAACTCTTCCCATTGTAAAAGGATATTTTTGGCTCAGAAACGAGCAGTTCGGGCAATAAGTGGTGTAAGTTTACGAACCTCTTGTCGACCCCTGTTCACGAGGCTGTGTACTTTGACATTGGCTTCTCAATATATATATATATTCCTTACCATCATTTCTTGTTAACAATATTAACTTATTCTCAAGAATAAGCAGCTTTTACTCACTTAGTACTCGGCAGAAATCAAACTTGCATTTGGATCACACTTCCTGAACTCTAATGCAGAAAAGTGTGCAGTATACTGCTGCATCCATTTTCAAGAAGTTACCAACAGGAATTCAAAAATCGTAGCAGTAATCCATGCACTTTGAAATCGAAACTGAAGAGTTTCCTCATGGGTCACTCCTGCTACTCTGTCGAGGAGTTCCTTGAAAAATTAAGCTGATTCTTGATTTATTGTTGATTGAGTGCACTTAAACTGATGGCTTGAAATATTGGGGTTCACAAACGTTTTATTTTTATTTATTGTTACTTTTATGTTGTAATTTCATGTAGTGAGACGTTCCATGACCTTGGAGATTTGCTCCTCAGTTTGGTCCTACGGAACTTGACGTGTAAATAAATAATCAAATATATGATGTATTTGCCAGAGGTATGGAATGGATCTGTTTCTTATCGGTATTTTGAAAAGGTTAAAATTTGAAATGGATTAACCTTTTTTGAAATTAAAAAAAGAGATTTATCTACCGCGAAACCTTCACTGCTCTCACACTATATCTTTGGCCAGCGTTTCGTAAATACAGTCCTCTCTCTTCATAAAATGCATATATTCATGTCTGTTTTAAAAAATAAGGAATACATACAACGATTTCATAAAAGAAATTTCTTTTGATCCTTTACACCAAAGACATAATGCGTCAGAATACAGAAGAGGTATACTTAGGAACTATAACGCTTTTTACAAATACATGAGTCATATACCGTATATATATATATATATATATATATATATATAATGATAAATATTTAATGTGTATTCTTAGTGATCAGAAGAAAGGTGCTTAAATCGTGCATACATAAGTGTCCAATAAATTATTAATGACGCAAGAGTTAGGATCGAAAATTATTTTATGGAAGAAAATTACACTTAAACGTACTGAGGTCAGACTGATTTCTGTATTGGACTGGAGAAGGCTGGAGAACGAAATAGATCATGTGCTTTCCAAAGGAATTATTGTGGCATTTGTCGTTGTCTGTTTCTAAAATCCAATATTTTTCCGGATCTGAACGGTTTGAAAGTGATTTCAGTATCGTGAATGGTGCGCTAACTGACTTGATGAGGGTTATTTTTGAAATATCATTTTGGGACATGGGATCCAGACACTACGTTCTTCGCTTTTCCCTGTGCAAATCCACTGTTAAAGCATTTATTCGATCAGTTAACGATGTAAGAGTCAAGCGTTCAACATTTTACAGAGTCCATCATCAGGAATGATTACAATGTTATTAATAGGTGTGTTATCATGAGATGCAGCGAAAAAGAACAAGGGCGATAAGCTTTATAAAGAAATTGAAGAGTGTAACCCAAAAATAGACCCTTAGCTATGTAAAGTATTTCTGACTTTGACAATTCATACCACTTGTGTGACATGCAATATCATTAATTATATATAACAGTCTACTTACATTGTCCTTCTTTTTAGTGCAGACTTTATTTGATATTAAAATTTAAAGTGTAAACTCTTGCGAAAAATTTTTTTAATGTAACTGCTAGACAACTTGTTTGCACTTAGCAGATTTCTGGGTTACACTCTTCAGTTATTCTGCTGTTAGTATGAGAGAAATACGAAAACTTATGTTAGGGGGTGCTAGCAACTGACCTTTTTTAGAGTACGTCTGCTACTGTCAGAAATATTTTTCATAAAATAAGAAAAAATTGAGAATAATTTTAAAGACAAAAACAAATGGTTTGTGACTCGAAGAGGTGACTCGGCCCAGAAATGAAATACCGAGATATTCCCACACTAGAAACTGAGCCAGCTTTATATGTTATATGTGACCCTTTGCATTTCATATGTTGTCACAGAGGTCTTTTGAGTACTTGTACGTAACTTGTATTTTACACTATTTTGGGATAAAAAAAGTTTGTGGCTTACTGACGTCTGCAGGCTGGAGGTGCTACTGTGCTTTAGATTTCTTAACTCCTCTTTAGATCCTACTCGTATAAAGACTTTTGCAATCGAGTTCTCGTTTGTGCTACGGATTTAAATTTTCTGTCTCGGGCATACCTGTGGTTCATTCTCACTTCACCAATATTTCTACTTCGCTGTTCAGCTCAAAAGAGACGCTTCTAGAAAGTCGTTTCATTGCAGCTGCGGAAGCTGCATGGTAAAATGCAACGCAAGCGATCTCTCGCTAGGATAGATCGAGTTTGCAATCTTTTTCAGATATGCTGCTCTTGAGGGGCTGCCCGTCCTTAGAGAACTGGGTTAAGTGGGTGGTATCGGCAACTTATTCATGCCGAGCCGGGGAACCAGTCCAGCAGACTTATTCAAACACGACAAAGCAAAACGTTGCAGCGTATGGAAGTTTATAGTACAGGGATACCTTACAGCTTCAGGAGCGAAACGTTTCACTTAAATGGGTTCGTGAAATGAAACTTCTTACGGAAGTACTAAAATATTGTTGGAAATAAATCTTTAAATGGTAAAATATTTTCGGGAAAAGTCTTTAAATATCGGCTACTCGATATGAATCAGATCTAAAATCTTAAGTATTACTAGTTATGAAGGATTATTTTACTTGTGACAGCGCTTTGCCTCTACTGTGTAGTTCTGTTACTGGAGGGACAACGTTGTTACATCCGAAATCTACGTTTATAGATTTTCATAAAGAAATTATGTTTCATTCTGTCCTTGAGTAAATATTGTTTTGCTTTCAAAGACACCACATTTTATATAAACTCAGAAAATTTTGTTAAACATTTCGCGTTATTGTTTCAGTTCGGAGCCCCACAATTCAGAAGATCCTTGAGTTTTGTTCTCAGACTGTTTTAGCCCGTAGTGTTCAAAGTAAACAATATTTGTCGAAATCGCTTCTCTTATATATTCGTTCAATCATATTTTTCGAATAAAAACAAACTGCAGTACGAGATGTAGAATATCTGAGGCTGTTATAGCGATTAATATTTTTTACAGGGTTTTGACTTTTTAACTACGCTCTCATTTTCTTCTTACAGGACATTTCGACACCTTCTGCCTTCGTCAGATTTCTAACGCTGATTTCGTTCCTCCTGTCTGACAGTGAATGGCCCACGCTGCGTGTCTCACCATCTGTTGTGTCCGGCACCTTTAACTGGACAGAGATGTTCAAATCCAACAGAAAGTCTACGCAAACTGTACAGAAATTTAAGGGTAGAAAATACCCTTGGACAAAGCCCTTCGACAAAAAGACATTTATCTACGGTCATAAAGAGAGGATATTTAGGTGACGTCTTACACGATGCAAATGAAGCGGATCTCTTTAAATTAAGTATAATGCCTCTCAGTCGCGGATATCCTGCGTGCAAAATCTTGTGCAAATAATATCATTTCAGCTTCCCACACTTTACTTCCACTTTCCCATAAGTTTGTCTCCTGCACCACACTGCCGGTATCTTCTTGTTTCATTTTATGCTCACAGGCGAGAAAGTACTCGGCAAGAGCTAATTTATCTAACGGCTTCAGTAATATTTAGCGCTTGTATTATCTACTGCTATAAAACTTCTAAAATTTGTTCTGTAAATGACATGGCACATTATCATAGTCTGTGATACTACCGGTTACCTTTCACGCAATATAGTAAACATATTAATTTATTTGGGAGAATTCTTATACATTCGAAACTCAAAGTATTGTCGTAATTTTCCGGGACTTAGCACCAATGTATGGAACGTATGCCATTCTGGTCGATCATTCTTTGGCATATTTTCCATGTGCAGGTGCTGTCGACTGCCAACTGTTTCAATAGCTGCACGCGCTTAATTTGTAAATAAATATTTTTCATATGTGATTCAAAGCCTCCGAAAAAATGAAAGTGAGTTCCACAGGTAGTTATACACTTCGCAATGCTTTGATTCTCTTCTTAACTTGCTCTAAGTTACGTCTGGAGGATATAGAATGATCTCAGTTCTGTCTTAGAGATAAATGAGTGATCTTGTAGTTGCGATGGGCGAGTTCTGTGGCCACTCTGCAAAACTAGGTAGTTTTAGATAACAGTCGACGGCACCAACGACGAATGCTCTGTCTATAATGGGAAGGTTTGTTGAATTCCATGATGCGAGGTGGGATCCGCAACAGGGTATTTTCTCCAGTACACATGAAAGTGTCCTGAAATTGGTATAATTCAGACATAATGTAAAGTAATTAGTGTGCATTTACTGTGGTGTAAAAAGCGAGTACTGTGAGTGTACGCAGACACAACGCATACATTCGCTGCTATATACATTTAACGAAATGTACAGGTTGAGAGGTGCCTGTTTGTTGGCTCTTTCATTTCCTTACCAGTTGCAGTAAGCTTCTCAAGGCCTGTAACATTTATTTTATTATTATTGCTGAGATATTAATCAGTTTCCACACATCCAGCGATTCAGATAATTTCGCAGACACTTTCTTCAACCACCGCATAAGATTTTTGTCTCCGGTTAGCCGGTTGGCCGTCAGCCAACAGCGTGCTTTGGCACCAATGAATGCCATGTGCTTCCTTGTAAGAAGACAGTGAGGTATTACATTCATCGACAGTTCCTTGGAGTGTTAAGAAAGGTCTGGTTCCTGATATTTATTTGAGGGGACGTACTCTTCTGAAGAAATTACCTTGGTTTCACCGACAGCCATGATTTTAAACAGTTTGTGCAGTAAGGTCATTCCAGTTTATATTCAGTACTGAAATAAGATCTACAATTTGAGGTTAGGGAGGTCGTTAATTTCTATGAATCAGCACGCTGATATGCTTCCACATATTCCCATGCAGTAACGTTGGAGAGTTTACAAACAGCTAAATTTTTGGGGACTGGTTGTTGCATCATTTTGACTTTATTTCCCTCTATTACATCTTCTTCTTTTCCATGTTAAAGATGCAAGAAGTGCAGGCTGTGATATGTCTAGATGACAATGGATTACGTTTGCGACGATACAAGCATCGTTTCGTAAAGAACGATGTGGCACGATTGTAAACACGAGCTTGTAATTACTGTTCATGCCTCTGAGTAATATAACTTTTCTTATCAAAATGAATAAGATAAGATGATATACACTGCTGTGTAGCTGATCGGTGGGGTTTGATTTGTGGTAAAACTATGTCACTGAATAATTATCAAGTACGACAGGTATTGGAGCACAATTAAATCATTTATCATACAGTTAGCTACTGCACTCACTCTTAACTGATGAGTACACGGTTGGGGAAACTACCCAATAGCACACAAAATCGTTGTAAACGTGTATCTGTCACATGCTAGCACCACTTATTGCTTTCACGAAACTATTTGTTTACTATTATGTATTATTTATAGATAAGCAGGCTTTATTTACCCGTTTCGATTATTTCTATAAACGTTTGTACTGCATAACTACGTTAGAGTTGTTCATTCGAATCAGTTGGCTTTAAAAACTTTCTCATGACCATTACGTATTTCATTTTGCATATCTCCAGGTCATCATAACTCGCTCATCACTACCTATGAGAGTGGTTGAACCTTTTTCAAATACATACACCTTTCAAGGTCATCCCAGCGCAACACCGAGAAAATTTTCCTTGATTTGTTGTAAAACTTATGACTGATATAGAAGTATCAAATCAGATCACACACTGGGTTAGCTAAAATAGGCTCTCTCAAATATACCCATGAGTAAATATACGGAGGTGCGGTTTCCATTAAGCTGTAGCAGAAAATGTTGGAAATAAAATTTTAACGTATGTAACTACAGAGCAAAATAACTGATGATGGCCGAAATAGAGAGGATATAAAATGTAGACTGGCAATGAAAATGAAAGCGTTTATGAAGAAGAGAAATTTGTTAACATCGAGTATAGATTTAAGTGTCAGGAAGTCGTTTCTGAAAGTATTTGCATGGAGTGTAGCCATTTATGGACGTCAAATGTGGGCGATAAATAGTTTAGACAAGAAGAGAATAGAAGCTTTCGAAATGTGCTACAGAAGGATGCTGAAGATTAGATGGGTAGATGACGTAACTAATGAGGAGGTATTGAATAGAATTGGGGAGAAGAGAAATTTGTAGCACAACGTAACCAGAAGAAGGGATCGGTTGGTAGGACATGTTCTCAGGCATCAAGAGATCACTAATTTAGTATTGGCGGGCAGCATGGATGGTCAAAGTCGTAGAGGGAGACCAAGAGGTGAATGCACTAAGCACATTCAGAAGGATGTATGCTGCAGTAGGTACTGGGAGATGAAGAAGCTTGCACAGGATAGAGTAGCATGGAGAGCTGCATCAAACCAGTCTCGGGACTGAAGACCGCAACAACAACTACTACTACAGACTCGCGACTGATGTTCGTAATTTTTTTCCAGTAGAGCTAATTGCGAGTGGCTTCCAGTGAGTAATGCAACACTTTTTCTGAAAGAGGGTTGGCTGTGTTCAAGATTTCGATACATTACTCTTTAGATTAGAAACCCCATTTTTCAAAAGAATCTCCGCTCAGTGCGACTGCCTTATGCCGCCTTAACGGGACGTCCAATGTGCTTGGATGCTACTGTTCGACGTCTGAGGCAACGTCTTGCTGCATCAATATATCAATATCCTCACCATAATCCCCGTACTGCTTCCCGCGGAGTACATCCTTCACCGAGCCGGACAGGTGGAAGATGGAAGGTATGAGATCCGGGCTATAGGGTAGATGACGGAGAACACTACAGCAAAGTTTTGTGATCTTCTCTTGGCTGTACAGACTTGTGTAAGGTCTTTCGTTGTCATGGAGGACGAGGAGCTCCTTCCCATTTTCGTGCCGATGAATACGCTGAAGACATGTCAGCTTCCTGAGTGTAGCAAAATACACTTCCGAGGTGATCGTTGCTCCCTGGGGGAGGACACTAGACGGCATAACCACTTCAGAGTCCCAGAGGACAGTCGCCATGACTTCACCAGCAGATGGACACCCCTGAACATTTGCTTCAGAGGAGAGGTGATGTGGTGCCTCTCCATGGATTGCCGTTTGTTTCCCGTTCGAATTGATGAACCCATTTTTCATGGCCTGTACTGAAGTTCGACAAAAAATAGTCACGATCAGCCTCGTAATGTGCAAGTTGTTCCGTACAGATGGTCCTTCGTTGTTCTTTATGGTCCGGCTTTAGGAGAAGACGAACCCAGACGATACTCACTTTTGCGTAATCCAACTGGTGGACGAGTGTGTCAGTACTACGAACAGAGCCGTACAGTGCTGCAGTGGGGTGTTTGATTGTGATCCATCGATCATCTCGAATGAGAGTGTTCACACGTTCCAGTATTGCACTAGTCAGCTGTGCGCGGCCGGCTGGCACGCAGAAGACAGGACAGGTCTATGCGACCTTGTTGCAATGATGACAGACGTCTCACCCAACGACTCGCCGTGGTTTTGTTCACTGCCAGGCAAGTGCCCATGAACATCTGCGACGCTCTGGTTTTGAGCCAGAAAAAGTAGAGGACATTTGTCTGCTTGGAATGCTCCTCCGTTAGACGCCATTATGGAGACTACGTATAATACCGCTACCTACGAAACTTCATGAAACTGTAGGAGTGAACAGGGAATATTACACGCTGTCCCACAACAAATTCTGCATTTTTTAACTGAAATCGAACAAAAAAGTGTTGCATTACTTACTGAACCCCACTCATACCGTATTTGTGGCGCTAGAGGAAGCCTTGGGGCAGTACTTCAGTTGCACAACTTGGCCAACTAGTAACAACATCACAGCACCACACACCACGATCCTGCCATGAGGAAACAAGAGCTCACAAAGGTCTACCATACAGTATGAGTTTTAAGCAAAGATGTAATTAAGGTATAGTTTATCCGCTTATCGTCATCATTGTGATATCGAGTGCTCCAGCACTCACACGGACATTAAAGTGATTCTTGATAGATAGTATTGAACAATGAATTTCATTTGGAGTTACACAGAAAATAAGTGTGTTACACGAAGTATCTTTGCGTCCTAGTCTTCGGTGTAACCATGAGGTCGTTTTTTACCTTTCCTCACAGAAGACCAAAAGTTTTAAGACTGCCGTTGACCTTTCTCGTACTGATTTTTGAAGAAAGTCTGGAACTATCTTATGGCATGAGTGTAACATTTGTCATGTTTGTACTGTGTGCATGTAACATGACAAGCGGCTAGTGCATAAAAATTCTGGTAATGCTGAGTATATGTAACGTGGCGGCTGGCGGAAACCGACTTGGTGGGGCCGCGGGAAGCGGTGGCCGACGGGGTGCGGCATGTGAGCGGGATGGATTTCCCAAGTGGTCCGGTAGCGTGGGGACAGAACGGCTCCGGCCTCAAACGAGCTGAAATATGGAGGTTACTGTGTGGTGGAATATGGAGACAAAATGTAATATTATAAGAAAAGCACATAACAGCCCTTAAAGACGTGCTATGAGACAACTACAGGGTGACTCAAAAGTCTGTTAACGTTTTAAAATGCGATAGGCCATTTAATTCTGTAGATATAGAGATAAAACTTGACACACGTGCATGAAAAGACTTGGGGGTCTGTCAATACCCACAACTGCGGAATTCCGGATACTAAAAAATCTTGGGACTGTCGTGGAAATCCCACTAGACGACGTGAGAGTCACAATGTGGTGTGGATTTATCTCACGACTCGTGATCGGACATTGTTTCTTCGGGAAAATTCGGGCTGCCGCTTTAAAAAATGCCAGTGTTACGGGTGCAAAATACACCGATATGTAACAGAACAGCATCATCCTTAGCCAGGAATAGCGGTGCCTTGTTTGTTTTAAATACTTTTCATGGGAACTGTGGAAAGATTCCTCAAAAAATAAATTTAGTGAATAGTCGATTGTTATTTCATTCAAACTCTCCCTCACCTAATCAGGGTAAGGCAACCAACTTTCACGACATCAAGTGGAATTTTGTTCATGAGTCGCAGTGAGCCATGACTTCTTCCTTATTCGGAAGGGAAGAATTTGACTTAGTCATCAGCGGTTCCGTAATTGCAATGATCGCAACTGGTCTGCGAGAACAATCTCGTCACCAACAAAGTAAAGCGAGAGATCCGCAAGCCTTTACGGAGACTGACTAAGCAAAGCATTTACTGATTAGTTAATTTTCTGATCATACGAGTTAATTGGGGACTGCAAGCTGCTCTTATGTGGGAGGCGAGTTTCACTGAATTGATGAATGCAGATAGGCATTAGTATGACATCAGTATTACAGAAAAAAGGGCGTAAACGAGAACTTACATAAATACAAAAAAAAAAATGTCGGTCCTTGCTCTCATAGAGATACTATGGAACATAAATTTGTGGGAGCAAGGAAGATAGATTCAGCAGTCTACCGTCTCCACAATGGCGAAGAAAGAAGTGTGGCGGGAAGAGGAATAAGGGTTCAGATCGTTCTGAGTCAAAGAATACGCAACCATTTTTACAATAGAGTGGAATCACCATCATGTACTCGCCATTACCGTACACTGAACAGCGTAAGGGAGTACTAGGACAACAAAAATTCAAAGTGACCTCCTCTCCCCACCGAAAACCAGGTAACTCACCTGAATATCCATCATAGCAACGCTCTTTTAAGTGAAGAAAATAAAATCACTGCAAGGCTAAGTAGTTGATATGGAATTATCAGTACGCAAGACAACTGCTCGCCACGTGGTCGCACAAAGGACCATGAGTCCATTCCTCGAAGTTACAATTAATAAACTTAAATCCACACACGTAACACAAGAAAAGGAAGAAGATATACTGAAGGCGATACGGCAGCTTCGAGGACCAGAATCTCTACTCTGATATGGCCCACACTTGGCCTAGCGCTCGTAACGGACATGGGTCAGACGCCTAACCCTACATTACTGACGAATTATGGAATTTACGAAAGAAAATCTATGAGAAAGGAAAAAGAAATTAGTGCTCTCTCACTAACGAATCCCTAGTGCTCTAAGTGCATTATAACCAACCAAGTTGGCATTAACGGAGCACACACACGCTTACCAATATCAGTAACGCGACCTCAGGCCTTCATCAGCGAGCAGAAACAGGAAAAGACTGACCGAGGTTTCACGTCTCCAAAGGATAGTTGGGAGCATTGGGTCACGAGAGCTGGCGCCCTCCTAAACCGGCCAGTAACAGGCCATGGGATTGACGTGAAACACGATGCCGTTATGGCTGGCCGCTCGAACACCGGAAAATGACTCTGGTTCTTCTGAAGACGGTCAGAGTTTCGTCAGGGAGGCTACTTTGCAGCGTTGAAAGGGAGTGAGAAGTTAATCCTCAGTATTGGTACCACAACTTGTGAGACTGAGAAGGGGGACAACTTTGGCCACTACATAGCATTCAAACTGAGTCCACATCCTCCCTTACAGCAACGATTAATGAGGAAAAAGGGAAGCCATCTTGGCCACTCCAGCAAAACTACTAAATTGGGTTCACAAAAACAAAAAATATACCGCGCACTTCGTCTCTCACTCACCAGCGTAATAATACTATAGGAAATTGTCTAGCCATAGGCATCTCACTGCAGTTATAAAATGTTAAAAGAATTTTAAAACGAATAAAATACGAAAGGTATGCATAGTGAATGACTTTTGTCCCCGCACCCACCACTCACTGTTCTCCTATGTTGCTACACATACGAAAGATCTAGCGGGCACAGAGTTTGGTGAGGATCGCGTGCTGAGCCGCCACTTACGTCATGAAGTCTCAATTCTACCGCGATCGTCTACCTTCATTAGGAATTCTAGAAGACCACATATGACGGCACTTTCTCCCAAAAATCTATAGGTATGCTGTACTGCGTCACTCACAATATTGTCCCTCGACTACTGGTACTTTTGAGGAATAACGATTGACATGCTGAGCATTTATTAAAAAGAACATCGCCTTTGCTTAAAATATTGTTATGCTAATTACGACTTCTTCATCGTAAGAAACGCCATTTGTTGGTCAATGCGTGCGCTTTTCTTCTTTAAAAGAGATGGAGAGGGAAATGTCATTTCAAGTACCTGTGCCAATTTTTACTACTCTATCTACGTTACTCTGGAAGTATGGAATTTTCAAATGTTATCAAGTTGCACCGGGGCCGGGTCGGTCGTCTGCACGTTTGTAGCGCTATAGTTCAGTCCACCTACCTCGAACGGATTCTACCCGATGTCCCTTCACTCTGTGGTAGCAGATACGTACTAGGCAGTGTAAAGCAGGTTTGATGAAACCACCACCTGATACCTACCACACAGAGGCCGTGTAACTCCAGTTGAAAGTCAGTTCCTGAAAGTTCATGATTAAGAAACCGGGCTTCGGGATTTTCCATCTACTTGAACCCAGTACGTTATCCTCGATGGTGAGTGTTTATCGGAGATGAGGGTATCATCTGGAGTGCCCCAGGGAAGTGTGGTAGTTCCGCTGTTGTTTTCTATCTACATAAATGATCTTTTGGATAGGGTGGATTGCAATGTGCGGTTGTTTGCTGATGATGCTGTGGTGTACGGGAAGGTGTCGTCGGAGAGTGACTGTAGGAGGATACAAGATGACTTGGACAGGATTTTTGAATGGTGTAAAGAATGGCAGCTAACTCTAAATACAGCTAAATGTAAGCTAATGCAGAAGAATAGGAAAAAGAATCCCGTAATGTTTGAATACTCCATTAGTAGTGTAGCGCTTGACATAGTCACGTCGATTAAATATTTGGGCGTAACATTGCAGAGCGATATGAAGTGGGTCAAGCATGAAATGGCAGTTGTGGGGATGTCGGATAGTTGTCTTCGGTTCATTGGTAGAATTTTGGGAAGATGTGGTTCATCTGTAAAGGAGACCGCTTATAAAACACTAATACGACCTATTCTTGAGTACTGCTTGAGCGTTTGGGATCCCTATCAGTTCGGATTGAGGGAGGACATAGAAGCAATTCAGAGGCGGGCTGCTAGGTTTGTTACTGGTAGTTTGATCATCACGCGAGTGTTACGGAAATGCTTCAGGAACTCGGGGCGGAGTCTCTGGAGGAAAGGAGGCGTTCTTATCGTGAATCGCTACTGAGGAAATTTGGAGAACCAGCATTTGAGGCTGACTGCAGTACAATTTTACTGCCGCCAACTTATATTTCGCGGAAAGACCACAAAGATAAGATAAGAGAGATTAGGGCTCGTACAGAGGCATATAGGCAGTCATTTTTCCCTCGTTCTGTTTGGGAGTGGAACAGGGAAAGAAGATGCTAGTTGTAGTACGAGGTACCCTCCACCACGCACCGTATGGTGGATTGCGGAGTATGTATGTAGATGTAGATGTACTTGCAGGAAAGCGTTTAAAATTAGTTTAACTCTGCTTTTTATTGATACTGAAACACATGAAATGGCTATCAAGTCCGTATTTAATATGGTAAACGTTATCATTCAAAATTCACTGTCTGTGTAACAAATATTCACTCGAAAAGCAGCCAGAATTTTAATAAGTCCTACCTGACTAATTTTCACGTTCTACCAGTCACATAATCACAACTATTCGCGAGTTAAACATTCGGTCGTTTCAGTGGTCTTCGAAAGAGATGCACGCCAAATTTTTCCGTACAGAGCACGAAACACGCCACACGGAGCTTTTAGTGCGACCAGAAAGCTCACACGCTCATATCCCTAAACCTATTTCATTTATAAACACCAAACTTTCAGTAAAATGTTCGTAACTCCAGTCGCATCAGTCACGATATGTTCGAACCGAAATTAGCACACTATTTCCTCATCTTACAGAGAATTTTTAAGGAGCGATCTGACGTCGTGTTATCCGTAGGCCGGCTAGCAAGCGACCACCTCTCGAGGTACTCACCAATATGCCGAGTCCTCTTTTCGCACGAGAACCATTTAATTCTGATTGGGGGTTGATCTAAACTACCAATCAGAACGTTCCTTCCAGATCATTCTCGCGACAAATCTTGCCTTATCCAGTCTCTAACTTGATAGTAATAAATATCAGCAAAACTTCAATTTCTTGTATTTTGCCTAATCAAAATAAACGAATTGCGAAATAGTCTTCAAATTGATAAATAAACTTATTCCTTCCCCAACTTCCATTCTGGCTACTTTTATACAGAAGCAAGCACACACCGACATACGTCACCTGCCTCATAACTTCCCACGGTTTGTTTGTACAAGGTTCTACGTAAACACCTAGGAATTACAATTACGAACAACTAAAACTGGGAAGAACACACAGAAAATATTGAGGGGAAGGCTAACCAAAGGCTGCGTTTTATTGGCAGGACACTTAGAAAATGAAACAGACCTACTATGGAGACTGCCTACACTACGCTTGTCCGTCCTCTTTTAGAATACTGCTGCGCAGTGTGGGATCCTTACCAGATAGGACTGACGGAGTACATCGAAAAAGTTCAAAGAACAGCAGCACGTTTTGTATTATCGCGAAATATGGGAGAGAGTGTCACAGAAATGATACAGGATTTGGGCTGGAAATCATTAAAAGAAAGGCGTTTTTCGTTACGACGGAGTCTTCTCACGAAATTCCAATCACCAGCTTTCTACTCCGAATGCGAAAATATTTTGCTGATACCGACCTACATAGGAAGGAACGATCACCACAATAAAATAAGGGAAATCCGAGCTCGTACGGAAAGATATAGGTGTTTATTCTTCCCGCGCCCTATATGAAATTGGAATAATTGAGAATTGTGAAGGTGGTTCGATGAACCCTCTGCCAGGCACTTAAATATGACTTGCAGAGTACCCATGTAGATGTAGATGCAGATGTAGATGTAAAATGAAATATTAAATTTTAACGTATGTCTCACATACACTCTCTCAAACATTCTCTCGCACTCACATGGAAAAATATCATAAAATAATAATTTTGACCGATTTTGTATTATATAATGCACAGTGACTAAAGTTTTAAAAAGTAAATTCTAATTAATTGATTTTTATGCAATGATAACTTTGGAATGGCTTCAAATGATAATGAAAGTCAATCTATTATTGTTCCTAACTTGGTTTTAAAAAACAAGTGTAGGTTTTGACAGCGTCATTCCATTGATAACAAAAGGCTGTGTAGCAAATTTGAACAAAATCGGATAATAACTAATATGAATTATTTAGATTCGTAGAGGGTATGAATCTTCGTATGGACTGAGTGTTACGCTATGCAGATCTCACGGCTGACAGCGTCAGCAAAGCGAAAAAAAAAAAAAAAAAAAACATAGCCCTCCTGCGGCCACGGTACTAGACGGCTGCATGCCTTACTGAAATGAATGTCATCTCGTAATAACTTGCTGCGTTACAAAGTCTTTGGTCACCTGGTAGATACAACATATGAATCGTGACAATGAGAGGAGATCATTATAAATTTAAACTTGATTGTTAAGATTATTGTTGTTTATTCATATAGTCTATAAAAATCGTAACAAATGAATCAAATTAGCAATACGCACTTCCAATACGTCGTAAGAAAACTGATGACGTCAGCAATTATGAAATTAAGTTTGTTCTATAATCAAACAAAAATATGGTTAATTATACATAATTTACTATACTATATAACAATTGTACCATAATTACAGTTTCTCCACATAAAAAATTAATATGTGGTTAGCATGAGTATTACACTCCATTTTCCAACAAATCCTTTTTTGTACCAAAAATAATTCGATGTTTGAAAATGTGTTCATGGTTCTTAGTTTGAATCTCAACCTGTTACAGCGATGTATATGGCGAGGTATTCGTGTATTAAATCTTTGACTGTTGTCTGAGTGCTACGTGGCCTGAGACAGCTTTCGTGCGACTAAATTTCTGGTGGTCTCAGGCTCAACACTTAAAAGTATTTCTGGACGTAGATTAGTTTCGTGTGTGTATGCTCTGAACTTTGAGCTATGTTGGGACAGATATTTTCGTTCAGCTTCCAGTGACTGTTTCTTTCAAGAGCAACATAAAAATTAATCAAGAAACGGAGTGAATGAAGAATGGAATATGCCAATAGAAAAGAACAACGGTTGAGTGACATTTAATACACATTTTACTGGCTTTAATACATAATCTACATGTCCTTGAAGTGCTAATATAATAGCTAGTTGAGGGTATTGAAAGACTTCGCTGTAATCAATAATATTTATTTATGACAACCTTTGCATGATGTGCTACGTTTTATTCACTGTCTTGCCTATGGGATGGATTCCAATAACTGTGGCAATATATATATATATATATATATATATATATATATATATATATATATATATGTGTGTGTGTGTGTGTGTGTGTGTGTGTGTGTTTGTGTAACGTGCTAGCCAGACGAAAATGGCGTATGTCACCAAACATTTACTACAGCAGTGCAGTCAGTCGTATGATGAAAGGTATTCTGAGCAGGCCAAGCCCAAGTGGTCGTTATCGTCTTTTAAACAGTTCAAAGCATTTATTAACTGTGATACCTCATAAGAAGGGTAGGGACAATTTTAAGCAAAACCACATGTAATTTATTGTTCCATGGAATATACTTCACTCCTTAAAAACGATTAATATGATTACAAATTGAAAACATTGTAAAAAAACAATACTCACAATAATTTAAATAACTTGAACAGGATCAATTCATTAATAGCAAACTTTAGCAATTTATGCCATTAAGAACAGAGCTTGAAACCAAGAATACATAGTCCCCAAATACAACTAAGAAGTTATAACAACTAGTTGTGCCTACAAGCTGGTTCAACAAACTGAGTTTTACCAGTAAAATGAATTAAAAATGACTGCCATTAAACGCCGGTATACTTGGGAAGGCAGGGGAACCAGATCCGTCATTGACTATATAATAACAGATCAGGAATTCAGGAAGGCTGTGAGGGACACACGTGTATTCAGGGGATTCTTTGATGACACTGATCATTCTTTAATCTGCAGTGAAATTGGGGTTGTGAGGCCGAAAGTGCAGGAGATCAGGTCCATATGTAGGAGGATAAGAGTGGAGAAACTTCAGGATAAGGAAATCAGGCACACGTACATAACAGCGATCTCAGAAAGGTACCAGTTAGTTGAATGTAGTCAATTACAGTCATTGGAAAAGGAATGGACAAGGTATGGGGACACAGTACTAGAAGTGGCTAAAGAATGTCTTGGAACAGTAGTCTGTAAAAGTAGGATGAAGGAAACAGCTTGGTGGAATGACACAGTCAAGGCAGCCTGTAAAAGGATAAAGAAGGCGTATCAAAAATGACTACATACTAGAACTCAGGTAGACAGAGAAAGTTATGTTAAAGAAAGAAACAAATCCCAACAGACAATTGCAGCATCCAAGAAGAAATCTTGGGAAGACTTTGGAAACAGGTTGGAGACTATGGGTCAAGCTGCTGGAAAACCATTCTGGAGTGTAATTAGCAGTCTTCGAAAGGGAGGAAAGAAGGAAATAACAAGAATTTTGGACAGATCAGGAAAACTGCTGGTGAATCCTGTGGATGCCTTGGGCAGATTGTGGGAATATTTTGAAGAGTTGCTCAATGTAGGTGAAAATACGATCAGTAATGTATCAGATTACGAGGTAGAATGGGATAGGAATGATGATGGAAACACACCAGCAGAAAAATTGGCAATGACCCTTAAAGAAGCACACAATGTCCCAGAATACAAGGTAATGACTAATACTGCAGTCGCCTATCACAGCCTACAGGTAACAAGCAGGCAAGTTTTATAATAAGTGGAGTTGGCTAATGACGGAGGATAAAAAGGTAAACCTCAACAGTTCATACTCATAAGTAAAGGGCTTAAGACTTAACACACTCCAGAACTAGCAATACTGGTGTAAAGTTTAAACGAGTAGATACAATGACCAGGGCAGTGGGGAGTAGCCGCGCGGTTTGAGGTGCCATGTCAAGGACTACGCGGCCCCTCCAGGCGGACGTCCGTGTTCTCCCTCGGGCATGGGTATGTGTGTTTTGTTCTTAGCATAAGTTATTTTAAGTTAGTATAAGTAGTGTGTAAGTCTAGGGACTGACGACTTTGGCAGTTTGGTCCCTCAGGAATTCACGCACACTTTTTTAGCGACAAGGAACTTCCGGATAGCAGAACACGCTTCAAAGCTTATGTGCTTGCTGAATTCACAACAGTGAATCTATGAAGAGTTCAGGATTAGTTGGCGACACTCCGTCGTGGCACGTATCAAACGATAAGATTTACTTAACTTGAGCCAACACGAGGCAGCTGGTAGAGCCAGATTGCGGGCCAATCTAGAAGTCGAGCGACAACGGAAGTGTCGCTTCAGCAGAAAGAAAACACGTCTCTCCTCTGGACGCAGGAAACAGAAACGCATCGTTCACTGCCAGAACTACCCTGCCAACGCATATCAGAAGGACAGCAATCTTCCCACATCTGCCGAAATAAGACTACATACGATACTAAGATGTAGGCAATATTAACTTATTCCTGAATTGACTACATACACAAGTTACAAGCTTAACACTCATTAAAATTACTTGAAAATTATCAACATGAAATGTCAATTCCACCAAAACCAACTACTAGGGCAGACTCATCTATCAAAGGGGGTCTTGCCTTCGACACTGACTACGTTAAATTTCAATTTCATCAACTCAGCTTTGAACAGGGAATGCTTGTACACTTGCACGGAGCCGCGCGGCATTAGCCTAGGGATCCTAGCGCTGCAGTCATGGGCATGGGCAGCGCTGCAGTCGGGCATGGGCGTGTGTGTTTGTCTTTATGATAATTTAGGTTAAGTAGTGTGTAAACTTAGGGACTGATGACCTTAGCAGTCAAGTCCCATAAGATTTCACACATTTAAACATTTTTGAACTTGCACGGAATATGGCCTGGAGCACCAAATTATCGTCACTTACACTGCCTGATGACCGCGCACACATTCACTCAGAGTCTCGATAACATGACAGGTCCTATAACACAGTAACACAAACGTGGCCTTACGATAACAAGCACCAATAAAAAACAACTCTTAGTACCAGACAGGTGTGAAGGAGTCGTGACTTCCAGATTCCAAGCAGGGGTGTTATTGCCTCTAATCCATGCAGGCGGTCTTCGAGGTGACGTAAAATTTAAGTTTGTGGAGTTGGCCGGGAACATGCTGACCAGCCTGCACTCGGCGTCCGCTGCCATCCTCGCGACTCGCCACTATCAGTCCTTAATCCAGCCGGCAAAGCTTGCCTTCGACCGATTTAGGCACTCGCAGCTTCTCGAGGCCCGTACCGGACAGCAGCAGTCCTCCAAAGCCAACAGCCTGCCTGCCACGTGCCCTCCATCTAACTGTCAGTCGACGACCAGCCAAAAATAAGCAAAACACCCCTCGACCAAAGGCCCTAGCTCCGACGTTTGATCAGGATCTATATCGACACCCCAAGTAGTTAGCGGTTCCAGCGGAGCACCATTCCCACCAAAATTAAAGCCGCCACGGCCTAAGCAGTAATACTTCTTCACATTTTTGTTGTTTCTGTTCATCTAGCGAATTTTTTAGGTTTAGTCTCGCTATCATTATCTGTTAACGAACTGTAGCTTAGGCTGCGATTGTTAGTGACATCTTGCGCTGACTGAGATTTTCCCTGACTTGTCTCCATTAATAAAGGGATTCAGTAATATTACATTGCGTCAGAATTTGATCTTCAAAGTGATGGTGTCAACTTCTGCTCTTCAAAAGTTTACTGTTACAAAACGTGTTCATTATGAGGTGGAACCACATGCCAAGTTGTCGTATTAGTCCTCTTCGGAGACTTTTTCCTGTATCGCAGAAAAATGTTTATAATTGTGTAAAAATAATAAACTCTCACGTCTGCATCTTTTCAAGCAGCTGTACTCAGAGCTTCCCTTAAATTTAGTACATCTATATACTTATCAACATTAGTACCGAAGACTGTAGTGAGAACAACACAATGATGTGACACGAAACTACTAAAGATTACTCGTATAAGTGTGTCAGCACTCAAGATTATCTGTTAGACTCAAGAACATTACTCAGCACTGCATCTAAATCTACATGAATATTCTGCAGTTCATACACTAACGCAGGGCAGAGGGTTAATCTAAACACTTTCACTCTGTTTCTCGTGCACTCCACTGTCGAGCAGAGCGCTGGAAGAAGGAGCTCTTAAATGTTCCGTGCGAGCCCTGATTTCCCTAAGTTTTTGCAATGATTATTTCTCCCTGTGTAGATGGGTCTCAACAAAATACTTTCTCATTTGGAGGGGCTATTTGAAAGGACTTTAATTGATATATAATCTGGACTGCAAGGCTTACCTATTTTTATTCGAGATGCTTTATTACATCTAGGCTATCTACTTGTAAGTCATATTGTCAGCCGGCAGCGGTGGACGCGCGGTTCTAGGCGCTTCGGTCCGGAACCTCGCGACTGCTACGGCCGCAGGTTCGAATCCTGCCTCGGGCATGGATGTATGTGATGTCCTTAGGTTAGTTAGGTTTAATTAGTTATACGCTCTAGGCGACTGATGACCTCAGAAGTTAAGTCGCATAGTGCTCAGAGCCATTTTTGAACAGGCGTTGACTGTGGATACTGTATCAAAGACACAGTCCCTTTGACTGTTCAGAGATCTCACTAAAACCGGCCAAAGATGTAAACAACCATGCATGAGCAATGCCTATTAGACGGAGGGGATCAGCAAGGCGATCAGTTCCAGACATTCCACCAGGAAGGAGGTAGGTACACAGCTCAAGTTGTCTGTAGTTCAACCACGCTTAGACGGCAATACCGCGGTTCGTTCGCGTCCGCATTGTTAATTTATGCCAGGAAAGGTTCTCAAAAAGGGAGGTGTCCAGGCGTCTCGGAGTGAAACAAAGCGATGTTTTAGGTGCTTCAGTTTGGAACCGCAGGACCGCTAAGGTCGCAGGTTCGAATCCTACCTCGGGCATGGATGTGTGTGATGTCCTTAGGTTAGTTAGGTTTAAGTAGTTCTAAGCTCTAGTGGACTGATGACCTCCGATGTTAAGTCCCATAGTGCTCACAGCCATTTGAACCATTTGAACCAAATCGATGTGGTTCAGACGTGGAGGACATACAGAGAGACAGGAACTATCGATGACATGCCTCGCTCAGGGCGTTCAAGGGCTACAACAGTAGTGCATGACAACTACCTATGGATTATTGCTCTGGTGAATCCTGACAGCAAGGCCACGATGTTGAATAATGCTTTTCGTGTAGCCACAGAACGTCGTGTTACGACAAAAACTGTGCGCAATAGGCAGCATGATGCTCCCCACGTCCATTGCGAGGACCATCTTTGAAACCACAACACCATGCAGTGCGGTACAGATGGGCCCAACTACATGCCGAATGGTCCGCTCAGAATTGGCATCACGTTCTCTTCACCAATGAGTATCGCATATTCCTTCAACCAGATAATCGTCGGTGACGTGTTTGGAGGCAACCCGGTCAGGCTGAACGCCTTAGACACACTGCCCAGCGAGTGCAGCGAGGTAGAGGTTCCCTGCTGTTTTGGGGTGGCATTATGGGGGCCGACGTACGCCGCTGGTGATCATGGAAGGCGCCGTAACGGCGTCACGATACCTAAATGCCGTCCTCCGAGCGATAGTGCAACCATATCGGCAGCATATTGGTGAGGCATTCGTCTTCATGGACGACTGTTCGCACCCCCATCGTGAACATCTTGAAATGACTTTCTTCAAGAAACGACAACGATCGACTAGAAAATGGCTCTGAGCACTATGGGACTTAACATCTATGGTCATCAGTCCCCTAGAACTTAGAATTACTTAAACCTAACTAACCTAAGGACAGCACACAACACCCAGTCATCACGAGGCAGAGGAAATCCCTGACCCCGCCGGGAATCGAACCCGGGAACCCGGGCGTGGGAAGCGAGAACGCTTCGGCATGACCACGAGCTGCGGACGCTCGACTAGAGTGGCCAGCATTTTCTCCAGACATGAACCCTACCGATCATGCCTGGGATAGATTGAAAAGGGCTGTTCATGGATGACGTTACCCACCAACCACTCTGAGGGATCTACGCCGAATCGCCGCTGAAGAGTGGGACAATCTGGACCAACAGTGACCTGATGAACTTGTCGATAGTATGCCACGAGGAATACAGGCATCCATCAATGCAAGAGGACATGCTACTGGGTATTAGAGGTACCGGCATGTACAGCAATCTGGACCACCACCTCTGAAGGTCTCTCCCTTTGTGGTGGTAAACATGCAATATGTGGTTTCCATGAGCAATAAAAATGGCTGAATTGATGTTCATGTTCATCTCTATTCCAGTTTTCTGTACAAGTTCTGGAACTCTCAGGACTGAGGTGATGCAAAACCTTTTCTGATGTTTGTGTTTTCGCATTCGGAGGAGAAGGATTGCGACTCAGTTTTCGTGAGAAGATTCCGCAGCAGAGGAAAAGCTTTTGTTATAATGATGTCCACCCCAAATCCTGTATCATTTCAGTGACACTCTGTCCCCTGTCGCTCGATGATACAAAACGTGGTGCCTTTTTTTGAACCTTCTCGCTGTATTTCGTCAATCCCATCTGTTAGGGATCCCACACCGTGCAGCATTATTCTAAAAGAGTAGTGTACGCAGTCTCTTTAATAGATCTATTACATTTTATTAGTGTCCTGCCAATAAAACTGGGTCTTTAGTCACCCTTCCCCACAACATTTTCTCTCTGTTTCACTCAGTTTCAGTTGTTCGTGATTGTAATTCCTAGTTATTTAGTTGGATGTACGGTACTTAGATTTAACTGATTTTTCGTGTAACATACGTTTAACAGCTTCCTTTTAGCACCCATGTGAATGATCTCGTTCTTTTCGTTATTTAGGGTGAATGGCCAATTCTATATGAGGTTCTTAGCAGCACGCTTCATCTCCCATAAGCGATTTGAGTTTATGAAAAGTAAGTAGTGAAAGGAAATGGCTGAGGATAGAATTCTGGTCTGGCATGTAAGTTTAAATAGCCAAAAGCCTCAAAATATGGTAATAACATATTAGTGGATTATGATTACTGTTGCTGTGAACGATCTCATGTTTTGAAAGACAGTGGAACTGATTTTTACGTTGACTTTCACATTATTAATATTTGACATCCAAATTACATAGAGCGATATATAGATTGAATTAATTTGATTTGAAGAAAGAGTATTCCTTGGTTTTATTAAAGGTTATCTGTTGGTGATTGCCAATATGTGAAGTCCACGTGGATGGTTTATTTCTTAAGAATTACCTTTGGCTAGGCTGGCAATTTCACAGACAAACAGCAGATCAGAGAGGGCTAAGGGACACCATTAAGTTAACTCTAGTTGTAAAAGGTGACACCAAAGCCAAGTAGTGCAGCGTTCGCCGAAGGCTGTCCTGTTTACTGGGCAGAACGAGGGGATGAATGACGAACGCCGACACAATACAGACAACGGGTAACGCCGTGACTGTCCAGAAGTCCGCAGACGAGTCACGACTGCTGCTACTGCATCCCTAAAACGTTTTACTGTGATGGGCGCGTTGTAGGATATAGTAAAGGTCCCGGAAGGCGGGAAACAGATAGCCTTGGAGAAAGCAGAGAAGATGGCGCCAGTCAGCCAATAGGAGAGCAACATACTCTTGGATACAGTGCAGGCTCCGAGAAAATTACGGACATTCATAGCTCTATCTACTTGCCAGAATACAGCAAGCGAGATGTGAGGATACTATAAATGTGAGACCAACTTTCCTGTGCTAGAAATACTTGTCGGTGGCCCTCGTGTATATAAAGCAGATAGTAGTCTTAGGAGCTTAGTAGATAACAACATGCTGTAACACAATAATGCGCTCCTTTGAGGCACCAATAGGACAGAGACAAAACAAATTCCCTTCTTTGGCTCTAGGTCTGTGGGAGCAAAACTGCAAGAATTTCATTGGTCAACCTTTCTGGAAAAATATTGAGAAGTGAGAGGATGCTTCAGGCGTACTAACACTTCTCATTGGATGACTGCTTGTGAGAGGCTAAGAGTGGCTTCGAACAAGGGGAAAATGTTACGAAAGACGACAGGAGGAACTAAGGTGACTGCTTCGCTGCTAATGAGAGAATCGCTTAAAAATCCGTTCGCAGAATTTGCTGTGAGAAGTGGTACTTTTACTTCACAGCTCCTGCTGCAGATTGATAAAAACTTTGCTTTACATAGTTTTTCAGGATTCATATGCATCGTCCGCCACAGTGCCCACTGACAGCATCGGCTTCAGCTTGTATATACCACAATCTACTTAGTAAATGTTAGAGCATTAATGAGGAGGAAGAAGATGCCCTTCTCACAGAGCGAGGTGGCGCAGTTGTTAGCACAATGGACTCTCATTTGGGAGGACAATGGTTCAAACTTGCATCTGACCATCCTGATTTAGGTTAATAGGATAATTTTCTATGTTCTGGCTCATTAACTCAATGTTAAAATTAATTCTGTACATAAAATATAAAGCAACCGATTTTTAAAAATTAAATACAAAATTCAGTATATTTTATTAAATCAAACGATTTTATTAACATTAGCTAAATGCCTATTTCTTACAATAATATAACCAAATACAATGAAAAACAGATTTCTAATTCCATTATTTAATTTACTATGTGATTGTAGAATAATAACATGTATTAGTTAAAAAATATAGGTTATTTTTAAAAAATCTAATTGCAAATGTAAGTAAAATAATTAAAATATATTGGTTGAAACAAAAGTACATTATTTTAAAAATCACATTGTGAATGTAAGGAATTTTTTTTAAATAAGGTGAATGTGTAAAATTATTTACTTTCTGCTTTAGCATCCGTATGATTATTATGATTTGTCATTTGTAAAAGTTTTTTGAGATTATTCTTGGTTATAGTTCTACCACATTAACATATAACTTTAACATTCGGACGTTTTTTCAGCATTCTTTACATATATACTTATGTCCACCTGTTTGATATTTATCATTATAAAATCCTTCAATATTTTTTTCATTCAGTTCACTGTCTTAACTGTGGCTTAGTGTTGTCCATTTAAACAAAATAAGAATTGATGAGAATAATAGTTTTTTTAAAATTTAAAATTACGAAAATAAGTAAATTAGTGAAAATATGTTAGTTAACAAAGTACATTATTTTAAAATTATACATTGTGAATATAAGTAAATAAACAAAATAAGTAAATAAATAAAATAAATTATCAAAGGTAAATTATTTTCAAATTTTGAGTTTTTTTTCCTATTTTTCATAACATGTTTCAGGAATGTACATGAGGCTGAAGTTAACACTTTTATAATTTTTTAAAGTTTTTCATTCATTTATAGCAAAGCAAATAATAATAATTAAAAATTTTCATTTTGTAATCTGTGTTGTGCATCATAAGTAAGATTCTTTTTTTTATACATAATTAGACAAGCAAGTGTATCATTTGGAATTTTATCATTAAAAGTGGCACAAAGTATCATATTTGTTTTGTGTGTATTTTTTCTATGTGTCACATTTATTACATAAATTGGATAATTAGTTATAAAACTAAATGAATTAATATCAATATTTGATTTTAGTAAAGTAATTCTTTTAAGATGTAGAAATGCATCATATGTTTTAGAAAATTATTTGGTGGATTAATATTCTACATTTCTTGAGGAAACACCTGATTTTTACAATTTTTAAATACATACTCTGTATCCAGAATGAGATTTTCACTCTGCAGCGGAGTGTGCGCTGATATGAAACTTCCTGGCAGATTAAAACTGTGTGCCCGACCGAGACTCGAACTCGGGACCTTTGCCTTTCGCGGGCAAGTGCTCTACCATCTGAGCTACCGAAGCACGACTCACGCCCGGTACTCACAGCTTTACTTCTGCCAGTATCTCGTCTCCTACCTTCCAAACTTTACAGAAGCTCTTCTGCGAACCATGCAGAACTAGCACTCCTGAAAGAAAGGATATAGCGGAGACATGGCTTAGCCACAGCCTAGGGGATGTTTCCAGAATGAGATTTTCACTCTGCAGCGGAGTGTGCGCTGATATGAAACTTCCTGGCAGATTAAAACTGTGTGCCCGACCGAGACTCGAACTCGGGACCTTTGCCTTTCGCGGGCAAGTGCTCTACCATCTGAGCTACCGAAGCACGACTCACGCCCGGTACTCACAGCTTTACTTCTGCCAGTATCTCGTCTCCTACCTTCCAAACTTTACAGAAGCTCTTCTGCGAACCATGCAGAACTAGCACTCCTGAAAGAAAGGATGGTTCGCAGAAGAGCTTCTGTAAAGTTTGGAAGGTAGGAGACGAGATACTGGCAGAAGTAAAGCTGTGAGTACCGGGCGTGAGTCGTGCTTCGGTAGCTCAGATGGTAGAGCACTTGCCCGCGAAAGGCAAAGGTCCCGAGTTCGAGTCTCGGTCGGGCACACAGTTTTAATCTGCCAGGAAGTTTCATATCAGCGCACACTCCGCTGCAGAGTGAAAATCTCATTCTGGAAACATCCCCTAGGCTGTGGCTAAGCCATGTCTCCGCTATATCCTTTCTTTCAGGAGTGCTAGTTCTGCATGGTTCGCAGAAGAGCTTCTGTAAAGTTTGGAAGGTAGGAGACGAGATACTGGCAGAAGTAAAGCTGTGAGTACCGGGCGTGAGTCGTGCTTCGGTAGCTCAGATGGTAGAGCACTTGCCCGCGAAAGGCAAAGGTCCCGAGTTCGAGTCTCGGTCGGGCACACAGTTTTAATCTGCCAGGAAGTTTCATATCAGCGCACACTCCGCTGCAGAGTGAAAATCTCATTCTGGAAACATCCCCTAGGCTGTGGCTAAGCCATGTCTCCGCTATATCCTTTCTTTCAGGAGTGCTAGTTCTGCATGGTTCGCAGAAGAGCTTCTGTAAAGTTTGGAAGGTAGGAGACGAGATACTGGCAGAAGTAAAGCTGTGAGTACCGGGCGTGAGTCGTGCTTCGGTAGCTCAGATGGTAGAGCACTTGCCCGCGAAAGGCAAAGGTCCCGAGTTCGAGTCTCGGTCGGGCACACAGTTTTAATCTGCCAGGAAGTTTCATATCAGCGCACACTCCGCTGCAGAGTGAAAATCTCATTCTGGAAACATCCCCTAGGCTGTGGCTAAGCCATGTCTCCGCTATATCCTTTCTTTCAGGAGTGCTAGTTCTGCATGGTTCGCAGAAGAGCTTCTGTAAAGTTTGGAAGGTAGGAGACGAGATACTGGCAGAAGTAAAGCTGTGAGTACCGGGCGTGAGTCGTGCTTCGGTAGCTCAGATGGTAGAGCACTTGCCCGCGAAAGGCAAAGGTCCCGAGTTCGAGTCTCGGTCGGGCACACAGTTTTAATCTGCCAGGAAGTTTCACATACTCTGTAGTTTAACGTGGTCAGATAATGATGAGTCAACACATAGATTATTTGTAGGATTAGTCTGAACTACAACATATACAAATTTTGTAGTTATAGAAATTTGTTATATCTAGTTCAAAACTATTTCTACTAGACAAACAAGCAGTTTCTTCTGTTTTAAGTTCATAAAAGAAATTGCAATTTAAGGATTTTTTAAAATATTTTCACATTGTTCTAGTTCATAGTTTGGTTCATATTTAACAACAGGTACACGGATCTCTATAGTTAGTCTAATAATTTTAACTTCTTTTGGATGAGTATCTTTTATTTCACCACCAGCATGATTTTTATCAAACCAACATAAAATTGCTTCTCCAGAAGTTAAATTACCTATAAAAATTATAGTTAAGTTTCTTTGAAACATATTTTCTTTGTAATCTTTGAAAAAAACAAGTAATTATTATGGATAAAGTACTTCATTTCTTTTAATATTTAATTTTGCTGTGTTAAGAAATATCCTTCTACACTTATTATGTCAGTAACAGATGAAGTTAAATGTAGTAATTCTACATAATATATTATTTCCATTATTATTGTTATAAATTCAAAGAAAATAGTTACATAATTAGAAATAAATTTTTTCATTGATTTTATATCAAAAATTGGATAATCTGTACCATCATTTCCAATAATACTAACATTCATGTATAATTGTACATGATTTGCATGTAGCCAGGCTTCACCAATATTTATTTCGATGTATCTGTATCTTTGTTAGGATAATTTAAATTATTTGTAGTTTTTTCATTAACAGGAAATGACAAAACTAATAACTTTGAATTTTATTCATGATTGTTTTGGCAATTATGTTTTGTTAAGGAAATAATTTATTAAGATATTTTTAGAATAACCGTTACAGTAGCGCCATTAAAGTCAATTAAATTATCATTTTCATTAGCTATAGTAACTTCCTAATCTTGAAGTGTATTTAAATAAGAACATTTACAGAATAATTTGGTTAATAAATTATTGGTCTACCAAATTCTACATAATGTTTAAATGAAACAATAATATTACTTTCCTTAAGACAATGATCATTATGTTTTACATACATTCTATCAGCAAGACTAAAACTTATACTGAATAATTCAAAAGGGTTTATTTTACGAACATTTTTAGCCACAGTTTATTCATTAGTTTGAACAATTTGATTATTAAAAACAAGTAAATTTGCAAAACTATCTGCTATGTCCAAGTATAATTTTGCACCACTTTCAGGAACGATTCTGTTTAAAACTTCATGTGCTTTAATGTGTATATTAGATTGTTGTAATGTTTGGTGTTAAACAAGTTGAATGAAAACAAACTAATGTATCATTAGTGTATTTATCATATACTGGAACATTTAATCGTTTTCTATGTATAGTAGATTTATCACTAAGTTGAAAAAATCAACTCATTTACAACTGAAAAATTTTTAATAAATGCAAAAATTATTATTGGGCACCTGAAGTAAAAATTAAAGCAAATAATTTAAAAACAAACACGGTAAACAATTACCAAATCCTATAATATGTGCAATAACTGGAACAAGTGGTTTTAGAAAAACAACATTAATGATCGATATAAATATTTTAGCTCCAGGATGGTTAAATTGGAACCAATTTTAACATTTATATATATATTTATGTTAATAAATGGAAAATTATAGTTCACATTTAGTTCTAAAGATGGTCATTTTTATTGTTTAAAGTGTAAAAAATTTAAGGATACGAAAAATCTACATAGAATAACAAATAAAAGTAAAAGTCAAAGAATAGAAGTTATTTGTAGAATTTGCAAATCTAAAAAAAGCAGATCCATTAAGAAAAATTTGTAAGTGGTAAAGGTCTAAATAATATTCGTGAAAATATAATTATTGATCTACATAAGCCATTTAGAAAAAAATTTAAAATCAGAAATGATGTTTCATTTTGTATTATGATTTACGTCCATCTGATCTAGTTGAAATGGATTCTGTTAATTTAAAAGGAATTAAAAAAAATAAAAGTTGTAAATATTTGTAAACAATGATTGATGTATTTTTCAAACTTGCATCTGCTATTAATATTAAAGATAAAACACCCAAAAATATAGTTGATGCTCTTCAAAAAATTTTATAGTTGGAAAGCCAGATAATTCACAAACAGATAATGGTAAAGAAATTTATAACAAAGATTTTCAAAAATTAATGAAGAAATATTAGATTCATCAATATTTAGCTTTTTCAGAATGATCAGCATCTGTTGTTGAATGTTTTAACAGATAACTTAAATGAAAAAATATGGAAAAAATTTGCTTTACAAGGAAATTATAAATGGTAAAATGTAGTTGAAAATCAAATTGATGGATACAATAATACATAACATTCTACAATAAAAATGAAACCAAGAGAAGTTAAGGAAAAAATTAAAAATAATTAATATTGTATCAAATGAAAAACATAAATTTAAAAAAGCTGATAAAGTTAGAATCAGTAAATTTAAAAATGTTTTTGAAAGATGTTATACAGCTCATTGGTCAATGAAAATTATTTGAAATTGCAGATGTTATTTATTCTAAACCAATTAGATATAAATTAAAAGACATAAAAGGAAATTTTTTTTAAACAAGATCTACAAAGAACAAAATATCTGCATGTATACTTTGTGAAATAGTTTTAAGGAAGGAAGGTAATAGAGTTTATGTTAAATGGTTATGTTTTGATAATTCACACAACAGTTGGAGAAATAAAGATAAAGTAATTTTATGAGAAACTAGTTTACTATTTAATTTAAAAATCAAGTCGTTTTAAACAATTAGTTTTTTAAAATAATTGGTTTACTAGTTATTTTAACCATAAATTAGTTTTTAAATAAGTATAAACATTTTTGATTTTTTTATCATGAGTTCCCTATAGGCAGGCATTCACAGAACACTGTTCTAAAAATTTTAATAAGTCATAGTTTTTTTCTGGCAGCAATTTTTACAATGGCACAACATAACTGATAAATTATGCAATGAAATATCGTGTCTGTTTAACTCCCTAATGAAAATTGCAGCTGGCAAGTAGTTGCAGCTGAAGTTTTAAATCTGTATACATGGAGAAACATTATTATGTGCATACTGTACGCAAGTGTAGTACAACAAATCTACCATTAATTTTAAGAATTAGAACTCTTACCAATTGTTATCTCTGCCCATTGTTATTTAAAAGTAGAAATACTTGATCATTTATTGTATGTAATGATTTAAACATCATTTGACCAATGTCAACTGTAATAATTTCAAGCTCTTGTTAGCTAACTTGGCACTGCACGAGCATGTAGAGGGGTAGCGTTTTTACTGAATTTGCTGCTCTATTACTCTCAATGTAGTTGAGTCTGAGTCATAATTTTTTTGTCAGATATTCCCATGAGAATATAGAACTCTCTGTAAAATTTTCACTTGTTTTCATTCAGTCCCTTTTTAGATATTGACCTGCGAAAATGACGTTAGAAGGGTTTTGGCCATTTTGAAAAGCTCTAGAAAAAACAGGGGCGCATTCTCAGGACTGAAACTTTTACTGCGGGTAGCTATGTAAGTGCACAACACAGACATAACATATTATTAGTGAGTCTCTCTTCCTTCATGAAAATTTAAGGCCTTAAAAAGTGAAGATTGATAAATTTTTTCAGAGTCTTTACAGAAAGAGTTTGAGTGACTCTCTTGCATGATAGAAAAATTAAAAAAAAATTATGCCTGAAGTTCCTTTCATGCTGAGCACATTGGTTTTTTAATTATTCTGATATCTTTTAAAATAACTTGGCTATTAAACTTTCCACAAACGTCGATTTCCACTAAAATTTGCCCAACAGCCATTGTAAAGTTTGCTGCCAGAAAAAAACTATGACTGATAAAAATTTTTAGAACAGTGTTTTGTGAATGCCTGCATATTGGGAACTCATGATAAAAAAATCAAGAAAATAAAAAGTGTTGAACAACATCGCCTGGGTGATTTGAAATGGATTGACCCAGTAAAGACAAATCAAAACTAAATATTACTTCAGTATGTTTAGTTATTTGACTTGTAAATATGCAGGTAAAATTTTTAAATACCTATAGTGTGAATTATTATACAGGGTGTCCCAGCTATCTTGTCCACCCAAAATATCTCTGGAACAATAACAACTATTGGAAAACGACTTTCACCGGTATCAATGTAGGGCTGGGCCCATGAATGTACATATTTGGAAACAATTCTAAAACGAAAGCATATGTGTTCTTTAACAAAAAATTATGTTTTTTTAAATGGACCTCCTATATTTTTTATTCAGCAATACATAGCATGACAGAGCACATACACAATTGCATTGACTGCATCGCAATATTCCCATTACATCCCGAGATACTGAAACGCGAAGTTGCCACATGAAACACCCGAGATGCGCTGCTACCGCATGTCCTGAGGCTCAGGCGTGAACCCCATGCTGCCCGTAATCGCGATGTGATTGACAAGTAAGGGTCCCTCTTGATAAGTATGGCGGTGTGATTACACATGTCAATTTTCTAATTTTTTACCAACATAAAGACAAACTTCCTTGTATTTTGCTATTCTTTCTAAATTATTATCTATAGGAAACAATGCTCATTTTATAGAATATAAAATACAATTTTCATCATAATTTTTTTCATTAACAGAAGCTTTTTGGTTTTTTACTTCATGTAAATCAACATAAGATGATCCTTTTTGTGTAATATATTTATTAATTGGTAGGTGTAAACCAATAATTCTATTTAATGACCATCCTGATCCATGTGCTTGAAAATTAGATTTATTTTCTATAATATCTCGTACCTTCTTTAAATTTTTTACTAAAATCTATTTCTTTTAAAATAGTATTCTTTCGTGTTTGTTGTCACAATTCTTGAAATTAATCATTAATTTCATTTGTTTGTAGTTTATATTCACAAATAGAATTATTTTTAAACCATTATGTACTTTCAAATAGTCTTCGACATTTTTAAAGTTTTTTTGTTTTTACTGCAGTTAAAAACAATTAGCATGAAGTGTAGCTATACTATTTTAAAAATTTATTGTTCATAATCTATTATCATTTAAGTAATCTTTAATTATAAATCTATCTTTTGGTATCAGTTTTCCAAATGTATATTTGTACAAAATGGAGATATCCTTTTTAATGGTTTATCTTCTTTAGTTAGAAAAACATCATAAATATTATGGTACTGTAACATTTTCCGAAAATTTTCACTCGCTTCAGGTGACCGTTTTTAACAATATTTGTTTGATTTTCACTTACTTCTTCAGGTTTATTATTCTTACCTATAATTGTATAAATTTTACTTACTTCATTTATTTAAAATTTTTATAATTTTCAACTACTTCAGATTTATTATTATTTTTAACAATAATCATATTATTATCACTTACTTCAGACACTTTATTTTTCACGATGTATCTATTATTTTAAGTTACTTCACACATATTATTTCCAAAATTAATGGATGATTTCTAAGAATTATTGAACAATTACTAATAATAAATGTAATTAAATCAGCTTTATATAAATTTCAGTATCCTTGTAAAGTATTTATTTTACAAAATTCAATAAATTTGTCAACAGTAAGTTGCTCTAGTCTTTGAGCTCCAATTTAACTTTCCATTTTGCTCTTTAATTATTATAAAAAATTAAATTAATTTGGAATCAATTTTTTATGCAAATGATAATTATGGATAAAAATTATTATTTAATAGTTATTTATCTAAAAGAGAATTAGTTTATTATTTAGTTTAATTATTAGTTTTAATCATTGGTAACTATAGTTACATATAAAAAGAATTGGTTTTTAAGAGAATTAGTTTAGTATTTTATTTAACAATCAATTAGTTTACTATTTAGTTTAACAATCAATTAATTTCTTTAATTAATTGTAGAGGATTAATACTTAATAAATAATAAATCATAGGGTGAAAGGTTCCTTATTCTTAATTTATTATTATGTTTATCTCATTACGTGAAGGATTTATGTAAAAAGAATATAAGTCTTTAATTTCTTGACAGCTTTTATGTTTCATTTTCTTCAGTTACAGCCTGTTCATTATTCATTGTAGATGTAGATATTTCTTCATTATCCAATGTTAATATTTTTGTAAGTTCTTCACTTGGATTTCGTCATAAACGTTCTTTGAATAATATTTAGAAACACTTTATTCACATACACAAGAAATTCGATATATATTGCAATTTTTAAATGATACTTATTCTTAAAATGTCAACATATAGTTCTATAACCATCTTTTGTTTATTTCTGTGAGGTAAAATAATCAATTGATTCTCTGTATTACAATATTTAGAAAAATTACATTTCACAGAAGACTCTTGTTGAACTTACTCTATTTATATATGAAAAATTTATTAGATTTGTGAAAAAGTAAAGTTTTACATTCTTTTATAATTTTTAATACTTTTTTAAATTGTGCTTTTTTACTAATATGAATTATTTTTAAAAAATCATGTTCAGAATCATCATCTGATTCTTAATGGTGATTTCTGAATTGTTGAATTCTATCAAACAAAGGATTAAAAGGTCTTGTAGTTACTGGTGAGGAATCAAAAAATTGATTAAAAAATCCAATTTCACTTACTGGTAAAGAATCAAGTTTTGTCAATATTTCAACTGATGTTAGTTCCTTATATTTATCAGTAATTCTACAAAGTGGGCAATTCTCTTTTTCCTTTAATCATTTATCAATACATCCTTTATGATGGATAAGATTGCAACTTGTTTTAACCAATTGACTCTTATTTTCATTACTTAAACAAATAGTACAGTCAATAACTTCTTCACATAGCTCAAATAGTACATAAATTTCCTATAGTTTTGTTTCCAATTCGTTTAGATTCTCCATTTATGGCAAATAATTTTTATTAGATTTATAAAATGAAAAAAAATGCAATGAATCATTTACTTACAAGTTCAAAATTACAATTTCTTAAAAATATGTTCGAATACAAACTACAAATTTATTTTTGTAAAACTAATAAAATTTTTTCTATACAAGTGGAAACTACTTTAATCAGGAAGCTCAACAATGTAAATATTTCTAAAGATATAAAAAAAGTAAATGAGCTAGAGATAAATATTTTATATAATATTACAACCTGTGAATATTTAAATACTATATTTGGAGAGCAACTTTGTCTAGAACTCAATAATGAATTTAAAGTTATTTTACCAAACAGATTTTATGCTTTAATTGATGATTTTTATTTTAAAATAATTAAAAAGACAAATGACATTAAAATATAAAGGAATGAAAAACTTAAAAATAGAAATAATGAATGTTATGATATAGTGTTCACATTGTGATTTTTTAAAATAATGTACTTAGTTGAGTAATACATTTTAATTGGTTTACTTTTGTTAACTATTACATTTTTATTATTTGCTTATGTTCACAATATGATTTTTTTGAATAATTAACTTTCTTAAGTAATACATTTTATTTAGTTTACTTATATTCATAATGTGATTGTTTTTAAAATTAACTTATGTTTATTAACTAAAACATGTACTATGATAAAATCATGTACTAAATTACATAATGAAGAAAGAAATCAATTGTCTATTGCATTTAGTTGAATTATAGGAAAAAAATAGGTATTTAGTTAACATTAATAAAATAGTTTGATTTAATTAAATGTACAGAATTTTTTAATTTAATTTTAAAAAACTGGTTGTTTTATATATAAAATACAGATTTTATTTTGACATTGAGTTAGAGAGCAACAACATACAAAATTATCCTACTTAGTTTTTCCATGATTTTCCTAAATACCTTCATTCGAAGTTTCCTTTGATAGGGTATAGCCGACTTCCTTCCCCACACTTTCCTAATCTGATGGGAAGGACAACCTTGCTGTCGGTCAACTCCACCAAATCTACCAACCAATGACCTTCTGGCATCCATACTTCCTTTATGTATCATCTGTCTTCTGACTGGGTTGATGCAGCCCACCACTAATTTAGTCCTGTGACATCCTCTTTATCTCAGAGTAGCACTTGCAACCTAAATCTTGAGTTATTTTCTGGAACTCAGATATTGACATTTACTCTTTTCAGAACTTGGAGAAATATCAGTCTGCTAATAATGTGGTAGCCTATATATCGGTTCCTTGTTCTGAATCTCTGCCAACTTTAGTTACTTGTAACTGTTTAATATTATTATGATAATTTCTCAGTGAAAACAATGTTATTAAATGCATTCATGTTATATTTCACTGCAACCACAGCATTTGTTTAGTGTGAGAACTTAAACTGTAGGACTTACAGAAATTCTGACTTCATGATATATGTATCTCATGTAGTCACAGAATTTAAATAAAGTGTCTGTATTTCACCACTGTTTTGAAGTCTGTAAGCCCATTATTTAGCTTTAAAAAAATTCTTGAGTAACGAGTTCACAGATATCATTAGGCACTTGTATACTGATACAGGTAAATTACCTAAAGAAGTATTAAACTTTTAGGGCAACTCTTGCCAGGATCATGACATCACTATCACTTTGTGATGTACTCAGGAATAAAAACTTGCACTTTTAAATTTACAGGAATATTTTTAGTAATTTTGCCCTAACATAATGCTCTTAGTGCAAAGAGAAAAGTTAGAGTATTGAATATTACAATTATATTAATATATAATAACATTTCTAGAGCCATAAATCCATGTCAGTACGGGTTAAAGAATCTGTGTAAGTGATATTTCACCTTTCTCTGGTTTGTGTTCATTTTGATCCACATTCTACCACGCTTTCAGTGTAGATGCATGGCCATAACTATTTTGCATGATTTTAATAATATTCTACACACATGTGTGAGAGGTGTCTGAATATGTATTTACATGAGGACTAGGAGTCAGACGAGGGCAGCTAGGGAGTTATTTAAGCTAACGGAAATTTCGTAAATGGGGCGAGATCAAGATAGCGAATTATCAGGTATCTGAGACGAGCTGATGTTTCCCACGGAATGAACAGTTCAGAGTCCATCCATGCTTCAAACTGAAGAGAATTTCTCGTGAGAGGGTGCGATCGATATGACAGGGAGAACGAGAAACATGTGGCCACAGTCACTTCACGGCACGAGGGTGCTGTTAAAAGTATCGGAGATTAGCGGGTAGAAGGGAGCAGCTGGCACTTCCACCACTGAGATGCATTCTCAGTTGAGTTCCAGAGAGCCAACTCCCAGTAGCAAGATAAGCGAAGTATCTCAGAACATACTTTACCGCAATGTTTGCAAAAACTGGAGCAGAAGAATGAAGCAGAAAATGAATATCTTGAGCAAAAATTTGAAAGATGTAAAAAGATTAGCGACGGAAGCAAAGGGTGAGGTAATGGAAACCAAGAAGGCAGTGCAATCAGCTAAATAAATGGCAAAGACGTAGAAAAAACACAGGAAGGAAGAAATACGCAATCGCAACAACTCCCAGACCAGAAAAGAGATTTGACAAAGTAAGGAAGAGAGGGAAAGAACAAGAAAGATGCATGGTAGAAATCTGAAGAAGACTGGTCAGTACTTATTCTGATAATGTCATGGAAATAGACGAAGCAGCAGTACTGTTAGAAACACGCAAGGAGAAATCAGTCTCACGTGAAATACAGAAGGGACGCGAGGATCCTGGGAATTCAAATGTAACTTCAGCTAGGGAAAATGAGGGAACTCAATTAAGGGTCTACTCGAGTAAAGCACAGGAAAGAAGTGTTAGTATCGGGAATGTTTTTCATCAGCCGATCGCACAGTGTTCACGTGTGGAGACAGATGACAACCCACGAAATAACAATGCTCCACTCATGAGGACGCATGCAGTGGAGATGAAAGAGTTTGCCGGAAGGGAAAGTAGAAGAAGAGAGTCACCATCATACGGGAGACCTGTAGCAGGATATACAGCTGGCAGAACGTATGCTCGGGAGGAGAAACCATTTGGTTTTAAGCAGTACCTTTCCGTACAGAAATTCAAAACGTTTATGGACAACTGCAATCTATTCACCCCATCGTGAGGATATTGCAATTTAGTTTATCATTAGCACCATCATGGTCGTTGCAACACAAGCTAGACTTCTTGTGTAAACGTTCAGAAGGATCTCCGCCAGTCTAAATGACTGAACTCGCACAAACGTGTAGCTCTTATCGGGAATTTAAAGATACTATCCTTGGGATGAATTGGTCTGAGGGAGCTCAAGAGCGCATCAACAAGAAATTGTGATGAACAAAGACTCAGAATCATCAGAACAGAGGAGTTCGTTCTAGTTCTTTGACTATCATTTAAGCAGGAAACAGTACTATGACATGTCACATAGCATAAGCGAAGTCTTACGAGTTTGCTGTATAAAATTACCTATCCAGGTATCAAAAAATATTGGGTGGCAGCTGTGACGGAGACACAGAAGCATTCAAAAGCATGTTACAGGATACAGAGTTGGCTTTCAGTGACAATCGAGCAAAGGAAAAAAGGAGGGAAACGGAGAAAAATAGAAATAATTCTAATAATTTTCGCGGACCGCCTCGATGGCATAATAACAGAAGAAACAACAGGAAACGACCACTAGACATGGTTGAGAGGTTACAGATGTTCTCAAGAAACAGAGGTTCTGAAGACTACACTATGTGATCAAAAGTATCCGGAAACACCCAAACACATACGTTTTTCATAATTGGTGCACTGTGCTGAGACCTACTGCCACGTACTCCATATAAGCGACCTCAGTAGTCATTAGACATCGTGAGAGAGCCGAATAGGACGCTCCGCGGAACTCACGGACTTTGAACGTCGTCAGGTGATTGGGTGTCACTTGTATCATACGTCTGCACGCGAAATTTGCACACTCCTAAACATACCTAGGGCCACTTTTTCCGATGTGATAGTGTAGTGGAAACGTGAAGGACACGTACAGCACAAAAGCGAACATTCCGATCTCGTATGTTGACTGACAGAGACCGCCGACGGTTGAGGAGGGTCGTAATGTGTAATAGGCAGACATCTACTCAGACCGGCATACAGGAATTTCAAAATGCATCATTATGCACTGCAAGTACTATGACAGCTAGGCGGGGGGTAAATGCCAAATGACGCCTCGCTTGGTGAAAGGGGCGTAAACAATGGACGATTGAACAGTGCTAAAACGTTGTGTGGAGTAACGAATCAGGGTACACACTGTGGCGATCCGATGGCAGGGTGTGGGTATGGCGAATGCCCGGTGAACGTCATCTGCCAGTGTGTGTTACACCAACAGTAAAATTCGGAGCCGGTGGTGTTATGGCGTGGTCGTGTTTTTCATGGAGGGGGCTTGCAACCCTTATTGTTTTGCGTTGCTCTATCACAGCACAGGTCTACATTGATGTTTATAGCACCTTCTTCCTTCCCACTGTTGATGAGCAGTTCGGGGGTGGCGATTGCATCTTTCAGTACGGTCGAGTACCTGTACAATATGTACAGCGGTTACACGACAATAACATCCCTGTAAAGAACCGGTCTGCACAGAGTCCTGACCTGAATCCTATATAACACCTGTGTGATGTTTTGGAACGTCGACTTCGTGCCAGGCCTCACTGACCGACATTGATACCTCTCTTCAGGTCAGCACTCCGTGAAGAATGGGCTACCATTCCCCTAGAATCCTTCCAGCACCTGATTGAAGGTATGCCTACGAGAGTGGAAGCTGCCATCAAGGATAAAGGTGGTCGAACACCATACTGAATTCCAGCATTACCGATGGAGGGCACCACGGAGTTGTAAGTCATTTTCAGACACGTGTCCGGATACTTTTGATCACATAGTATATTTGAAACCGAACAGTCACCCACAATTTATAGCAACATGGCGGCTTCCTAATGAAAGGGTGCAGCAAACGTAAATCACGGAGAGTAGGCCACCAGATGCTCGCGGCAGAGTTCACGAAGAAAATCAAAATCGACAATGACAAATGTCAGCCGAGAGGAGTGGCTGCGCGGTTTAAGGCACCATGTCTCGGACTGCGCGGCCCCTCACGCCGGAGGTTCGAGTCCATCCTCGGGAAAGGTTGCGTGTGTTGTTCTTAGCGTAAGTTAGTTTAAGGGACCGATGACCTAAGCAGTCTGGTCTCTTAACCTAAATTATCCTAAGGACAAACACATACACCCATGCCCGAGAGAGGACTCGAACCTCCGCCGGGATCAGCCGCACAGTCCATGACTGCAGCTCCTTAGACCGCTCAGCTAATCCCGCGCCGCGAATTGAATTTTTGATAGTGGCAGTAAAATCCCCGCGTTTTCCGATGTCGGCTTTCAAATATGTGAGAATGAGTCTCGATGTTTGGTGCTATCTTTAAAAATGACACGCGTAAAAGAGCGACTGTAAGCAAAAACACGGAAGTAATTAGGCAGGCTAGAATAGAATTCATATGTCAGTGACTTGAACTGGAATCAAACTTCATCACTGTTCATAAGCTTACCACATAACTAGTTTTAGTCATAGACTTCATGAGGAAAAATGAGGCCACATTAGACATGGGGCATGAGAAATAAGTTCTAATATGTTTTGAGGATCAAGGTATTAGGGCACTCTTCCCATTGAGTTGTCGATGATTGCTCGTGGAGCCAAAAACGAAGGTAGAATAGAACGAAGAGTTTTATCGGAACCAGCTCCGGCGATTCCGACAAGAGGAGACACAGGTGAGTCATGTGACAGAACAGAAGATTACGGAAATAGTGAAGGCACAAAATGACATCAAGGATCAACACAAGAAAGAATTATGTGGTACATTACAAGGTAACGTCAAGATATTCTTGCCAAAGACAGGTGCAAGAATAAATCTACAATGTAAATTCGAAGCCAATGACCATCAGAAGTTTTGCACAACACCATATGCAATACCACTTGTACATATAAAGGAGGTTTGTGAAGAACTGAATAAGATGCTGAATGAGGGAATAACCGACCAAGCAACAACACTTTACAACAACCCATCGGATATTGTGGCAAAGAATCAATCCGCCCCGTACTGGATTCTCGGCTGATCAACACTATAACTATACGAGAGAGAGACATGCCAGAGAAGCTAAAGCCTTATAACAAAAGTTTTATCGATTGTTATTGTTTATGACGATCGATTTATGAGAAAGTTTCTTGCAGATAGCGTTCCGTCCATGCTGTCGCAAATACGTGGCATTTCTTGCTCTCGGCAGATGTTAAAAATTCAGTCGTCTGCTCTTTGGATTAAATGTATCTTCAGCTCCTTTTTATCCGTTGTTTGGATAGCATACTAGATGATACCTTAAAGCAAAGCTACCTTAAAGAAATTGCTAAACTCCCTTCCCCAAGCACCAGGAGAAGGTGGAGAAACTTTCTTGGCGTCATTGTTTTTTATAAAAAATTGTGAAGATTGAAACTTCGGTGACCCTACGCCTGTATGCATTAACAGGAAAGATCACGCCTTGGGCACAGGACGAGACGTCGGAGGAAAAATTCCAAGCCTTCAAGTTAGTTCTGGTCCATCCAGAACAATCGCTAGTTTTCTGCATAATCACAGACTTGGCGTGGGCAGGACTAGGTGTGGAGGTCTTTCAAGAATATGAAGAGGATTACAGAGTGGTTAGGAAAACAATAGCATTCGGTACTACGGTGTTATCTAAGAGTGAGCGAAATTATTTTGTGACGGAGCTAGAGGCATTGGCACAAGGGTGGGCCTTCCAGAAATTTTGTTATTTTCTGTTCGGAAGAAAAATAAGAGCCTGTACCGACCATAAAGCATTACAGTTTCTGCATACGACAAAACTCAGACATGATCGTCTTACCAGATGGATCTCATATCTTCAAGAGCTGGATTTTTTCAATAACTTACATACCAGGTTCGACGAATGTTCTAGCAGAGAATACTGAAGAATATCACATCAATTTATTTTATTTTAGTAAGGTAGTCGAGGAAAAGTTCATAATCACGTCAATAAAGGACATTGCAAAATGTCGATATAGAGGCCTAATACTATTAGACATCAACAATAGATGGAGGGACCAGAACCAAGCGAATATCAGGAAGTACTACATATTAGGAAAAAGGGATATTATTCTATAGAAGGAACACAAACTAGTGGCTACTCTGTCTTCAAGAAGGTTTTATCTATCGTATGATAAGATACATTAATTTCGGCAATGCTCACTTGGACCAAGAATACATTTTTGAAATTATAGACATCAAGGCATTTTTAAGAATATGGAATGGAGGATTAGAAAGGTATTGGCTAACAGTAAGGACTGCCAAAGTATAAACCCTTGACACGAGGTATGCAGGCACTTATGTTTCTGATAATTCCGAAAACATTAAATCAGCTTGCAGCCTGTGACCTTCTGAGGGCGCTGCCCATGGCCAAACAAGGTTGTTGTTACGTTTTTGTTGTTACAGAACTAACTTCAAAGTACGTGACAATCACGCCATTACACAAAGCATTCGACAGGCATTTCTTAATACAGGTGGGTCATGTGAAAAGTGTTATTTAGGATTACAGTCCACAGTTTCAATCTCAAGGATGGGTGGAAACATTAAAAAGGTGTAGAGTTAGAACTATTTTGATGTCATCCCGCAGACCTACATCCAACCCTGCATAATATACACTCCTGGAAATGGAAAAAAGAACACATTGACACCGGTGTGTCAGACCCACCATACTTGCTCCGAACACTGTGAGAGGGCTGTACAACCAATGATCACACGCACGGCACAGCGGACACACCAGGAACCGCGGTGTTGGCCGTCGAATGGCGCTAGCATTTGTGCACCGCCGCCGTCAGTGTCAGCCAGTTTGCCGTGGCATACGGAGCTCCATCGCAGTCTTTAACACTGGTAGCATGCCGCGACAGCGTGGACGTGAACCGTATGTGCAGTTGACGGACTTTGAGCAAGGGCGTATAGTAGGCATGTGGGAGGCCGGGTGGACGTACCGCCGAATTGCTCAACACGTGGGGCGTGAGGTCTCCACAGTACATCGATGTTGTCGCCAGTGGTCGGCGGAAGGTGCACGTGCCCGTCGACCTGGGACCGGACCGCAGCGACGCACGGATGCACGCCAAGACCGTAGGATCCTACGCAGTGCCGTAGGGGACCGCACCGCCACTTCCCAGCAAATTAGGGTCACTGTTGCTCCTGGGGTATCGGCGAGGACCATTCGCAACCGTCTCCATGAAGCTGGGCTACGGTCCCGCACACCGTTAGGCCGTCTTCCGCTCACGCCCCAACATCGTGCAGCCCGCCTCCAGTGGTGTCGCGACAGGCGTGAATGGAGGGACGAATGGAGACGTGTCGTCTTCAGCGATGAGAGTCGCTTCTGCCTTGGTGCCAATGATGGTCGTATGCGTGTTTGGCGCCGTGCAGGTGAGCGCCACAATCAGGACTGCATACGACCGAGGCACACAGGGCCAACACCCGGCATCATGGTGTGGGGAGCGATCTCCTACACTGGCCGTACACCACTGGTGATCGTCGAGGGGACACTGAATAGTGCACGGTACATCCAAACCGTCATCGAACCCATCGTTCTACCATTCCTAGACCGGCAAGGGAACTTGCTGTTCCAACAGGACAATGCACGTCCGCATGTATCCCGTGCCACCCAACGTGCTCTAGAAGGTGTAAGTCAACTACCCTGGCCAGCAAGATCTCCGGATCTGTCCCCCATTGAGCATGTTTGGGACTGGATGAAGCGTCGTCTCACGCGGTCTGCACGTCCAGCACGAACGCTGGTCCAACTGAGGCGCCAGGTGGAAATGGCATGGCAAGCCGTTCCACAGGACTACATCCAGCATCTCTACGGTCGTCTCCATGGGAGAATAGCAGCCTGCATTGCTGCGAAAGGTGGATATACACTGTACTAGTGCCGACATTGTGCATTCTCTGTTGCCTGTGTCTATGTGCCTGTGGTTCTGTCAGTGTGATCATGTGATGTATCTGACCCCAGGAACGTGTCAATAAAGTCTCCCCTTCCTGGGACAATGAATTCACGGTGTTCTTATTTCAATTTCCAGGAGTGTATATTTGTGATTTAGGAAGTCTGCGTAGCATTTATTGCACCAACCAGCACACAATTGGGACGTTTTCTTGCCAGCCTCTAGATTATCATGGATGAATTGCCACACGGCTTCACCGAGCTTCCGCATATCACGGCACTGGAAAACCGACAACCGCGAGATCGGACGAGAGTTTTTGTGGACTACCCGCCGAGAGGAACGACACCTAAAATTGGTCAAAAGTTTGTCAAACAAGCAGTAATCCAACTTAGGGCGGCATCTATGAAAAGTAAGGAAAGAGCACACAACAAAGCAAGAATCAGACAATTCCACTAAGGACAGAAGGGGTTGATACATTCTCATCATTTCTCGAACAAACAAAAAGTGATGTGTCACAAATTGTTTTCGGTCTATGAAGGACCCATGCCTAAATCGCAGAGTTGCGCACGAGAACGCTCTGGAATCGACGAATACAGAAAAATCAGTTGGTGCCTACCATATCAGCAATGATTAGCCATTCACAGAATAAGAAGGAGTTGGTGTGCGGAGAAACCAAATCCAGAATTCAGATGCAAGCAGGAGGTAAACAGCCTTGAAAAACGGAGCAAAAGTTTATGTTACATTTTCTTTTATAAGTATCGTTTAGCTCACGAGGAAAATACTTGGTTGGATAAATTATTTCGGAGCCAAAGGACAGATTAGTAGTATAAGGTGTAGTGATTGTTAAGTCAGACTTTTGTGGTTTTTCTTCTGTCATGGTTGTTATTTATGCAGTAATTACTGTAGCCACTACCGCTAAAAATATGGTAGAGTTGTAGAAGGTGTCAAGGCGTTGTAAAAGAAGTAAACCATTACTGCATGAGGCCAGTAACATGTTTTTATTTAAGGAACAGAAATGGTGCTTCCACGATGGATGTGAAGATCAGAAAAGAAAACAGATGGCAATGAAAAGGGGTAGTTGGCCATCTTTTGTGATACCTGTGACATTTACAGTAATTCTGTCTAACGTTTCTCCCATGCCACATTTCAATAATTCGGAGATGAGGGTTTGTTTGTTTGTCTTTCTGTTTTCTCTGTTTCGAGTTTGCTTATGGCAAAATCGACACCCTTCCGAGAGAAGGACTATGTGAAGAGTAATAAGGGGAATGCACGTTACAAAAATTCAATCGACAGGTATTTAGATGGAGTAGATAAATTGATGTATATAGAAAAGCATGATTGGGAGGAAGTCATTTGATCCAGCGTCTTGTCTAAAGGTGAGAGAAACCATATTGGGTTAAAATTACGTTGGGGAATGCTAGCATATACGATTATACCAGCATGACTGTGATGGCAGTTTAAGGCATGTCAAATTACTGAAATCGCTAACATAGTGTACTAGAGCGTATACGTAAGTTATTACACACAACTAAAGGTCCTCTTCGTTACCTATTCACATTATTACAAGTAGTAAATAAATAAGAAATTCATGAATCTTTTGCGCGATTTTACGCCACTTAGCCAAGGAATTCAGCTTTTTCTTTTTTTTTTCTTAAAAAAAGCAGTGAAGGATAATAAGCTGTTATATACACAAGGAAGTTTCATATATAATTTCCAGGTGAATAGTTTCTATTAAAGTTAATCAGATTAGCTGCTGATGTACTATGTATGCACAAAGTGTTTGTAACTATTTAATGTTTAAATAAAAGTAATATGTGGATGGCCCATCAGACGACACAGGACTGGTGAGCGGGTCCCACTTACGCTCGCGAAACAGGAAGAAAATCATAGTAGGATGGCCAGCAACTACAAAACCACAAGTAGAGTCTGGCTGACCCACTTCCTGCAGGACGACACAACAGAGGCAGGAAGCGTGCATCGCAAGGAGTCAGGGGCGCCTCTTTGTCTGGTGTAGAGGAACGTGTCGTCTCTAGACCGGCTTCCTCACGGCCAGCCAACAAAGGGGACTGCGACTCAGTCACCAAGGCAGACGCTGAAGGAAGGGTAGGAGGTACGAAATTAGCAGACGGCGCAGTTTGGAAGTTAACAAAAGTGACTCTACAAACGGCAGAAGAAGTCAAACAAAGACACGAAAATGGAGCTAAAATAAATTAGAGCATCCCTTAGGAAGTTACCTATGAAATTGTCATATATATACTTTGGCCAATGTCCTTCAATATTTGTTTCTTTTTTTATCTTAATTAATGTTAACCCTAACTTTTGTGCCATACCATGAACTTCGGGGTCAAGCAGTTAACCCATTCCAATACCACATGCAATAGTTATTTTCCTGTGCCATACGCTTATGAATTCTTCCTCGTATAACTACGCTCTTTAAAAGTACATGCAGGATGCAAGAACCCATAGTGCTTCTGGATAAATGGGTTAAAAGGAACGCCAGCCAGGCCAAGAATCCCAGAGTGGCGTCCTACATTCCAGACGGAAGGTGTGTCTAGACACTAACGCAGCGTCATACTAAGTGCCTGACTCCTCAGTAATGAGCCTAGATTGTGTACATGCCAGCCGTCACTAACGGATGAATTGCGACGGAGAGCGACAGCAAAAATGAAGGTTTTCTCCTCGTCATGAAACAAGGGCAATGTCACGCCTTCTCGCGAAGCAACTTGGCTTTCGCGCCCCACACAAGAGATGGAATGAACCAGTGAACCCAAAATAAGTGTATTAACCTTGTATCTCGAAAAGTACGGAAAAAGGCGTTATTCTGTGTGTCGTGTGTCATCTCTAATTCAGTGTGAGGAAAAGAATTTTGTGAATTAAATTTATTTTATTTTCGTTAAGGTTCTTTCTTCTTCAGCAAGATTGTTCTGAAGCACTTGGTAAAGTTAATCTTTATGTCTATATCATTTATCTCTTTTAACGCTATGTATTTCACGTCTATATCATTTACCTGTTTTAACGCTATGTAATTCAATTGTTTCTCAACGTTACGCAATATTAATTACTTGCAAATGTATCTTTGTGTGACATTTTATGTATGTAAGAATTGTTGTAAAAGCGGGAATCTCAAATTACTACTTTTCGACCTCTTTATACACTACTAGAGTATTTATGATACACTTCTCTTGTTTACTTTTGCAAAAAAAGGGTTGTTTTGATGTTGTGATTTAAAATGTGCTCTTTTTTTGTAATTGATTACTTCTCTCATTTGTTCAAATTTAATTTCAAGTAAAAGTCTTAGAAAGGAAATAATAAATATATGTGAGTGGACATTACGTCAAATTTTGGTTACTTTGTAAACAAACGTTAAGAGGACACCACCATATTGCTAGAGAAGACTGAACATATGATATTGCAACTAAATACACTCTTTTACGAATTGTCACTGTGTTTTTCAGTGAAAGAGTTCGAACGAGCTTATTTCCTGATTGTTTAAATTCTTTTAGTTGTTGCCATCCTAAATCTGAACTATATATGGCTTTGCAGCATGATGGGTGACAATTACTGAATCAAAAAAAAAAAAAAAAAAGAAAACAAAAAAAAACGTAAACCAGTTACAAAGTAGGCTATGGCGTGCACACTCTTTATTCAACATGTAAACGTCACTACAAATATTAGAATTTAGGTTATGACATTTTCGATACGCCTGCCATCATTGGCGATGTTGTGCCGCAGATGAATAGCGAAATCCTGCACGACACGCTGAAGTGTCGGAACATCAATGCTGTCCAATAACCTCCGGAATGGCTTTCTTCAGCTCAGCAATGGTTTTGGGATTATTGCTGTACACCTAGCCTTTAATATAGCCCCACAAACAGGAGTAGCTTGTACTCAGATTGTGGAATAAGGCGACCAATCGAGGCCCATGCCACTGGCCTCTGGACACTCCACCGCCAGAACGCGGTCCCCAAAGTGCTCCCGCAGGACATCACTCTCCTGCTTCGATGAGGTCGGTATCCGTCTTGCATGAACCACATCTTATCGAAATCATGGTGACTTTGGATAATGGGTATGAAATCATCGTCCAAGACCTTCACGCACCGTTCGATAGTCACCGAGCCGTCAAGGAACATCGCATCGAGTATTCCATGACTGGACACTGCACACCACGCAGTCAACCGTCAAGGATGAAGAGATTTCTCGATCGCGAATTGCGGATTCTCTGTCCCCCAAAAGCGCCAACTTTTCTTATCGAAGAAACCCACCCAAATGAAAGTGAGCTAAAGCAAACAACAACGCGTATGCTAGTTCCCATCATGTCCGATGCCCAAGGCCAACCGTGCAGTGTGAACGTCCTAACGTAAGCCGTTCAGACACCATGACCATTTTATTTAATGTAATTCAGTACCTGTCATCCTGTACACAGGTGCCTTCTGAGCATCGAACAGAAAGTAAGTTTGAATTTTGGTGGTTTCCATAAGTATGAGCGCGATAGTAAACACTATGCTTTCACTTGTAGGTTGGCAATGCAGTAGTCAATTTTGCTTCCGCGAACCCAACTGAAGGGGATACTCAAAATTTCCTGCTGTCTGTAACACACTGAAGTCTGTCACAGACATCGCCAAATTTCAATCGTAAACGGGATGTAGTGAAAGATGGCGAAAACGATGGTTGCGTCGACTTCCACATTATCGATATTTGACATGAAAATTATATAGAGCGATAATTAATTAGAATTCCAAATATCATGTCACATTTTTATTGAAGATTATCCAGAGGTGACTGCCAATACACGAAGTACTTTTAGGCGTTTTATTTCTTGAGAATTTCATTTGGCTGGGAAGGCATTTCCTCAGACAGACAGCAGATCAAACCGACCGAAAGGGAGGGTGAAGGGACGACCGTCGAGAGCCGACAAAATGCGGACAGCAGGTAACGCCCTAGACGCGGAATTCTGTACAAGCAGACCGCTGCTCCAACGTTCCTGAAACGTTTTCCTGGGGGAGGGCGTGGTAAAGTACAGTAAAGACGCCGGAAGGTGTAAAACAATGAACATTGGTTGGAGAATGCAGAGAACACGCAGCCAGTCTGCCGAGAGGAGAGTAATATACCGGTGGACTCTGCGCAGGCTCTGTGAAAGCTACAGGTACTTATGTGCCTATGGTCTCAGCGGAAAACGGCAGGCGAGGCGTGAGGATTCTATAATTGTGAGACTGCAACTTTCTTGTCCCAAAAATACCTTTACCTGACCCCCTCATATACAGGGCGTTACAAAAAGGTACGGCCAAACTTTCGGGAAACATTCCTCACACACAAAGAAAGAAAATATCTTATGTGGACATGTGTGCGGAAACGCTTACTTTCCACGTTAGAGCTCATTTTATTACTTATCTTCAAATCACATTAATCATGGAATGGAAACACACGGCAACAGAATGTACCAACGTGACTTCAAACACTTTGTTACGGGAAATGTTCAAAATGTCCTCCGTTAGCGAGGATACATGCATCCACCCTCCGTCGCATCCCTGCAGAATGGCGTATTGTATCACAATACGAGCACGAGGAGTCTCTACATTTGGTACCGGGGTTGCGTAGATAAGAGCTCTCAAATGCCCCCATAAATGAAAGTCAAGAGGGTTGAGATCAGGAGAGCGTGGAGGCCATGGAATTGGTCCGCCTCTACCAATCCAGACTGTAGCGCTTAGAACCACTCGGCCACATCGGTCGGCTTAAATACTTCCACCGGCTACCAAACTCCCCAGACATGAACATTATTGAGCATATCTGAGATGCCTTGCAACCTGATCTTCAGAAGAGATCTCCACCCCCTCATACTGTTACGGATTCATGGACAGTTCTGCAGGATTCATGGTGTCAGTTCCCTCCAGCACTACTTCAGACATTAGTCAAGTCCATGCTATGTCGTGTTGCGGGATTTCCGCGTGCTCGCGGGCGCGCTACACGTTATTAGATTGGTTTACCAGTTACTTTGGCTCTTCAATGTATAATAAACAACAGAACTTACGGTGACTTTGACTTTCGTTACATGCGTAACTAACCTGGTCACAAAATTAAATTACACTTACACTGAACCACCACCATTTTGAAGCCTGTGGACCCGAAATTTAGCGTGCTCGCGGGCGCGCTACACGTTATTAGATTGGTTTACCAGTTACTTTGGCTCTTCAATGTATAATAAACAACAGAACTTACGGTGACTTTGACTTTCGTTACATGCGTAACTAACCTGGTCACAAAATTAAATTACACTTACACTGAACCACCACCATTTTGAAGCCTGTGAACCCGAAATTTAGCGTTAAAAAAATTCCTGAGTAGCGAATGATGGTTCACAGTCTTCTTTTTTCATCGACATCTTGGTACAGGTTAATTACCTAATGGCGTACGCGCTAGGTTAGTGCAATTTTAGCACTGAAAATCCAGGAGAGATTTCAAGAGGATAGTATTTCAAATACACTGCCTGAGAATAAAAAGTGAAGCACCTAAAAACAAGGGCAATGTAACTTTGTGCAATTACACATCATCGGCCAGGATGTAAATGATTAGAGCAGCAATCCTCTGTGACGGCAGAACGGCCACCAGTGTGTATTAGGGCTGTTAGCCGTCCTGTTATAGAATACGGTGGACGTGAACACCGTCAAATGTTTAGTGATCACTGTAAACAATGCGGTGTTGCCTCGTAATCTCGTGACACAGCGTTATCAGCCGCTGACAGAGTTTAAAGGAGCCTCACTGAGGATCTCCATTTGGCCAGCTGCCCGAATCGTGCAATACCCATATTTGTGGGCACTGGGACCTCGTAGAATCCCAATGCTGACCTTCATGGGGGCAGACAAATTAATCGTCAAATTTCTGGTCGACCATGTCCGTCCAAGGCATGGGAGCATCGCCGTATTGTGCATCAACATCGTCGTAACTACTTCACAGCTGTGCGTGCCATCTGGGAACGAGTAATCTATACTGTAAATTCCTGTCTCATCCTTCAAATTGTCGGAGACTAGCAGCTGCTAGGCTTCGGAATTACCGTCCCAAGTTTAGGCTACCGTTAACGCCGCAACGTAAACGGCTGCATTTGTAATGGTGTCGTGACCTGGAAGCATGGGCAGTTGATGAACGTCGTTGCATTGTATTCAACAATGACTCACGATCGTGCGCAACCCGTGGTGACCTTCATCAGGCAGTATGGCGGCGACATGGAGAGAGGTCTCATTCTTCTAACGTTTTGGAGATGTACAGCTGTGTTACTCCCGCCGTCGTAATATAGGAAGCTATTGGCTCTGACTTCAGGTTATAGTTGGTAGTGAGTAAAGGAACTGTGATGGACGTCCTACGTACTCATGTGTTACATCTCATGAAACAGTATCGTGGAGCCGTTATTCAACATGATAACGCTCGTCCACGCAGGATACGAATCGCTATGAAGTGCCTGCATGAAGTTGAGGTATTCCCGCAGCCAGTAAGATTCCTAATTGTTCCACACTGAATATGAATGGGTCCTGTTCGAAGTTAACTCCATCCCAGTGCCAGTATCAAGAGTATTAAAGACCGGTTGTAACACTTGTGAGGTGGCCTAGTAACGCTCTTCTCAACCGAATCTGTTCATGCACAAAGCCAAGATGGGGTGCAGTGTTGTACTGAAAAATGAGCACGTACTGTCTAGTTTCTTTGTAAATGTGACTCATTAATCTTAGCTGAAATAGCACTTCCTCTTCCAACTCTTCATGAATCACTTCATACCTTCATACTCTTCTGTGTATTTCACATTTTTTGTCAGGCTAGTCAACGAGACGGATTAACACAATCCCAGAGCAAACAGTAATACAAATAATAAAACTAATCTATTAATAATTATAAGGATGACAGAAATACCAAGAAAAGCAATTTACTTAATTTGTTCCGATTTTTTGTTTCATGTTTTCACGTACTGACGCTCACCATCAGGTAAACGGTCTGAGTACGGAGAAAGCGTGAGAGTGAAACAAAATTGTTAGTCAGTCGCAGTGAGTGTTCCTCTCCACTAATTACGTCACTTTGTACACATATGGAGTGTACATAAACTTTATTTTTGAGTATTCCTCTCCTCTAATTACGTCACTACTTATAGCTGTGCAGTGTACTTAAGATACAGTCCTCAGAATACTCAGCCATATTGCTGGCTGTTTGTTACCCAAACACAGGATAATTCTGTAATGAATACCCATAGGGCAACTCATTTACTGAATTGGATGGACGTAAAGCCTTTAGCGGAGCACTTTCAAGAGGAGCCAGGTGATGGAGGCCAGCATCCCTGTAATGATACGGTGGGTTCACCACTACAGTGAACTTCAACAATTTCTTTTAACTTCTCTGAAGGATAAGGTCCAACAAGACAAGGATTTTGTATTACTCTTGTCATCAGCAAGAATATATGAGCTTTAAAGCTGATTGTGCTGTAATTCTCGGTTTATTTACTCTTACTGTCCTCGGTATTGTGTTGATGATATTTTTCCTTAAGTCTTGTAGAACGTAACCAGTCTCATACATTCTATACATCAGCTTGAATAGTCCATTGGTTGACACTTACCACTGTGATTTTAGGAATTCCATTTTAGTGTTATCTATCCCTTCTGCCTTATCTGACATGTCTCCCAATGCTGGTGGATCCTCTACCTCTCCCATTACGGCTTCAATTTTTCTTGTGTCACGTCATCAAGCAATTCCCCAGCATCACTGGGGCTTTCATTGCACTCTTTCCACCTATCTGCTCTCTCCTTTGCGATCAACAGTGGAATTCCCACTCCACTCATAACGTAGCCGCTCTTGCTTTTAAGCTCAACGAAGGGTGTTTTGACATTTCTATAAGCCGAGTCCGTCGTTCCGACGATAATGTCTATATCGATTTCTTCATGTTTTTTCTTTAGCCATTTCGCTTTCTCTTCCCTAAATCTCCTACTTATTCCATTCATTTATCTCATTTCGATTGTATAACTGTATTCCTGTCTTTCCCTGGACATTTTTGTACTTCCTACTTTCGACGATCAGTTGATTTACAAATATTAAAAAAAGTTTTGCATCACCTCGGTTCCGAGAGTTCCGGAACTTGTGCCAGACTTTGGAATAGAGGTCCACATAAACATCGTTTCCGCCCTTTTTATTACTCATGAAAACCACCATACACCGATACCTTCAGATGTGGTGGCCCACATTTGTGTACACACCTGCACCGCTGATACCCGGTAGCACGCCCTCTTGCATTGATGTATGCCTGTATTCGTCGATGCATACTACGTCCGTCACAGTTCCTTTACTCACTTCAGGTCTGAAGTCAGAGCCAGTAGCTTCCTATATTACGACGGGTGGAGTAACACAGCTGTACATCTCCAAAATGTTAGAAGAATGGGAATACGGCGGCCGAACCCCGAAGGGGATATCCCGGCCAATAAACGCCATACGGTCTTTTCGTTTCATCCCACTCCTCAACGGCGATTCAGCGTACATCCCTCAGAGTGGATGGTGGGTCACGCCGTCCTTGAAGAGCCCTTTTTAATATATCCCAGATATGCTAGTTCTGCAAGGTATGCAGAAGAGCTTCTGTGAAATTTTGAAGGTAGGAGACGAGGTACTGGCAGAATTGAAGCTGTGAGGACGGGTCGTGAGTCGTGCATGGGCAGCTCAGTTGGTAGAGCACTTGCCCGCGAAAGGCAAAGGTCCCGAGTTCGAGTCTCGGGCTGGCACAAAGTTTTAATCTGCCAAGAAGTTTCATATTAGTTCACACTCCGTTGCAGAGTGAAAACCTCACTCTAGAAACTTGACTGTTCCACCAACCAATGCCTTGCCAGCTCAGCAGCGCCAGCAGTCACTGATTCCGCAGTCGGCGTTTCCACAAGTCAACCAGAGGGATGTCACCCGTCCCTGGCTTCCTAACCAACTGACATATTTGGGAACGAAGCTTTTCGGGGCGGCACTTATGTATAAAACATTCTCGGTATTCTTGCCGCGTCAGTTCTAGATAAAATCTCGAGCTTTCGACGATTACCTTCATCGTCATCGTCAGGAGCTGACTGTCTCCACTGCTGCTGCTCTCATCTATTACTTTCCCTTCTTTGGGGAAGTGTGAGGGGGAGTTTGTAGCCTTTCGGCTTTTACTCCCCTGTGTACTTGTGTGTGTGATTATTTCTGTACTTTTTGGTGTCTGTGAAATGTGATGATTGTTCTGTGTGTGTCTGGTACTAGCCTGAGGTTTGGCGAGATAATTGTAGTAATTTGGGTAGGAGCAGGATTTGGGAATGGATATTGGGATTTTCTCTTCGACTTAGTCGTCGAAGATCGTCATGGGGCCATTATGTTTATCGCGGGACATGTCATACCGACCAGATATTGAAAACGCTCTCTCAGGAGTGGGATTTCAGCAGCGGCATGCAAATCGTCAATGGGGAATCCAAGGGGTAACCGCAGTGCCCTCCTGAGGGCGCGGTTCTGCAGCCTCTGGAGTTTGTCCAGGTGCTGTTTCGCTGCGTATCCCCAGACAGGACACGCGTATTCCATGACTGGCCAGATCAGGGCCTGGTATACGTTCACTCCTACTGAGCAGGGAAGGGAGCTGGATGAGTTGAGGATTGGGTATAGGATGGACATTCTGGCGCAGACCTTCCTATGGACCTCGTCTATGTGGGGTTTCCACGTAAGACGAGAGTCCAAGGTTATGCCAAGATATTTGGCGGTTCTGCGCCAGGGGAGTTGGGTTCCGTTTAGGTGAAGGTGGAGGGGGGGGGGCGTTGAGGAGGTTCGCGCCTTCCGAGCCTACGGGTAATCAGCATGGCCTGCGTCTTTTCGGAGTTGATGGTGATTCGCCAGCGACGGGCCCAAGTTTCTGTGTCTTCTAAAACCCTTTGTAGCCTACGGATGACCAGGTCCTTGTTCGCGTTTCTTGTGTAGAAGGCTGTATCGACAGCGTACTGAACGGTGTGCACCAGGGGGGCCGTTCGTGTGTCCGCAGTGTACAGACTGTACAAAACGGGCCCCAGGACCGATCCCTGTGGCACCCCAGCACGAATACGCCTCTTGGTCGAGGTGGCTGTTTCTACTTTGACAGAGAAAGTTCTGTTCGAGAGATAGCTTATGATCTGCTTAACAATGCTCCTGGGGAACCCTTGGGTGTACAATTTGTAGAGTAGCCCTCTATGCCATACTGAGTCGAAGGCTTTGGCTACGTCTAGTAGTACTATCCCGCGGTAGCCTCTGTGGTTGAAGCCCTCTGTGGCTGCTTCAACCACTGTCATGATCTGTTGTGGGCCAGAGTGGTTCCGCCGGAATCCGAATTGGAAATCCGGCAGTAGTTGCTCTCTGGTAATATGTTCCTGTATGGGTCTTAGCAGGAGGCGCTCATAGATCTTGCTGACAGTTGCCAAGAGGCTAATCGGCCTGTAGTGCTGCGGGAATAGAGGGTCTTTCCCTCGTTTGTGTATCGCGACCACTTCCGCGTGTTTCCAGCAAGCTGGGAGCTCGCGGGTACGAGTAATCTCCTTGAAGACGTTCGCTAGGTGTTAGATCGCCGTGAGTGGGAGGTTTTTGACCAACTGTCCTCATTGAGCGCTACCTTCAACTCTCTCTGTAGACGATTGAGCAGCCTCCTTGTGGCCTGGTTTCTGGTTATCTTCCACTCTTTTGCCACTCTGTTCATATGTCGAATTTGAGCTAGCAAGTGTTCCGGGAGCTGTATTTGCGGCGGCGGGCCATTCCTTTGTGGATGGGGGGGCCTCTTCTGCTGCCTGCAGGATGGTGCCTGTTAGGTCTTAAAGCGCTTGTTCTACTGTTTCGGCAGTAGGTGGCGGAGCGCGAGCGATATCAGAGGCGACAGTTTCTCGGTATCGTTCCCAGTTTGTACGTTTGTAAGACGTCTGGTACCGTGGGAGTGCTGCCCATTCTCCCACGTCGACCTCTAGAATCACTGGGTTGTGGTCGGAGGACATTCTGTTGATTGTCCTCGCGGTCACAAACCCCGTAATCCTCCCGGTGAGAGCTATGTCTAACACATCGGGCCTGCCTCCATTTTTTGGAAAATGTGTGGGCTCGACTGGACCCCATGTTTCGAAATTGTGGTTGCGCGCTAGTTGTTGCAATCTGACGCCTGCTCTGGAGGTTACTCTAGAATTCCAATCAGGATGTTTGGCATTGAAGTCGCCCCCTATTATAAGTTTGCCTTCAATTTGCCCTAGAGTAGCTATGTCTCCCTCATCTATCTGGTCTTGTGGGGGTCGTTAGATTGCAACGATTGTTAGGGGTCCAGTGGCAGTGGCTACTTCCACCGCCACTGCTTAGATTTTATTGGTAGCTGGTAAGAATACCTGGTGGTGGGGGATCCCTCTTTTTATGTATATGGCCACTCCTCCGCCTTGGGTTGGCCTGTCTTTGCGGTAGCTAACGTAGTTGGGAACTGTCGCTTTTATTCCCGGTTTTAGGTGGGTTTCCCCCATCACGCATATGTCGATGGAGAACTCCTTCATGAGTTCTCTGAACTCGACCTTTGGTTAACAATGCCATCTGCGACCTCTTGATTAACAATGCCATTGTGAGGCCTTGGATGTTTGGTCGTCTATCCATGATGGGGTTTTGAAACTACTGAGGAAGTCGCAGAGGGGAGCGACTGCTGGACTGCTGCCTGAAGGGCAACGAGGATCTGTGTGTTCTGCTTCTGGGCTTCCCTGAATTCCTTCATCATTTCCATGACGAGGTTTTCCATAACGCCTAACAACTGATCCGTGGGGGGGGGGGGGGGGGGGAGAGGACTGCGTGTGGGGTTCCCTAGAGCTTCCTCTGTCTTGGTGGACCTGGTCGTTGTTGTTGTGTGTTTCCCGGTGTCGTTCTTGTGACTGCGATTGGTGTTCTGGTGACAGGGCCACGCTTTCATGGTTTCTCGGAGGTGAAACCACTTCTGTATAGGTTGCCCTGGGTGTGTTCGGTCTTGGTTTTACCCAGGCCTTGTCTGTGTGTGTTGTTGTATTTTGTTTTCTTGTGTGACTGGTTGGGATTGTCGTGTTTTGTTTACGTGTGTGGGGGGCGGACTTTGCGCCTTTTGCCTGCTGTGAGTGTCTTTTGTGGACCTCACAACCTTGACAACCCACTGTGTGGCTTTCTCCACACAGCGCGCACCTTATTTGTGGGTCCGTGTGTTTCAGTGTGCATGTCCTAGTGTCGTGGGCCTCGGCGCACTTCCTGCATTTCACTGGCATGGTGAAGTGCGCAGCGATGTGGTTCAGGCCCTGACACCTGAAGCACTGCACCGTCTTGTTTTTACGGAGCAGCGGCCTCGTGGTGACAGGCACAGCCAGGACCATCTTAATCTCCCTCTTGTTTTGCGGTATGTCAGGGAGTGTTACCTGGTACAGCGGCCACTTGCTGTCTATGCTGCCCATCTGGTGGACCACCTTGACGACGTACCCCTGGGCAGTCAAGTCTATTTTGATTGCCTGGGGGGACAGTCGTCTTGGAAGGTCTCTAATAACTATGTTTCTGTTTCGTGTTTTTGTCGTGGGGAACGTGTAGTGAGGTATGTTTTTTGTGTTGAATAGTGTTTTGACTGTGTTGTAGTGTTCGAGTGTGTGTACTGTGACTTTTATTTTGTCTCCACCGGCGGGTTTTGCCTGGAAACAGCCTCCCCCGATTTCTGTCTTGAGCAACTCGAAGAGCTCCTCGTAGTTTTGAGGACACTCTGCGACAATCGGGGGGAGGTGGTGGGCGGCTTGGTTCTGTGTTTGTGTTGTGTTTTCTGTTGTCTCTGGCTCATCAGCAACCACCTGAAATCTGTTCGGGGTGGGTTCCACTCCCTGAGCTGGCGGAAGCGTCGGCTGGTGAAACGTTTTCTTCGCCAGCACGAAGCCATCCGAATCCTGCCCGGTTACACGGTTCACTTCCAGTGCCGGTGTTTCCTGGTCCCCTCCCAGTGCGACGACAGGTGCTGTCGGGGGTGCGGGCTCCTCAGAGGGTGTGGAAGTTGTTGGGGTGGGGGTGGTAGATTGCTACTTCCCCTTGGAGTGCTTCTCCTTCCTGTCCTTCCTTACACGCCGCTGCTTGGATGTGGTGGACTTGTGTGTGTGTGTGGGGGGGGGGGGGGGGGATTTAAGGTATTTGGAACGGGTGGAAGACGGGGGGGGGGTTTGGGGAGGATTTTGGTAGGCAGACGGATCATCTGCTTGCCATTCTTCATGGATGCAATGTAGTCAGGTAGTGTGCCGGTGGCGCTGGTAAGCAGGAGCGGAGTTAGGACGAGGTTAGGAGGGGCGGGATCGCAAGTACTGACTATATATTTCGTTGTCGGTGTGTTGTGTATAACTGCATTATTTACTGTGTTTCTCGCCATGTTGGGAGCGGAAAGTGGGGTTGCTGCCAAGGGAGTGCCAGTTACAGCCATCGTTGACACCGTTAGGTGGCCTGGCTGCATTGCTGGCCCTATTTTAATAATGGACGCAGAGGTCTGATAGGCGGCGGCGGAAACCTTCTCTGCGGTTCAGCGGCCGGCTCCCAGGTCCTGGCCCACATTTTCCCTAACCTTTGGGGGGGCAGAGCCTGGCTCTGCGGCAGCTGGGGCACCCGAAACGGCGGAAGACGCGGCCCGCGCCAACAACAAGACGGGCCTTTTGTCGACAGCGGAAGACCGCTTCGACCCCAAGGCATCACCTGTACAAGACATTCCGCAGCGGCAAAAAGATACGACCATGCCATTCTAAATATATCCTGAGGTTGCTTTGCCCTCAGATGATACTGAGCGCCAAACTGTATTTTAACAAAAACTCAGTTGGCCGCTCCTGCGTCCTTGGTATGCGTAAGTTTCAAAGCTTTACGCACCCTCGAGACGTAACCCGCAAGCAGGTCCCTATGGCTCCACTGCTGCTATGGTAGCCTCTACATAGCCCGAAGACAGCTTCTGATAGGTCGCCATATGATTGATCGGCGATTACGTGCTGCTGTCTCAGACGGTATCACTGTGTGCGCCGGTGGCGCCACCGCTTCCATTTGAACGTAAACCTTGGAAGGAACGTCTCTGCTGCGTCTCTGCATCAAGGGCTCGTTTCCACGCACAGCTCAGATGGTATCCGCTATCGCGGTTAAGGTTCTTTTCGACTCATTCTTATTTCAACAGCCTCCTTAATAACAGAATCCCAGTACGTGGAGGCATGGGACAGAATTTTAGCTTCATCGAACAATATTTTATGTTTGTTCGTGAGGCTGTACTCTGAAATTGCCGATTTCTCCAGTTCTCTATTTTTAATATGGCGTTGGTGTTCCGTACAGCGGTCGGAAACGGTACGAATCGTCTGACCTATATGATTGCTTCCACACTCACATGGTATTTTATAAACTCCAAGGACCCTCAAGCCGAGATTGTCGTTAACATGGCGCATCATCTCCTTAATTTTCTTAGGAGGACGAAAAATTGGTCTTATACCACGTCTACGCAGGACTCTTCCTATTTTGCTGAAAATCGCTCCACAAAAAGGAAGAACCGCAATCGGTGTTTCATCCTGTGAGGTTGCAGCATTTTCACGTTTCCTTCTTTTGGAGAACGCTGCCTTTATATCGCGTGCACCATAGCCATTCTTTCGGAACAAGTTCTTCAGGTGGTTAATCTCGGACCTTAAGTGGTCCTCGTCAGAACAGTTTTGGCTCTATATACCAAAGTGTTCAAAACAGCTCTCTTCTGAGCAGGATGATGGAAACTCTGTGCATTCAGGTATAAATTGGTATGCGTCAGCTTACGGTATACAGAGTGGCCGAGACGCCCGTCCGCCTGTCGTTGTACTAAAACGTCTAAGAAAGGCAGTCTCCCTTCCTTCTCCATGTCAACATGAACTGGATGTTCGAGTGGATGCTGTTCATGTTTTCGATGAATTGTTCGAGAGCTTCTGCGCCGTGTGGCCAGATCATAAATGTATCGTCAACGTAACGATAAAATAAGGATGGACGGAGGGGAGCCGAATTTAATGCACGTTCTTCAAAATTCTCCATAAAAAGTTAGCCAGTGATGGAGACAACGGAGAATCCATCGCCATACCGTCTGTCATTTCATAAAATTTATTACCATACAGGAAGTAGGTGGTCGTCATCACGTGCCGGAACAACTTTATAGTTTCAGGAGGAAAAAGATCCGTTAGCATTTTCAAAGTGTCCTCGGCAGGAACTTTTGTGAACAACGATACCATATCCAGGCTGACTAAAATGTCATTTGGACCAACTCTAATCCCTTTGATTTTCTCAGTGAACATCTGGGAGTTTCTGATGTGATGTTCACACCGGCCGACTATAGGAGTCATCAACTTTGTCAGGTATTTGGCCAGTTTATAAGTAGGAGAACCAATTGCACCGACAATAGGTCTCATGAGAACATTATCCTTATGGAGCTTCGGTAGTCCGTGCAACCTGGGCGGTCTAGGAGCTCGGAATCTGAGATTTTTTGTAATATCGTCTGGCAGCCAGGAATTCTTCAGTAACTTCATGGTTTTTCTGCTATACGTCAAAGTTGGGTCCCGTTTAATACACTTATACGTACTGTCCTCCAACAGTGATGTCATTTTTCTATCATAATCGGTAGTATTAAGGACCACGGTGGCATTTCCTTTGTGAGAGGCTACCATAGCAGCAGTGGAGACAGTCAGCTCCTGACGATGACGATGGAGGTAATCGTCGAGATTAGAGCCATTTGAACCATATGAACCTAAATCGGGATTGGCGGACGCGGGTTTGAACCGTCGTCCTCCCGAATGTGAGTCCAGTGTGCTAACTACTGCGCCACCTGGCTCGGTACTGAGGTCCTTGGGAGAGCCTTGTCACGACAAAAATATTATAATCATGGTCAACATCCAGGGGTTCGACAAAAATATCGAAACACCGCGAGAAATGCGTGCTTGAACATAAATGCAGAGGATAGCCAAAATAGCAGATTCCGCTGTTGTATTTGAACGGCACCTGTGAATGGCCATCAAGAGTTGAATAAGAAGTTGTGAGTGCATTGTGTTGAGGCTAAGTGAATTCGCATGTGGACATACTGTTACTGCATGTATGACGGATGTTTCCATAAGCAATGTAGCCAAGGATTTATGCCGAATGTCTGTACCGCGCACAGGGAAAGCGGAAAAACGTAGTCCACCACGTCACAACGCGAACGAAAGTGTGTGTTCATTGATGGTGATAGACGGTCATTGAGGAGAATTGTGAAGAAAAATAAGAGGACTATACAGCTGCAAAAGTCACTGTAGAACTGAATGTCGGACTCACGATCCCTGTCAGAAAGGGTACTCCTTCAGCAGGGAATTGCTGGATCATTCATCATTCATCAATTATGCAAATTCCCGTAACAGGAAAACATGGCGTCGAAGCCATAAAATCTGGACTTTGGAGCAACGGAAGAAAGTCAGTTGTTCAGACGAGTCTTGTTTCACATTGTTTAAAGTTTACGTCCCAAGAGTGAAACTTGGTGGGAGGTCGGTAATGACTGTGCCATCTATATAGGGGTATTCCATGGGTCCATGGTTACTCAACGAGGTTGCTTTGCTGCCAAGAACTGTGTGACCGTTTTGGCTGATTAGGTCCTTTTCAATGTTTGTTTCCCAGTGTTGATGCTGTCTTCCAAGACGACAAGGCCTCAGTTCACGCAGCTCGCATCAACCAGAATTAGTTTTGCGATCACGAGCGTTAAATGCCCCATTTCTCATGGACACGAGGTCACAGTATTATTGAGTCTTTGCGGATTAGTTGGATGCATGATTGCTCTATACCCCCAGCGACGTCACCTGAACCAGCCATTATGTTTTAGGAAAAATGGCACCAGATTCCCTTGAAAAGCGTACAATAACTGTATTTATCCACTCAGAGCCGACTATAAGCTGTTTTGAACACCAACTTGTTTCCTACACCATTAGGCACGGTAGAGTGTTGTGTTTTTGGTGTTCTGATATTTTCGTGCAACTCCTGTATATGTGACAGATGAAATACCTCCAGAATGTAATAATTATAATCCCAAAAACAGCAGTTTCTGACGGATGTGAATGCTATAATTATAGTATGATAAGTCATGCTTGCAACAAACTGACACAAATTATTTACAGAAAACTGACAGAAGCCGACCTTTGGACTATGCACTTTGGGTTCCGGAGAAATGCGCCGTGTAGTACCGGTATGTTGAAGAAAGGGAAAACTCCGTTTTCTGATTTAAGGAAAGCGTATTGACTTGGCTATACTCTTTGATATTTTGACGGTAGTGGGATAAAATGCAGCGAGAGAAAGGTTATTTCTAATGTGTACGAAACTAGAACGCAGTTATAAGGCTCAAAGAACATGAAAGGGAAGCGTCAGTTGAGAAGGGAGTGAGACAGGTTTGAGCCTAGTCCACTGATGCTATTCAATCTGAGCGCTGGGCAAGCAGTAAAGGAAACCAAAGTGAAATTTGGAAAGGGAAGTAAAATTATATCAGAGATGACAAAGAACTTTCAAGAAAAGATCAAGGTAATGCACGTTGTCTTGTAAGGATGTCATAAGACGAACATCAACAAAAGTAAAACAAAGGTAGTGGTATATGGTCAATTAAATCTCGTGACTGTGAGAAAATTAGATCAGAAAATGAGACTTTAAATGTAGTAGATGAGTTGAAGGGTCTTAGACAGAATAAACCAACTACAAATTTGGACACTTTGTGTCTGCTCTGGTTAATGATGAATATCATAAATATTCGTGATCGTAATGAACCAATATTATGGTTTGATAGTGAGGGATATTTTTCATATTGTCACTTACGACGCATCTCAAATCCATAGATTTTTCTTGAACGAAAGTGAACGAAATCTAGTGACAAGATGGTGGACCATCTTGTAGACGAAACTTCATATGAGTCAAATGGCAGTGATCTAGATGATGGGTGTGGTTCCAGTAATCAATAACTTCTCTTACCACATGTCAATCAAATGTTAAAGTACGTTTTATATTTAAAACTGCACAGAAGAGGTTAAAAGAACAAAAAAATATTTTGTTTTGCTGTAGAATTCCACAATTTTGAACTTCATAGGTGCTATGGCTGAAGGGGTACTTTCTTCTTCATTCCCACCTGAGGTGGATATTGGGCACTAGGTCCTCTATGATGTTGGTTACTTTATTACAATTCATTTAATATTACATACTGTTTCAGTTGACTTAACATTTCTGTCATAAAACATTACACTACGTTTTCTCCTGTTTTGTTTAGAAACATAAGCTACTTTGTTATGTCACTGGAGTGCCTCACCGATGGCGCGGGGAACACTGATGCGATGCAACCTCTCAGGGGTGACAGGTCCCACACAATCAAGGTGTAACATAGCGAGCCTTGGTGCTTCTATAAAACCGAGCAGCTTTCTGTGGATCATATGATTACCTGCCTGACTGTCTCCATTTGAAGTTTCTGATCCTTCCCCTTGTAGGTGCTCACAGGATTAGTCATAAGCATTGATTTTGTGGCTTTGTAGTGGTTCGAGATTGCTGCTGCACGTGGTTACCCACGGGGAACACCCGTATAAGACTGACAGAGTATCGGAGCTTCGTAGAGGCATAGTTTGGTCCTCAGGTTCAGATATTGACTAGACAGCAACGGGTCTAATTGGTGAAACAAGTGCAGGTGCTGTTGCGTTTTCTCTGAACATGCTCATTGCATAGGTGCGTTTTCAATGAACATGGCCTTTGCTTAGGAGTTCCGGTCCCATATCACTCCCAGGTATTTCACCTGTTTTGTCCAAGGTAGTTCGATGTTGTGGAGTGTGCGTCAGTCTCTGCGTTCGATCGACAGCGAGTAAACATTATGGCCTTCGTCTCGCTCGCATTTAGGGTAATGCCGTTTACTGCTGTCCATAATTGAGTAAATGCTGACAATAGAGCACCGTATCGCTGCATCGACGCTGTGGCTGCTGACAAGGATCGCTGTATCGTCCGCGAACTTTGCAAAGACGGCTTTTGGGAATAGAAGAAGGTCATTAATGTACAAGATAAATAGCGTCAGAGACCGAACACAGTCTTGAGGGATTTCCTCCGGCAGTTGTTGAATGATGGACTGCTGACCATCAATTCGTGCAAAGCACTACCTATGTTCTAGATAGGTGTCAACAATCTCCGTCTAGTAGTCCGGAATGGTGGGGACATTATGCAGTTTGATGAGCAGCTTATTTTTCAACAATCATATGCCTTTTGAATATCGAGAAAGGCCGCCGCTGAGTATTCGCCGTGGTTCATTTTATACGCTATATACTCCGTAACGAGGAGGAGCTGGAGTTCGGTCGACACGCGTGGCTGGAAGATAAACTGGTCTGGGCGTACCACATCAATTCGGTGATTGCCGGGCGAAGTCGTTGGACTATGATCCGTTCCAGTAGTTTGGAGAGTGGTCGCAGGAGGTTGATGGTTCTGCAGTTGGCTCTGGTAGTGGTACTACGCGAGGAATCCTCGCGTCGGAGGGGAAGTATTGCAATAGGAGGCAAATGTTAAAATTTCGGGTTTATCGACACCAGTAGTTTGTGTGGTAACTTCTTCAGTTGTTCGTTCGTTATACAGTCCGGTCTGGAGACTCAGTGGGTTGACGAATTGTCGAACAATCTTGTGGACCACTGTCGGAGTCGCTAGTAGTGGTTCCATCTGTTGTGCCATCCGTCAGATGTCTTCTGCCTGGTTTATTCTTATGTCATCCTCTTCTGGGGCGTTCTCATGCGCTAAGAAATTCTGTGCCGCATACGTCGTGGCTGAAAGTTCTACCTTGCTGGTCCCAGAAGCAGCACTATCGGAAGACTTGGGTTTGAGACGGTTCGGAGCAGGCTCCATTCCTCGCTGGTGTGTAAGGTGACAACAGTCATCTTCCCATATTTCTTGACGGAATTCAACGGCTCGGTAATGTAATTCCTGAGAGAGAAGCTTGAGTTATTTGCGGTACTCATGGTTACGGTACCAAAAATGGTTCAAATGGCTCTGAGCACTATGGGCCTTAACTTCTAAGGTCATCACTCCCCTAGAACTACTTAAACCTAACTGACCTAAGGACATCACACACATCCATGACCGAGGCTGGATTCGAACCTGCGACCGTAGCGGTCGTGCTGTTCCAGACTGTAGCGCCTAGAACCACTCGGCCAGTTCGGTACCACAGCCAGCTTTATCACTCCACGTTTTTAAGGTTCTTCAAGTCCTGGAACAGTGGTGAAAACACTTCACTGCAGAATGCGCGTCACTCAAGTGTGACCATAGCCTGACGGGAGGTACTTCGGATCAAATGGTTCAAATGGCTCTGAGCACTATGGGACTTAACTGCTCAGGTCATCAGTCCCCTAGAACTTAGAACTACTTAAACCTAACTAACCTAAGCACATCACACACATCCATGCCCGAGGCAGGATTCGAACCTGCGACTGTAGCGGTCGCGCGGTTCCAGGCTGTAGCGCCGAGAACCGCTCGGCCACTCCAGCCGGCGTACTTCGGATCGTTCCGGTCACTGCAGAGACTACCCCGTCCATGAAGTCTGTTGTCGATACATTTGTTGTGTAGCGAAAGTTGTTACTAACGAACGTCTGGTACCGGTCGCGGTCTGTTGTACCGGAGGGCGCAGATGTTCCAGCGCCTCTGGCTGTACTCACCACCGGAGTGTGGTCGGACGTCAGATCGTTGATGATTTAAAGGTGCAGATCGTGTCTTAGATTTTTCACGATAGCTATGTCCAACACGACCGAAATGCGTGCTGGGTTGTTTGGTACGTGAGTTGGGACGTCCGGCTTGAATGTGATGTCTTCTAGTTGTTCCTCCAAGCTGTGCGCGTCGTTCCCTCGTGGGCTGGTATGGCGATGAGGTCCCCGCAGAGCAGAATTCTCTCGGGTCGAACAAATAGGAGCAGAAGTTCATCATCGACGAACGGCCTCTGATGGATAAGATACGCCGCTATCAAAAGTACAATAATAATGTTGCCAAAACCGGTGGAGAGGTTAACTGTAGCTGCTTGCAGAGCTGTAAATTGTGGCAATGTGACAGGAACGTATGTGATCGATTGCTTGATTATATATGGCCGTGCCACCCCTTCGGCCATTTGCTTTGTCCTTCCTGTAGGCCACCATGTTGCACCACAGCTGGGTGAGGCGAAAATGTATTTCCGTCAAAAAGAGCTCTTAAAACTCGTTAGGAAATCCTCAAGTTCCATCTTCTTATTGGAGGCGCCATTATTCTATGGCCATATGCGAAAGCAACTAACTACATGTGAATGCACTGTGTTGCCATCTATTGAGTAAACTGTGAACTATCATCGACAGAGAATCTTAGAAACGTAATTGGTTCATCTCAGAGCATGGGATGTACGAAAGATAGTCGTTTTTGAATGAACGAATGTTGTCAAATATTGAAAACTTAGCATGCTATTTTGGATTCGTAAAAATACACGAGGAGAACACGTATGATGTAGGTACACAAGAAGATAAATTTTATCTTTTGAAGACCCCAGTGAAACTACAGGATCACAATTATCGAACTAAATGAAATAAAATCGTCATAACTTCAGAACGGTTTGCATTACGACGTTAAAACTGCACGCTTGGTCACTGGACATGATGGTTTTTAGTATGCACCGTATGGTATCCTTTAGCCAGAAAGTCCACTTTTATTTGGCTGTGTTCGTCAATAAGCAAACTGGCGCATTTGCGGAATTGAGGAACCGCAGTCCGCGATCGAGAAGCCTTTTCACCCTCAACGGGTGACTGTGGTGTGCAATGCCCAGTCACAGAATAATCTGTGCAATACTCCTTGATGGTACAGTAACTACCGAACCATACGTGAAGGTTTTGGAGGATGATTTCATTCCCAATATCCAAAATGAGCCTGATTTCGACAGCATGGTGCTCGACCCCATCGAAGCAGGAGAGTGTTTGATGTTCTGTAGGAGCACTGTGGGAACCGCATTCTGGCGTGGGCCTCGATAGAACCCCATATTCTCCGGAACTGAACACATGCGACTCCTTTTTGTGGGGCTATATTAAAGACAAGGTGTACAGCAATAATACCAAAAGCGCTTCTGAGCTGAAAACAGCCATTCAGGAGATCGTAGACTGCATCGATGTTCCAGTACTTCAGCGGATCATGCAGAATTTCACTATTCGTCTGCGCCATATCATCGCCAATGATGGCAGGTATATCGAACGTGTCATAAGCTAAAGTCTAATATCTGTAGTGACGTTTACATTATAAATAAAGTGTGTGCATGGCGTAGTTTGTAACTAATTCACGTTTTTTTATATGAGTAAATCATTTTCACCCTGTGGTAAGATGAAGCCCAAAAAAGACAGTCAATACATGCAGTGCCAAGGAACAGAGTTCGATGTGGTGGAGATATAATGTTACGATTTCTTCAAATTACGCGGTTCGAATCAGTTTTAACCAATGGGAAAAATTTATAAGGGCCATCTGCAGCTTGGATGAACTTGAATGAATATAAGATGCATGAGAATAAGCAAAGAGAAGTTCGATGAAATACAGTTTAAGCAAACTCACAATAACAATATGGAATACTGTAAAGCGAGATGCTCTAAACGAGTTCAAGATACGCCAGCTGAATTTCGCAACATAGCCTTGAGCCTCAAATACTTCAAGGGACGACCACTAACGAGTGCAAAGAAAAATGATCTTGGGCCAATACTATGCGTCACACACCCTATTGACCACTATTTGCATACCGACAGCTGGAAATTCCAATGAAAATTTCTTGCAAAACATGAATTAAATTCCCCAATATTCGATTTAAATTGTGCAAGGCAGTGTCTCTTAATGGCATAAAGCGTTTTGCTTAGAAGAATGTAACAAGACTTTGTATAGGTAACGTAAGCGATGAGATAGTTAGGTTGATCAATTTTTATTACTTTTCCTTGTAATGACCATAATTTTTTCATCCCAGTAATATGTGTGTTTTTTTAAAGCCAATAAAGAACATCGCATTTATGTTAGTGGTAGGGTGAACGTCATTTACTACCTTCAATATCTCAACTGACTATTTTCCGTTGGCCGGCCGGGGTGGCGAAGCGGTTCTCGGCGCTACAGTCTGGAACCGCGCGACCGCTGCGGTCGCAGGTTCGAATCCTGCCTCGGGCATGGAAGTGTGTGATGTCCTTAGGTTAGTTAGGTTTAAGTAGTTCTAAGTTCTAGGGGACTGATGACCTCAGAAGTGAAGTCCCGTAGTGCTCAGAGCCATTTGAACCATTTTTTTTTCCGTTGGTTTGAAATTTAGAGCTGAATATCGCGAAACTTTCAATTCGTTGTATAAATCTTCAGTTGCGATATTTAGGCAGCAAAATAGCTAATGGCGGCCGAAGTGGACAAGATATACATAAAAAAAGATTTTTAGGAAGCTGCAGGAGAGGCTGTACTAATAAACAATTGTTAATAAAAAAAGTCGACGTGTGGTGCCGTTTACGAGTTAATTAT